>NC_041384.1:420030388-420067263 GCF_002162155.2 Triticum dicoccoides
AGCTGCAGTCCAGTACTCGCCTAAGTATTTGAAAATCCTACCGAGTGGTGAGCAAACCTCCCACTCGGGGGCTTAGCTGCAGTCCAGTACTCGCCTAAGTATTTGAAAATCCTACCGAGTGGTGAGCAAACCTCCCACTCGGGGGCTTAGCTGCAGTCCAGTACTCGCCTAAGTATTTGAAAATCCTACCGAGTGGTGAGCAAACCTCCCACTCGGGGGCTTAGCTGCAGTCCAATACTCGCCTAAGTTGGAGAAAATCCTACCGAGTGGAGAGCAAACCTCCCACTCGGGGGCTTAGCTGTTGTCCAGTACTCGCCTAAGTACTAAACACATCTTAGTCCTCAAGAATGACGAAGTGCAGGTCGACTGCCACCTTCGACTGGGGAGCTTCGCCACAAATACAATGTGCGCTCCATCCCACTCTGCAGTAATGAGGTGCGGGTCGACTGCCACCTTCTCCTGGGGAGCTTCGCCACAAATACAATGTGCGCTCCATCCCACTCTGCAATAACGAGGTGTGGGTCGACTGCCACCTTCTCTTGGGGAGCTTTGCCACAAATACAATGTGCGCTCCGTCCCACTCTACAGTAACGAGGTGCGGGTCGACTGCCACCTTCTCTTGAGGAGCTTCGCCACAAATACAATGCGCACTCCGTCGCCGACCCGCAAGGGCAACAAGGCACGGGTCGACTGCTTCCTTCTCCTTCGGAGCTGCGCTACAGATACAAAAGTTGTCTCGAATAAAGAACATGTTCACTTAGCAGGGAATTCATAAAGATATTCAACGATAAACCAAGTTCAGATAAATCCTAAAGGTTCTGGACCACGGATCGAAGTGCTCAGGCATTCAGCCCGAAAGAGTTTAACGGTTACAAAAACCACTCGGAATTCCAAGGAAAATTTAAGGTGAGGCATAAAAGTTTGTTCACTCCATGGGAGGAGGACTAGTAGGCTCGACGAACTCGTCTAAATCAACGCTGTCGGCGATCCGAGTGGCTGCAGCGATGAAAGTCTCCATAAAAGATCGGAAGTCATGCTTCTGGGTGTTGGCGACCTTGATTGCAGCCAGCTTATCTTGTCGCACTTCCTTACAATGGACGCGAACCAAAGACAAAGCCACATCAGCGCCACACCGGGCAGAAGACTTCTTCCACTCCTTCACTCGGTCAGGGATTTCATTGAGTCGAGTCATCAGGGACTCAAGATCATTTTGGAGCGTTGCCTCTGGCCAAAGTGCTGGGTCAATCCGCGACATGGCGACCTTCAATCGAGCCAAGTAGTCCACGGCACCGTCGATGCGGGATTCCAATCGAAGCAGATTCATGGCAGTTTCATCTTTCATGGGAGAATTGATTGGATCCAAACCTGGTTCGATCCGCCCAGTCTCCTCCTCGAAGTTTTGGCAAAACTCTGCATTCACAATCCAAGAATTAGTCAATTTTCATACACTGAGTCGACACAAAAAAAATCAGTCGGAACAAAATGTGCACCTTCAAGCTTGATGAACAACTTCTTGGCAAGGCTCCTCAGGTAGCTCTCCAGATCGTCCCTCCTGTGAGCGATGCCTTCCATCTTCTCGCCCAGGTTGAGGTTCTCTTTCTTCCAGCGCGAGCACTCCTTGTTGGCTTCGTTCAGAGCAGATTTTAGCTTGGTATTCTCTTCTTCCAACTGGCCGACCAAAGCTAGTTTCTGTTCAGCCAGAGCGGTCCTGTAGTCAGCCTCCTTTCGAGCAGCAGCCAGATCCTGATCCTTCTTCGCCAGAGCTTCTCTCAGTTTTTCTGCAAAGAAATGATGATTGATTCAGAAATAGCAGAAGGGTACTCAAGCCTAAGACAGACCAGTCGACAAACTCGTCTTACCAGTGGCGTCGTCCTTGACCTTTTGGAGCTCTGTCTTGGCCAGCTCCAAGTCAAGGTTCAGTTGAATCTGCTATTTCTCCAAGTCAGCAAAGCGAGCTCCAAGATCACAAGATTTCAGAAATCAAAGGGGAGAAGTTATTTTACAGCGAAAAATGACAAAGACAATAAGTACTAAGACTACGGTCGACTGCCCGCAGTCCACCATAGTCTCGGGGACTACACCCAGTGGGTGCACTTTGCGTGCCCCCATAGGTTCTGATCCCACTCGACCGGCCCGCCGGAGTCGAGTGTAGGGAGTAAAAAAAGGGGAGAGAAAGTAGAACTCAGACCACAGTCGACTGCCAATAGTCGACCGCGGTCTCGGGGACTACACCGAGTGGGTGCACTTGGCGTGCCCCCACCGGTTCTGATCCCACTCGACCAGATCAAGTGGAAGAGACAAACTACCAGTTTGGTTTACACTCGACAAAAATGCAAAGACTACAGTCGACTGCCAGCAGTCCACCGTAGTCTCGGGGACTACACCTAGTGGGTGCACTTAGCGTGCCCCCACTAGTTCAAAAATTCAATCGACACACCCAGTGGGTGTACAGATGCAAAGATTTTCGGAAAGAGTCTTCAGATAGCATATCCTAACAGAACAGGCGGCGACCAACTAACCTGAACGTTGCTCTGGAGAGTCGAGCTAGCATCGTAGGCGGCTTGGCTGGCGTCCCGCACCGTCTTCATCTTCTCCATCATAATGCCCGCCTGGCGTATGGCTTCCCTGGAAGCATTCACCTCGTCCTCTGGGACATGATGGGTCGCAAAAACTGAAGGCGGATCGACAGGGGCCTGAGCAGTCGACGAGGAAGATAAAGCACTCGACAATGGCACGTTGAAGGTAACAGAACCCCGATTGGCATTGCCAGCATCCTGAACGTCTGGCTCCGCCCTCGGCGTCAATTGTGGCACCTCGCTCGCAGGAGCTTGCCTATTTTTCCTCGTCAAAGGCCTCTCGGGCTCTTCATCATCATCATCAGGGAGGTCAATAATGTTAGAGGCTGTTCAAAGTTCAACTGACAAAATCACATCACCCAATGGTACACATTGCAGTTGAATCGACCAAAATAAAGACAATATGGCAGAAATCATACCCAGATTAGAAGTGACCGCATCCTCCATCACCTCATCATCGTCCCTGTAAGCTGAGGTCCCGGAAGTAGCAGCGCTGACAGTTCCAAAGTTCGTCCGGTTAAAATAAGAAAAACAAACAGCACAGAGCATCGAGTAAATATGAAGGGAGACACTCACGCGGAAGCGATGGGGATGTCAATCTTAATCTTCGGCAACGCCTTCCGAAGCTTCGGCTCTGCGACTTTGGGATGCTTCGACACTTTTTCAGTAGGAGTTGGCGAAGAGGTCCGAGGACGCTTTGAAGACTGACCAGCTTGAGCAATCGCCTTTTCATGGGCGCTCGGTCGTTCTTGGTCAAGTTTGGACCGCCTCTCCCTGCGAGGAGGCGACTCGACTTCTTGTTCGCCACTTGGATCGTCGCTTTCTTTGTCTCCCCTACCGTCAGACTCCCATTCGCCGCTGTCGCCGCCACTCGCTTCTCCTTCCGGGTCCTGCTCTTGCTCTCCATTGGGCATTGAATACATTTCAATAATGGCCTGAAAGAAAGCAGGAAGAACAAAGTCAGTCGACTCAGTATGGGCAGCTGCGCGAGTGAATTCAGATTACAAACAAAAACTCAGAATCAGACCTTCTCTGGTACATGAGACTAGTCGAGTGGAGGAACTCTCCTGGCTCCCCTGGGGTTGTCCTTGTTTCCGGTCATGCCCGACAGCCACTTCTCTAGTGTGTCGTCATCGAGCTCCACCGGGTGAATCCGAGTGGAGTCTTCAAGACCCGAATACATCCACATCGGATGGTCTTGGGCATGAAGAGGCTGGATGCGCCGCTGAAGGAAGACCTCCAAGAGATCCATACCGGTGACCCCATCACGGATAAGCTGGACCACTCGCTCTACCAGCACCCTCACCTGCGCCTTCTCCTCCGGGAGCACCTTCAAAGGGGAGGGTTTCCTCACTCGGTCCATGGTGAAAGGAGGGAGGCCGGTCGACTGCCCTGGCGTCGACTGGTCTTTGCAGTAAAACCAAGTCGACTGCCATCCGCGAACTGAGTCGGGAAGAATCATGGCCGGAAAGGAGCTTTTCCCTCTCATCTGGACACCAAGACCCCCACACATCAGAATCACTTGAGTCCTCTCGTCACTCGGATTAGCTTTTTTCACCGTCTGGGAGCGACAAGTGAAAATGTGCTTGAAAAGGCCCCATTGAGGCCGACAACCCAGGAAATTCTCACACAAAGAAACAAAAGCGGCGAGATAAACGATTGTGTTGGGAGTAAAGTGGTGGAGTTGTGCCCCAAAGAAGTTCAGAAATCCCCGAAATAAAGGGTGAGGAGGCAAGGAAAATCCACGGTCGACGTGGGTGGCAAGGAGAACGCGCTCACCCTCCCGAGGTTGCGGCTCAGATTCCTTCCCCGGGAGCCACACCGATTCATAGGGGATCAGCCCTCCTTCGGCTAGGTCGTCGAGGTCTTCTTGGGTGATCGTTGAGCGGATCTAGTCGCCCTGGATCCAGCCCTTCGGCAGGCCGGTCCGCGAGGAGGATCCGCCCCGACTGGTCGCCTTCCCCTTCGACCTCGTCGTTGCCTTCTTCGCCCGCTCTAGAGCCGTCGTCTTCTCCTTCCCCATCGTCGCCGGCGAAACGTGTACGGAGCGGTGGCGCTGGAGCGAGAGCGAGCGCAGCGAGGGAGCGTGAAGAGGAGAAGAGATAATGGGGACGCACCATTCGAAGAGACCCCGGTCCGATGCCTTATATGAGGCCGCTTCCGAGTGGCTGACTGGTAGGCCCGGGGGGCCCTGTCAAATCCCGTAACGATCGCGCGCGTGATACGTGGCAAAAAAGGTGGCGCGGGGATCGAGGCGGCTCCGCTCTATCCCATCCGATTACTGCGGCCTCCCCCGTCCCGCGCGCTTCCCAAAATTCGGATCCCGTGAAATCTGCGGGCAGCAGAACAACTTGTCAGACCGAAGATCTCCTCCGCACCGTCACTCGGAGCCTTTCAAGTAAACAAACCCACTCGACAAAAAGCTAAGAATGGATCAAGGCGACTGAAAAGGAAGTTGCTGTCATCACTCAGGATTCATTGATCCAAAACTAGATATGCCCAGGGCATGAAAAATGAGTCGGGAAAATTCTCAACTCCTTCCCCACTCAAACCTCGATCCATTCGGGGGCTAATGACGAAGCTATGTACCTAGGGTAGGGTCATGGACCTGCCCAAACTGCCCTACTCAAGGACATCTCTAGAAGAAATCACCTTTCAATCGACTTGGAGGTGTTCCACTCGACAGACTCGAAGACACTCGACCAAGAAGCGATCACTCGACCAAGACCAAACCACTCGACGGCCAGGAGACCTAAAAGCAATCCGCATGCTAACGATCGGTTATTAAGTAGCCTTTATGGTCATCATAGCACTTTATTAGGGGCGTTACCAGTAACGCCCGACCTTAATGTATTTAAAACCCTGCATAACTGAGGGTCGGAGGGGTCCGGCGAACTCTATATAAGCCACCCCCCTCCTGAGTGTAAAGGGTTCGCACCCCTGTAAACCATACACACATAATCCAGTCGACCGCCTCCGGGCTCCGAGACGTAGGGCTATTACTTCCTCTGAGAAGGGTCTGAACTCGTAAACCTCGTGTGCTTACAACTTCTCCATAGCTAAGATCTTGCCTCTCCATACTTACCCCCCTACATTACTGTCAGACTTAGAACCACAACACCACGCAGAGGAAATCCCCGGAAACTGCTTAGGAGAAACCATACCAGCATGGCTAGTGCCCCCAGCTCCTCCACCCGTTCCAGCCCAGAGAAAGGCCGGTGAGAGAGGTGTTCAGTATCCCACAGTCAATTGACGAAGCTGCAGATGCAGGGATTTCTTCCCCCCGCAGATCTAGTTTCTGTTCGAGCGGGGCTAGATTCCTTCGACGGTGAGATACAGATAGAGGACTTCCCCAAACCATCTGGGGGAGAGCGAGTATGTTTTGTCCCCTACCTACTAAGGGGCATTGGATTCCCCATTCATCCGTTCCTCCGAGGGCTTTTGGAATACTATGGCCTCCAGCTGCACAACTTCACCCCTGCCTCCATTCTACACATTGCGGGTTACGTCGCTTTATGCAAACTATTCCTGGCTATCGAGGCTCATTTCGAGCTGTGGAGGAAGTTGTTCTGTCTTATCCCGCGTAATCATGAGGGGTCAATATTTGAAGTGGGCGGAGCCGAAGTATGTCGTATCACCGATACTGGGTATCTGTCCGGCACACCAGGAAGGCATCCGAAGAATGGATTTCCGAATGGTTCTATATTGAGGACGTCATGCTTCCTGACCCGGTTCGAAAGGGTCTTCCAGAATTTTCGAGCGTTCCGCTGAAGAAATGCCACAGTTGGCATTGTAGTCTTGAAGAGGATGACAGTGTAGAAGTTTGCAAGCTTATGAGCAAGATAAAGACGCTCGCTCAGTCCGTACTCACAATAATCGGGGTAATGGCGACCTCCATAGTGCGAGGGGTTTAGCCGCTACAATACAGAGGGCTGCCCATGTGGCACTACAATGGAGAGGGTGATGCCTCCCGCTATGGCGGGAAGGGTCCAGATACCCCCTCCGCTCTGGCCAAAATATTGGCCGAGCAGTTTAAAGGGGAGGAAGAGGAGTTTCTTCGCATTAAGCGCAGAGATGGGTATTCTATGTCTGATCCTCCCAGTTGGGTAAGCTTCGACCCCTCTATTCCATTCATTCCCCTTCCGGATTACTTCTGATAAATTTCAAGTCTGTTTGTTATGAAAGCACTGTCGAAAGGTCACCGAAGGACTTCATAGTCCTGCTCCACAGCCGGAGATCCACAATCGGGAGCTAGAACCTAGGTTTGAAGAGGATCCGGACATATTCGTGGCTCTTGCGGGGGGAGTGTTTTACCAGACAAGCTATGACGGCACATAAGTGGCCATCACCGCTGACTACCCTGGCCTTCTTCCTTCTTCACATGTAAGTAATTAAGAAACACCTTCTCTAAAAGAGTGCTCTTATTCTGCCTCACCCACCGCACTATATCGTGCTTCACAGGGGAGATGTTCAGCAATTTCGAAGAGATCAGCTCCCGCGTCGGGCAAGCCTTCGAAGAGGAAGGAGGGTGAAGACACGGTCAGGCCTTCATCGAGGAGGTATGGATAAACATGCTTTTCAGCAGTCGCATCCGACTGTGACTCGTGTGTTTGGTTGGTTACAGGAAGAAGGTTCACCGAATTGTGTCTGGGGATCCGGTCGGTGGTGTTCCCAACAATTTAGGTACAATCGGGGAGACTGGGGCTGGTGCAGGAACAGCGCCAGACTGCCCTTCGGCCGAGGGTTAGGAAAATATGGCCGTTACCAACTCGGAGGTAGAGAGTGCCATGAACCATCGGCGCTGCCGGGCTGTCTTGCGAGACCCCAAGTTCTCAGAGGAGGCTTTTAATGCCTTTAGCTCGGGCGACGCATACATCCGAGCTGCTCGAGATGGGCTTAGAAGAGCCATGAAGCAATATCTGACAGATGTGCAGGTAAGTTTTTTTGTCAAAAAAGGATAACCATATGCCCGTAGCCCTCGAGACTGAAAGCAGTTGGCACAACTGATTTAAGGATCGTTGTACGACCAAGACCTTACAGAGAAGAATTGCTTGCTAGCCCAGGAGCTGGAGGAGTGCCGGGCGTAGCTAAATGCTGCTATTGCCGAACTGGAAAACATCAAGAACTCGTCTTCTGGTAGTGTTCCCCTCTACCGAGGAACAATAATTATATACCAACTATGCTAATTCTGCCACTGATCGCATAATAGGGTCGTCTGATCAACTTGAAGAGAAGTTGAAGATCACCCAAGAGGGAGAAAAAGAGGCGAAAAGGCAACACGCTGCAGGAGAGCGTGTGCTAAATCGCGTTAGGGACAAGAAAAACAAGCTACAGGATTCCAACACTACATTGGGTGAAGAATTGAAAGATGTTCGAGCCCAGCTAGCTGATTCCGTGGAGGAGAGCAAGAAGCTGCGGGGTGGCATATTCAGTATGTGTCTGAACTATTTTTAAAGTAGTTCAGAGATAAATGGGACTAATATAGTCATGTTTGCAGGTATATTGACAGGCCATCCTGAAGAGGAGGTGTGCGGATAATCAAGTGATCTGCTGCAAAGACTGTCGCAAGTGCACGAACATGCCCAGCTGGCCATGCGGAGCGTTGCCAAGGCCTTATGGCCCTCTGCCTCCCCTCCAGGAAGTATGGAGGAGCTTGTAGAGCTGTTCAAGGGAGCGCGGCGGCACATCCGACTATGGAAGAGATCGACCTACCGAGAGGGCGCGCGAGAGGCCTGGGCCATGGTGAAAACGCGATATACCAAGCTGGATCCAAATCACATGGCTCGGGTTGGACCGTTAGGGTCAAATGGGGAAGAAATTCCTGTTAGTTTAGTATATGACCAAGTAGAGGTGGCCGCCAAATATTCCCAACATGATTGTAAGTTAGACTGCCTGTTGGAAGGTGTAGAGGAGGAAGTGTTCGAGTCCAAGTGACTGTGTACTTTCCTCATTATGTGGAACTCTAGCTGAATTGTATATCACTAGCACATATGCCCGTGCGTTGCAACGGGAGAGATTTTTTGCGAGAAGCATCGGGAGAGATAATTGATGTGTCCATCAAAACATTCTCCACAACAGTGGCGTGACAGAGCAAAGAGTTGTGGTGTTCTCGTTGGTCATGTTTCGTCCGTGAGATGTTTATAGTAGTGGGGTTGGCCCGAGTGGCGCCCACTACCCAACTCATGCCTTTTTTTCCTTCAGGTCCACCTCCTTGTCGAGGTTGTGGTGACATCCACATTTTTTTAAAAACATGCGAGCATTTTTTTGGAAAAAGCGTTAATTTCTGGAAAAGGGGAAAAACTTTAAATAGGAAAAAAATCCAGAAATATTTTTTTGAAAACAGGACCATTTTTAAGGCAGAGAAACAGACATTTTTCGAAGTTGTGAACAATTTTTTGAAATGGAATTTTGTCTGAACTTTCAAACCCATTTTTAAAATGTGTTTTTATCACGAACATTATTATGAATTTGTAAACATTTCAATAATATATTATTCGAATTTATATTATTTTTAAACTGAAGTTTATTTTTAAGTCTCGAAAAAAATTGGAATTTTTTTTAAAAAATGAGAACGTTTTTCGATTTTCAAGAAAAATTATAATGGAAATATAAATTTAAAGTTCCAAATATTTTTGAAATTTTTTTTGTTTATTCTGAGATTTAACGAAAATTATTACAAAAAACAAAATTTGGGAAAATTAGAAAAATAAATTTATGGAAAAGGAAAATATAACTTGGAAGGAAAAATTGAAAATTAGGAAGACACCAAAAAGGAAATGGGCCGGCCCAACATTGGGCGGCAGATGGGAATCTCCAACTATATGTCGCTCTGTGCGACAAATAAGGTTCCCCAGCAGCATGCGAAGGATATAAATGTGGGGCATTTTTGGGCCTTAGCGCGTGCGGCCACGTACAAATTTCTGGACAAAACTCTTTTGTTCTTTTCTAGCAGCTAGACCACAAAAATTTAGTACCACCTCGGGTATAAAAAATATATTTTTGATGGTGAACGGATGAAAAAATTGACAAAACACACCTTGCTTTATTAGTACGTATAGATTTGTCATGGTAGACCTTTTCGCGTCAACCTCCGGACCCGAAGGTGCGGAGTGTTTCCGAATACCGTCGCGGCTGAATAGGCCGGGGTATGCCTTGGAAAACTAAGTGTACGGGTCATAGTTGCTTGAACAGACAAGTTGTATACGGCTAGCTATGTTATATTACATTGGTATCGTAAGAAATATCTTCCAGACAGAATAGTTCCGTTAAGGGTTCCTTTCCCTGGGTGTGCATGCATTTAATGTACATGTCCGAATTGTGATGCGAGCACCACAATTTGTATAACTTCTGGGGGTGCACAATGGAGTGAGTTTAGAAAACATCTTTAATTCATCGACCGAATATTCCCTTAAGAACGCTAGCTTACGGCTTCACCCAGTCTGAGGTACACATCCGGATGACCCGGCAATAACAATCGCAGAGGTGCTCCCTTTATGCCCTAGCGAACTAATGGGAATGTAGGGCATAAGCACAGGAGCCAGGCAACCCAGCTTGGCCAAAACTTAAGTCATATCGATGCATATAGAGCCAAAGAAAAGGTACATATGGAAAAACTCATATGTGAGTGTCGGCGTTTTGGGAACGGGGGTCCCCAGACTTGCCTGCCTGCGGCCTGCGGCATGTCTCAAAGGGGGGCCCAGCGCGGCCCATCTTCACCAACACAAACCCAAGACCCTCGCGAGGGGCCAAGCCTCGCGGGGCGGACGACACATAGCTTCCTCAGGCGCGGCCTCGTCAGGATGGCTCACGAGGAGGCGGAGAGATCAAGGCAGGGTATCTCACGAGGTGCCCGTGATGCAAGCCATGACGACCGGGGGCGCCAGGCGGGTGCTAGCCCGCACAGTGTCCTCCCTTCCTCTTTGGTGCAAAGGGGGGCAAGCGCAGCCGCGGAGTACCGAGGCATCAGGCAAAGGTTGCCATTTCGGTGCAACAAGACCAAGACCAGGAGGACTACAAGATGGAGGTCACTGTGGAGCCCAAGACGGCGTCATCACCAGAGCTTTGCGCAGGCGAAGACTACTTTTATCAGGGTAGCTAGTACTAGCTGTCCCCCTTCAAATTAGCCCACCATTGTTGGCTCCCTTCCCGCTCGATATTTGGGAAGAGGACTAGGGCCTCTATAAATAGGACCAGCCACCCACAGAGCAAAGGGGGGCCGAGGGTTTGGAAGGATAGAGAAGATCAGGAAGAGAGAGAGAGAGAAAGGTGACTGAGCTCCTCCCAACAGTTCATCGCCCCAGCCAAGAGCAGACCCTCGCGAGGGTGTTCTTCCTTGTATTGTTCATCATCATTAGCCCAAGAGGCAATCCACCACACCACACACTGGAGTAGGGTATTACACCACAATGGTGGCCCGAACCAGTATAAACTCTGTGTCTCTTGTGTTGTCCTTTCCATAGTTTAGATCCTAGCAAGGCGGGGAGGTAGGTAGGTAGAAGGCGAAATCTCCGCGCGCACCCCAGTGTTCGAACCTCAAGGGTCTACCGGAACCCGAAATCCGACATTTGGCGCGCCAGGTAGGGGTGCGCTGGGATTCGTCTTCCACCACCCCGTTCTCCTCCGACCATCACGCCCATGTCTGGCGCTCGTCGGGCCCGCGCCGAGCGCCGGGCCGCGCTTGCTTCCCGCGCCGCCCAGACGGCCCCTGTCGGCGGGCGTCCTTGCCATTCCCCGTCACCTGCCGTCAATGCCGCCACCGGCCCAGTGGGGGATGAGCAGCAAGCATCGTCCCAGCATCCGTCTGTGCGGCAAGACGGCCGCACCGCAACTCCCTCGCTCGCCCCAGCTGGTTCTTTGTCCCGCGCGCCCATGGAGCCCCGCAACCTCTCCCCCGCCCATTGCGCTGCACCAACACCCCCGGTCGTCGCGGCCCTCTTGGGCGGCTCACAGGTGCCTCCTACAAGTCACCACGTCAAGCCGTTCATCCGCCGGGTCAGCGCCGCTTCCACGCGGCAGGGGGCTCCCCTGGACCGAGCGGCGCCCGAGACCGGCCTGACCTTCAGCTCGGAGGACCATCCCACCAACTTGGCCTGCTCGGGTGCGCTCCCCATGCTGTGCACCCCCACCATCTGCAAGGTGGCCGTCACCAGAACCCTCATTAATGGCGGCGCGGGCCTCAGCATGCTCTCGGTCGAGGCCTTCAACCTCCTCTGCATACCCCTGGAGCGGCTGCAACCCAGCCGGCCCTTCTCAGGCGTTGGGGGCAAGTCGTCCAGTTCCTTGGGACAGATCCGGCTCCCAGTAACCTTCGGCACCTACGACAACTTCCGCACGGAGCTAGTCGACTTCGACATCGCCCCCATCGGCCTCCCCTACAACGCCATCCTTGGCTACCCAGCACTAGCCCAGTTCATGGCCGCGATGCACCCGGTGTATAACCTCATGAAGATGCCCGGGAGTAGCGGTGTCCTCACTATGCACGGGGACACCGGGGACGCGCTGCGGGTGCTCAAGCTCGCCTTCAAGACGGCGGCGTCGGCACAGCCCGCCGACTTGGAGACCCCCACGCCCAAGGGGGCTGCACCCGCCAAGAAGAAACAGTTGTTCACCCAAGACACGGCAGAAACCAAGCAGATACCCGTCGATGAGGACGGGTCCACCAACGCCACTTTCACCATAGGCGCCCACCTCAAACCCGAGCAGGAGGAGGCCCTGGTCGGGTTCCTGCACGCAAACAAGAAGGTATTCGCTTGGGAGCCTGACCAGTTGGCAGGGATCCCTAGGAGTGTAATCGAGCATCACCTCAACGTGTGCCCCAACGTGTGTCCTGTGAAGCAGAAGGCCAGGCGGCAGTCCGAGAAAAGCAGGCCTTCATCATCCAAGAGACCCGCAAGTTAGAAGCCGCTAGGGTCATTCGCGAGGTCTGATACCTGGATTGGTTGGCCAACCCTGTCGTTGTGCCAAAGAAGGGAGGGAAGGAGCGCATGTGCGTCGACTTCACCAACCTCAACAAAGCATGCCCACAAGATCCGTTCCCGCTCCCCCGCATCAACCAGATCGTCGATTCCACTGCGGAATGCGACCTATTATGCTTCTTGGATGCCTTCTCTGGGTATCACCAGATCAAGATGGTGGTAGAAGACGTCGAGAAGACAGCCTTCCTAACCCCGTGTGGGGTGTACTGCTACACATGCATGCCATTCGGGCTGTGTAACGCAGGGGCGACCTTCCACCGGCTGATGCACATCACCTTGGGCCCGCAGCTCGGGAAGAATGTTGAAGCTTACGTCAATGACATTGTGGTAAAGTCTCGGGAGGCCAGGACCTTGATACAAGACTTGGAGGAAACCTTCGCGAGCCTCAACGCAGTGAACCTACGGCTCAACCCAGAGAGGTGTGTGTTCGGAGTCCCCTCGGGCAAGCTCTTGGGTTTTCTCATGTCCCACCGAGGCATCGAGGCTAACCCGGAGAAGGTCAAGGCGGTGGAAGACATGAGCCCGCCAAAGACCCTCAGAGAAATGCAGAAGCTCACGGGGCGCGTGACCGCGCTAGGGCGCTTCATCTCCAAGTTGGGGGAACGAGCACTGCCTTTCTTCCAGCTAATGAAGAAAAAGGGGCCCTTCGAGTGGACTGAAGAGGCCGACAAGGCATTCCAGGATCTCAAGAGATACCTAACCAGCCCATCGGTCATGGTGGCTCCGCGCCCTCAAGAGCCCCTGGTGCTTTACCTCGCCGCCACTCCCTACTCCGCCAGCGCAGCCTTGGTGGCAGTCAGAGAGGAGCGCCGAATCAAAACCGCGGCAGCAGCCCGGGACAAGGCAGAACAGGGACAAGGAAGGCCTACAGAAACCGCCACCGCGGCTGAGGAGGATCAGCCGCCGCAAAGAGGCGCACCACAGGCGGAAGAGGCCCCTCTTCCAGATGGCCAGTCTCAGGAGGCCTCATTGCCTCAAGAGACGCCACGGTCTCCGAAGGGAGCCACCAGCACTGATGCACTCCACCTTGTTGAGCACCCAGTGTACTTCGTTAGCACGATGTTGCGGGATGCAAGGGCACGATACCCCATGCCTCAGAAACTCATCCTCGCGCTACTGGTGGCCTTGCGCAAGCTGCGGCACTATTTTCAGGGTCACCCCATCAAGGTCGTCTTGTCATACCCCCTGGAGAGAGTGCTTAGGAGTCCTAATTCAGCTGGAAGGGTCGCTGAGTGGAACATAGAACTGCAAGCGTTTCAGCTCGAATTCAGCATGACCAGAGTCATCAAGGGAGCAGCGTTGGCGGATTTTGTGGCAGAGTGGACGGAGGCGCCAGGCCTCAAGGCCGACGAGGATCGGTCCCTATCCCCGGGAAGCGAGGCGCCAGAAGGCTGGGTCATGTGCTTCGATGGGGCATTCTCCAGGCATGGCGCTGGGGCTGGGGCGGTGCTTATATCACTCGCTCAGGACAAGCTCTATTACGCCATGCAGCTCTGTTTCCAGCAATGTGAGAAGGTCTCCAACAACATAGCGGAGTATGAAGGTTTAATAGCGGGCTTGAAGGCCGCGGCTGCCCTGGGGGGGAAACGCCTCACCATCAAGGGCGATTCCCGGCTCCTTGTCAATTTCTCCAACAAGGTGTACGAGCCGAAGGATGAGCACATGGAAGCCTACCTAGCGGAGGTCTGCAAGATGGAGAAGCAGTTCTGGGGGCTGGAGTTGCAGCATGTGCCCCGTGGCACCAATCAGGAGGCCGATGACATCGCCAAACGGGCGTCCAGGCGGTTAACTCAGGAGCCTGGCGTTTTCAAGGAGCGGCTCTTCAAGCCATCAGCCCTGCCGTCATTACCGAACACGGCTCAGCCCTGGGAGGAGCTCCCCCAGCCACCTGCCTCAGGGGCTCCGGCCTGTGGCCCGGCCTCAGGAGCATGCCTACTCCTGACAATGGAACCTCAGGAGGGATGTTGGATCGCGGAGCTCCGGACTTACCTAACGCAAGGGACCCTGCCGGAGAAGGAGGAGGAAGCGGAGCGAGTGGCACGCCAGGCCACGGCATACTGCATCAAGGATGGAGAGCTATACCGGAAGCGGCCAAATGATGTATCCCTGCGCTGCATCTCCAGGGAGCAAGTGAAGGAACTGCTAGAAGATATACACGGCGGAGACTGTGGACATCATTCATCATCACGGACCCTCGTCGGCAAGGCGTTCTGCAGTGGGTTTTATTGGCCCACCGCGCTCAATGACGCCATCGAACTAGTGAAAGCTTGTGAGGCCTGCCAGTTCCACGCCAAGTAGATCCATCAGCCAGCAGGAGGTTTGCAGACTATACCCCTCTCGTGGCCATTCGCAGTCTGGGGGCTGGACATCTTGGGCCCGTTTCCTCGGGCGCCCGGGGGCTACCGCTACCTCTACGTCGCCATGGACAAGTTCACCAAGTGGGCTGAAGTAGAGGCTGTCCGCACCATTCCCGCGGGTTCCGCGGTCAAGTTCATCAAGGGCATCGTGAGCCGATTCGGGGTGCTGAATCGCATCATCACAGACAACGGTTCGCAGTTCACCAGTAACCTCTTCAAAACATACTGTGCTAACCTTGGAATGCAGATATGATATGCTTCGGTGGCGCACCCCCGAAGCAACGGCCAGGCCGAGCGAGCCAACGCGGAGGTCCTGAGGGGCCTCAAGACCAGGATGTTCAAGAAGAAGCTGGAGGCCTGCGGCAGAGGTTGGTATGACAAGCTTCAGTCTGTGTTGTGGTCCATCCACACAACCGCGACCAAGCCGACTAGAGAGACCCTGTTCTTCCTGGTCTACGGAGCCGAAGCGGTTCTCCCTCACGAGGTCAGACGTCGCTCCGCGCGGGTCCTGGCGTTTGACGAGGCGCAGCAGGACGCCATGCGGGGGATGGACCTCGTGCTGGGGGAGGAACGTCGCTGAGAAGTCGCGCTACGAGCGGCTAGGTACCAACAAGCGCTGCGGCGATATCACTGCCGCAATATCCGCCCCAGGACCCTCGAGGTAGGAGACCTCGTGCTCAGGCGGGTTCTCTCCAGGGACGGGCTACACAAGCTCTCTCCCATGTGGGAGGGCCCGTTCAAAGTTGTTCATGTTTCCAGGCCCGGCTCCGCGCGCTTGGAGACTCAGGAGGGGGTGCCAGTCCAGAATGCATGGAACATCCAGCACCTCCGAAGGTTCTACCCCTAAAAAGGCCCGGAGCCTGTGAAGAAGGCGAATGCCTGTGAAGCTATCGCGTTTTGGAAAAGGCCCGGAGCCTGTGAAGAAGGCGAATGCCTGTGAAGCTATCGCGTTTTGGAAAAGGCCCGGAGCCTGTGAAGAAGGCGAATGCCTGTGAAGCTATCGCGTTTTGGAAAAGGCCCGGAGCCTGTGAAGAAGGCGAATGCCTGTGAAGCTATCGCGTTTTGGAAAAGGCCCGGAGCCTGTGAAGCTATCGCGTTTTGGAAAAGGCCCAGAGCCTGTGAAGAATGCCAATGCCTGTGAAGCTCGCCGCCCGTGACACTCTCACGTAATAATGAGTTGGGGCTATACACGCCCCGGAGTCTCAGGAGCGCCGGCCTTAGGCCCTGGGGCTCCCTCCCACGCCCAGTGGCAGCACTTAGCTCCGCGATGGTGAGAAGACGTCGAAGACTAGATTAGGTGCCGGGAGCGGCTTTTCATTTGCTTTCCGTGGTTGGCTTGTTCCCTCTCATTCGAAGTTTTATTGAAGTTGTTGCCATCTTTGGCTTATGGTTCTTCGACTTTTTGCTCTCCTGCCTCGATTTCTCTTGTGCAAGGCCTCGCGAGGGAGGGGCAGCTGAGTGCCCTCGCGAGTGTTCCTACCCTAGTCATCCAAAGAGTTCGCGAACTGGGCCCCTTACAGGATCACCCCTCCAGTCCGTGCCCCACGGGCACCGCGACACAAACAAAGGGCCTGGGTCGGTCAGCTCCCCGCGGCCGGGGCCGGGAACTATCCACGCTCGGGCACGTAGCCAGAATGTACGGTAACGAAAGCAGAACGATGATTAACAGCAATAACCCAAGCACGCCCCCGCGGGGCTCCACACTATTGTCTTTGTTACGTAGGAAAAAGGAAAATAAAGAACAAATCTGGTGCAGCTCGCCTCACACCAGCCCGCAGTGAAGGCCCGAGCTGCCTCCGGAGCTTAGGCGGACTCCCTCTCGCGCTTCACCAAGGCGCAACGACGGGCGGACACGTTGCCACCCCCCAAGCAGATACGATGGCGTGGAGGCTAACCGCGGCCACCGCTAGAAGAGCCGCCGCCTGAAGAAGAACCGGAGAAGCTTGAGGAACCCTGAGCATCGCCGGCCGCGCGAGCGTTGCCCTCTCCATCATCGCCGGAGCTGGTTCCCAGCCGCAGTCGTCACCCTCGGGAAACACCCTGCGCGGCGACCATCTTCCCAAACACCCTCACATAGAGGGTGGCATCGCCGTCGAACTTGAAGTGTAGGGTGCACCGACGGCTCAGGCCACGCGCGCGGGCAAACGTCTGCCAACTGCGGGCCAGGAACAGGCTCCCGGCCGCGGAGACCTCCAGTGAGATCCATGAGGCCCGGCTGCAGCAGCCGTCGGCCTGGAGCCAGAGGCCGCCCGGGGCGCCGGCCGGGAGCTCGCCAAGGAGGAAGCGAGGAAGTGGAAGCCGGGTGCTGGTTGGCCCCGCCGACCACACGACGAACTCCGGCAGCACTTCAGCAGCGCGAAAGCGCGGCCTACGGGGACACGCAGCCGGAGCGCGCCCCCCGGCCGCAGCAATCCGCCCGTCGCTGTGCTGAAGGTCGCCTCCACGGCCGCGGGGAGCCACCGCGGTGGCCACAGGATGTTTGCGAGGGCGCCCTCGGCCGCGCTTGGGTGGGGTAGAGGCGGGCCCAACCTGGCTAGCCTTCCCCTTCTCTGCGGCCGAGAACCTCCTTGACGGGGCCATGAAGAAAAGGAGAAGCAAGGAGGGATGAACTGGAAGGGCGCGTTCCGGTCCATACTTATAACTGGCGATGGCCAACCAACGGCCCCCACGATCGCAGGTAATTATGACCCGCTTGGCATGCAGGGACTTGTCCAATCCGTGCAGTTGCCGAGGCGCCATGGGGAAGTGGAGACGCCCACGTCCAATCAACCGCCACGCGGCGCCCAAGGCCGCAGGCTGTTAGGGCCCGCGGCGCTTCGCTCTTGCCCTTCCGCCTCCCTGCACGGCCAAGTCCGGGCGCACCTCGGGCCCGGGGGCTACTGTCGGCGTTCTGGGAACGGGGGTCCCCATAGTTGCCTGCCTGCGGCCTGCGGTGTAGCTCAAAGGGGGGCCCAGTGCGGCCCATCTTCACCAACACAAACAAGACCCTCACGAGGGGCCAAGCCTCGTGGGGCGGACGACACGGAGCTTCCTCAGGCGCGGCCTCGTCAGGCTGGCTCATGAGGAGGCAGAGAGATCAAGGCGGGGTATCTCACGAGGTGCCCATGACGCAAGCCATGACGACCGGGGGCGCCAGGCGGGTGCCAGCCTGCGTAGTGTCCGCCCTTCATCTTTGGTGCAAAGGGGGGCAAGCGCAGCCGCGGAGTACAGAGGCATCAGGCAAAGGTTGCCATTTCGGTGCAACGAGACCAAGACCAGGAGGACTACGAGACAGAGGTCACCTACGAGACAGAGGTCACCTTGGACTACGAGACCAAGACGGCGTCATCACCAGAGCTTTGCGCAGGCGAAGACTACTTTTGTCAGGGTAGCTAGTACTAGCTGTCCCCCTTCAAATTAGCCCGCCATTGTTGGCTCCCTTCTCGCTCGATATTTGGGAAGAGGACCAGGGCCTCTATAAATAGGACCAGCCACCCACAGAGCAAAGGGGGCCGAGGGTTTGGAAGGATAGAGAAGATCAGAAAGAGAGAGAGAGAGAGAGAGAGAGAGAGAGAGAGAGAGAGAAAGGTGACTGAGCTCCTCCCAGCAGTTCATCGCCCCAGCCAAGAGCAGACCCTCGCGAGGCTGCTCTTCCTTGTATTGTTCATCATCATCAGCCCAAGAGGCAATCCACCACACCACACACTAGAGTAGGGTATTACACCACAATGGTGGCCCGAACCAGTATAAACTCTGTGTCTCTTGTGTTGTCCTTTCCATAGTTTAGATCCTAGCAAGGCGGGGAGGTAGGTAGGTAGGAGGTGAAATCTCCGCGCGCACCCCACTGTTCGAACCTCAAGGGTCTGTCGAAACCCGAAATCCGACAGTGAGGAGCTTAATGCTCAAGGAATGACAAGAACCTCTGTCCAAGAAGCCCCCAGGTACAAGTGACGTACATATTTAGATATGTATGTGTCAATGGTGTGCGGTCTAGCCGTACCAAAGCGTTAAAGCGAGAAAGAAGAAAGTAATCAGAAAAGAGAGGAAAAATAATGGAAACTACAGGGGAGGAGGAGACGAACAAGGGGTTTGGGGCTAGTCATAGAATCTTTGAAATCTGGCCGCGTTCCAGGGGTTCGACTCGAGGCGATTGTCTGATGCATCACGAAGACGGTATGCTCCTTTGGTGAGAACTTCGTCAATTATGAAGGGACCCTCCCATTTGGGCTTGAGTTCGTCCTTTTTCTTCTCCGGCAGGCGCAGAATGAGTTCGCCAACGTTGTAAGTCTTGGCCCATACTTCTCTGCTTTGATATCTTCGAGCCTGCTGTTGGTAAAATGTTGAACGGGCTTTTGCGACATCGTGTTCCTCCTCCAGGGCATCTAGGCTGTCCTGCCGATTAAGCTCAGCTTCTCTCTCTTCGTACATACGCACTCGAGGTGAGTCGTGAATAATATCGCAGGGCAATACGGCCTCTACGCCATACACCATGAAGAAAGGTGTGTATCCGGTAGTATGGTTGGGCGTGGTCCGCAGTCCCCAGAGTACGGAGTCGAGCTCCTCAACCTAGTGCTTGTCTGATTCTTTCAAAGACCGCACTAGTCTGGGCTTAATGCCGCTCATAATAAGACCATTCGCTCGTTCGACTTGACCGTTGGTTTGTGGGGGGTAGACGGAGGCGTAATTGAGTTTAATACCTAGATAAGTATACCAGGTTTTTACCTCGTCGGCTGTGAAATTAGAGCCGTTGTCGGTGATGATGCTGTGTGGGACACCATAACGGTGCACAACACCGGATATGAAGTCTATCACCGGCCCGGACTCAGCCGTTTTGACCGGTTTAGCCTCTATCCACTTAGTGAATTTGTCCACCATAACCAGCAGATATTTCTTCTTATGGCTTCCCCCATTAAGGGGTCCAACCATATCCAGTCCCCAGACTGCGAAAGGCCAAGTGATGGGATAGTCTGTAAGGCAGTTGGGGGCATATGGCTTTGGTTGGTGAAGAGTTGGCATCCGACGTGGCGTTGGACGAGGTCATGTGCGTCTGCTCGGGCTGTCGGCCAATAAAACCTAGTACAGAAGGGTTTGCTAACAAGAGCCCGAGCTGCAGCGTGGTGTCCACCAAGACAGGCGTGAATTTCCGCTAGAAGCTGCCGCCCCTCTTCTTCGAAGATACATCTTTGAAGTACTCCGGTGGTACTTTTCTTGTAAGGCTCTCCGTCGTGAACCATGTAGGCCTTCGAGCACCGGACAATGCGGCGAGCCTCATTCTGGTCTTCGGGGAGCTCCTTCCTATTAATGTAGGCCAAGAAAGGTTCGGTCCATGGAGCAATTACTGCCATAATGAGATGGGCCGACGGTGTTTCTTCGGTGGCTGAGCCACCGATACTATCGGTGTGTTCGGGATTTGGAGTTGTATTTGGATCTGGACTATTGTTGCTGCCCTCCCCTTGCCACACCACAGATGGCTTGAAAAGCCTTTCCAAGAAGATGTTGGATGGGACAGGGTCATGCTTAGCTCCGATGCGAGCAAGGACGTCCGCCGCTTGGTTACTTTCTTGGGCGATGTGATGAAATTCAAGCCCCTCGAAGCGAGCCGACATTTTTAATATGGCATTACAATAAGCTGCCATCTTTGGATCTTTGGCGTCAAAGTCGCCATTTATTTGAGATATGGCGAGGTTCGAGTCCCCGTGCACCTCCAGGCGTTGTATGCCCATGGATACGGCCATTCGTAGACCATGCAGTAGGGCCTCGTATTCGGCTGCGTTGTTAGAGTCTGCGTATAATATCTGGAGTACATACTAGACGACGTCTCTAGTGGGGGAGTATAACACGACTCTCGCTGCCAGCCCTACCAACATTTTGGAGCCATCAAAATACATAACCCAATTGGAATATGTGTTGTACTCTTTAGGGAGTTCGGCCTCTGTCCATTCGGCGATGAAGTCGGCTAGTACTTGGGATTTGATGGCTCGTCGTGGCTTGTATGTTATGTCGAATGGAAGTAGCTCTATGGCCCATTTGGCGATCGGTCCCGTGGCATCGCGGTTGTTTATTACGTCATTGAGTGGGACCTCAAAAGCCACCGTGATTTAACACTCCTGGAAGTAGTGTCGTAGCGTGTGGGATGCCATGAAGACCGCGTATGCTATCCTTTGGTAGTGGGGGTACCGGGATTTGCACGGTGTGAGGACAGTTGACATGTTGTATACTAGTTTTTGGAGCAGAAATTTGTGTCCGTCTTGTTCTCGTTCGACGACGAGCACGGCGCTCACCACCTGATGTGTTGCCGATATGTATAACAACATGGGCTCGCCAATGTTTGGTGCGGCCAGGATTGGGTTGCTTGCTAGGAGGGCCTTTATTTCCTCCAGTCCGGCGGTCGCCGCGTCTGTCCATTCGAAGTTATTAGTGCACCGTAAGAGGCGATAGAGTGGTAGTGCCTTTTCTCCTAATTTGGAGATAAAGCGGCTTAGCGCTGCTATGCATGCAGCCAGCTTTTGGACCTGTTTGAGGTCTGTTGGCGTAGCCAACTGTGACAGAGCTCGGATTTTAGCTGGATTTGCTTCGGTTCCTCTATTGGAAACGATGAAGCCCAGCAGTTTTCCAGTGGGGATGCCGAAGACGCACTTTTCTGGGTTGACCTTAATGTCATACGCCCGGAGGTTGCCGAATGTAAGACATAAGTCGTCTATTAGTGTTTCGACATGCCTAGTTTTGATGATGACGTCATCGACGTAAGCTTCTACCATTTTGTCGATCTGTTTCTCCAGGCATGTTTCAATCGTGCGTTGGTATATGGCACCGGCGTTCTTGAGCCCAAAGGGCACGGTGTTGAAGCAGAATGGCCCATATGGGGTGATAAATGTTTTTGCGGCTTGATCGGACTCCTTCATTTTGATTTGATGGTATCCGGAATATGCATCAAGGAAACACAGTGAGTCGTGTCTTGTGGTGGTGTCGATGATTTGATCAATGTGGGGTAGGGGGAAGGGATCCTTAGGGCAAGTCTTGTTGAGGTCTTTGAAATCGACACACAGGCGCCAGGATTTGTCCTTCTTTGGTACCATCACCAGGTTTGCCAGCCACTCCGGATGTTTGATTTCTCTAATGAATCCGGCCTCGATGAGTTTGGCCAGCTCCTCCCCCATGGCTTGTTGCTTGGGTTCGGAAAAGCACCGCAGTGTTTGCTAAACCGGTTTAAATCCCTTTAATATATTGAGGCTATGTTTAGCCAGCTCGCGTGGGATCCCTGGCATATCTAAAGGGTGCCAGGCGAATACGTCCTAGTTTTCGTGCAGGAATTCTCGTAGTGCGGTGTCAACTGTTGGGTTCAGTTGAGCTCTAATAGATGCTATCTTCTTGGGGTCCGTTGGGTGGACCTAGAATTTGACTATTTCTTCTGCTGGTTTGAAGGATGTGGATTTAGGGCGTTTGTTGAGGATCACGTCGTCCTTGTCCACCATGGAGCGTAGTGCAGTTAATTCTTCGGCCGTGAGGGCTTCGGATAGTGCCTCCAGGGCTAGGGTTGCGGTTTTTGTTTTCAACGCGGAGTGCTATCTCCGGATCACCGACAAGAGTGATTATACCATTTGGTCCGGGCATTTTGAGCTTCATATACCCATAATGGGGTATGGCCTGAAAGCGTGTAAAAGCATCTCGCCCCAACAAGGCGTGATATCCGCGACTGAAAGGGGCCGCTTGGAAAGCTATTTCTTTGGACCGATAGTTCTTCGGCGTGCCGAATACTACGTCAAGTGTGATTTTTCCCGCGCACCGCACCTCCCATCTGGGAATAATTCCTCGGAAGGTTGTGTTACTTTGCTTGATGCGGCTCCTGCCTATTTCCATTTTATGGAGTGTGTCCTCATAAATAAGGTTTAGTCTGCTGCCGCCGTCCTTGAGGACCTTGGTAAGTCGATACCCGTCCATGATGGGACTGAGGACTAACACGGCTGGCGCTCATACTGTTTTGTACTTTGGTACGTCACCGGCATTGAATGTTATAGCCGTGTCGTTCTAGGGGTTTATTTCAGCAATTTGGCAGACTTCGATGAGCTCGCGAAGCGCCCTTTTGTGCTTGTTGTTTGAAGCAAATGTCTCAAAGACCGTCAATACTCTTGAGTTATCGTCCTCTAGGGGTTGCCGTTCTGGGTCGTCCTTGATAAGGATGTCCTCGCAGCTCTTGGCTACCTCTCGTCGTATCCAACATGCTCTAAGGCTATGGGTTGCCATGGTATGTGGTGTTGTATGTATTTTGCATGGGCCATCGAGCCACCCCATCAGAACGGTGCTGTTCTGCATAGCGGTTTTGTGTTTCTTGACTGTTGGACTGGGCGTGCCACGAGGGTGCGCCCATTTCGCCTGTAGGGAGAGTTGAGTTGGGACTGACGGTTCCCAGCGAGCTGCCTGAGTTTTCCAGGCACTCTCCATTGCGTTGTACTTTTGTATGATGGTTGCTAAGTCAGCAAATTTGAGTATGCGGCGGTGACTAATGGCGTTGAGGATTCCTTCGTCCGTGCAATTGTTGCAAAACGCTGATATTGCATCCTCGTCACGGCAATCTTTTACCTTGTCTTTGACAAGGAGGAATCTGGCCCAGAAGTGGTGGACCGTTTCTTGAGGATGTTGTTTTATGTTCATGAGAGCGTCTATGTCCAGGTGGGTGGGTGGAATTAAATCTGAACCCCGACCTGACCGATTATCCGGAGTCTGACGACCTTCCCGGCTTAACAATCCGGGTTCCGAAATATCTTCTGATTGTTTAGGAGCGACGTCTGATGCTATGTTCGGAGGGCTGGTCGCATCCTTTCGCGGATGAGTATCCGGCTCTTCCTGATCGGCGAGCGGAACATAGTCCATCTTCAGTATAGAAGAAGACTCACCGACCTGCTCCACGACTACCACAATCTGGTGGGTGACCGGTAGGGTCTCGATTTCTCCTTGATCGGTTTTAGGCCCGATCCGATCGTAGTCTGTGGCTATTCCCAAAGCGGCGATCCGATCTAGGAGTTCATTCAAAGAAGAAAACTTCATCGGATCCATCTGCTTGGAGTGCTCGGAGTTGATGTGAAGGGGGTTTTCGATGGCCCGAGAGGTCATCGTCGGCTCAACGGCCGAACGGGCGATCATAGTAAAGCCGCCCAGCCGAAGGGTTTGGTCTGGGGCCAGAGCTCCCCTGGAGGTGATGTTGTCTTTAAGGACAAGGCGAGCCATCAAGCCTTTCATCGATGATGCAGTGGAACTCTCAATGAAAGCACCAATGTCGGTGTCAAAACCGGCGGATCTCGGGTAGGGGGTCCCGAACTGTGCGTCTAGGATCGATGGTAACAGGAGACGGGGCACATGATGTTTACCCAGGTTTGGGCCCTCTCTATGAAGGTAATACCCTACGTCCTGCTTGATTGATCTTGATGAATATGAGTGTTACAAGAGTAGATCTACCACGAGATCGTAATGGCTAAACCCTAGAAGCCTAGCCTGTATGACTATGGTAATGAGTATATCCTTTCCGGACTAACCCCTCCGGTTTATAGACACCAGGGAGGGAATCTAGGGTTACATAGAGTCGGTTACATAAGAAGGAATCTTCATAGTCGGTTCGCCAAACTTGCCTTCCACGCCAGGGAGAGTCCCATCCGGACACAGGTACAGTCTTCGGCCTTCATGTCTTCACAGCCCATCAGTCGGGCCCATGGATAACAGGCCGGACGCCCGAGGACCCCTTAGTCCAGGACTCCCTCAGTGGTCAATGAACGACTTCCATCGGAAGAGTACTGTACGTGGAGAGGCTGACAGGTACGTCCACGGCCGCAGCAAGGTAGTGCCTCCTTATTACACGCAAAATAATGATTCCTCCACCTGACAGCAGGGACCCACCAGACGGGCCATCGTATTTCGCAAAAAAAACATTCCCCCTGACTGCTGGGACCCACCAGCTACATCTTCGCACGCAAGGAAGTGCGTCCATATTACGGGGGAAAATGATCCCCCCTGACTGTTGGGACCCACCAGCTACATCTTCGCATGCAAGGAAGTGCCTGACAGTCGGGACGCACCTTGTCGAAGCGTACGTAGCATTATTGTCATTCTGGTCACGAACGTGTACCTACATACTGGTCGATCGGTCTATCTGCAGGCTGCAGCGATGAACCATGGCCATGTAAGGACGGACACGTGTCATAGTAGAGGCACACACTTAGCATGTACACGTACGTGCAGCTAGGGTGCAAGAAAGTAAATATGGCCACATACATACATATGGGTGGGGTCTCGAACGCCTACTCGCGCATACGTACGGACAGGGCTCGCATACATGGCCATGTCGGAATGGAGAAACTGCATCGTTGTCGTGTTCATCAGGAGCCAACCAGTTTGGATGGAATAGCCGATGGAAACAAGGCCTGGCATACCGCGGAACAGAGGAAACGGCCTTGTGTTCGACCGGCCAAGGTCAAAACAGGATCATGTTCATCGGGAGGTCTGGCATACCGCAAAACGGAGGAAACAGACTTCTCTTGGACCTCCTACGGTCGAAACAGGGTCCTGTTGATCAGGGGGGTGTGGAGTACCACAAAACGGAGGAAACAGACTTGTGTTGGAGCGCTACGGTTGAAATGGGGATCCTGTTCATCAGGAGGGTGTGGCGTACCGCAAAACAGGACCCCATGGGATACTGTTCATCTCCACCATCGACCTCCTCCAGCCTCCATGGGTTATTGTTCATCCACCGTCGACCTCCTCCAGCCTCCACCTGCGACTATTCATCCACGGGCTCCTGTTCATCCAGTCTCCACCACACGCTCCTCCACCGGCTACTATTCAACCAGCCCTCTCCACATGGTCCTGTTCAACCAGCCCTCCATTGGCTACTGTTCAACCAGCCCTCCACCGGCTCCTGTTCAACTAGCCCTCCACGGGGTCCTGTTCATCCAGCCCTCCATGGGGTCCTGTTCATCCACCCCCAACCGGTTCGATCGATCAGGGTCCTATTCATCCAGCGGCAACGGTCTCTACTACCACGAGGTCCTGTTCATCCACCCCCACCGGAAACAGTTCATCCAACCCCCCAACAACACTCACTATTCATCAAGAGGTAGCAGGTTCGATCAGCTTCAGTTAGCAGCAGTAGCCAAGGAATCGCTCGATCGGGTTCAGTTAACAGCCATCGATCGATCGCTCGGGTTCAGTAACGCGTAGCCTACAGTGCAATCGCTTGGGTTCAGTTAGAGCCCAATGCCTCACTCGGGATTAGTTACAGCACAATGCCTCACACACGCGCGTGTATGTATGAGAGAAATGCGCATCGCTTGGCCCCCGACCACCCACCGTAACCGGGAACTCCCAGATATTTTCCTTGCCCTTGCTTCTACCATGATTTTTTCTGTCATGGACGGCCCAAAGAATGTCATGCAACTGCGTCTCCGGCCTACCTAGGACAAAAGGCCCATTTTTTGTCATAGAAATAGGAGCCCACCACATCTATGATGATACCGGGTTTTGTCACAATTATCGTCATAGAAGTGTCATAAGCATGAGAAAAAAATTCGTTCGGCCCAAAATGTCACGGATGTGTCTTTTTTAGTGCATGCGAATGGCACGGCGGGCGTCCGGTGCAAGTACGGCGCGGCCAGCCTCTGGTGGAAGTATGGTGCTGAGGGCCTCCGCCTACTCCTGGCGAGGAATGGGGGTACTGACGGGACATGTACCCAGCTGCGACGCCGTGTCAACAGCAGGCAAGCGTCGAAGGATCCGCACTTGCTATGTAGCGTGCCGCGCCTCTCGCCCTGCGGCACTCCAATGGTCTCGCCGTGTGGTGAGCCGCAGCCTATCGGCATGGGCGCGCCTAGCTTGCTGTGCGGAGCGCCATCGATCATGTTGTGCGGCGAGTTGCAGTCTGCCGGCGCTGACATGCCTATCTTGATCCGCAGCGCTCAAGCGCCATGCGCCAAAGGTTTGCTAAACCATGGCGATAACGCGCATCACGACATCATCCATCGCGTTGCCGGGGTGCGCCTCGTCCTCGACGGGTCGTGGCACCTGCTCGTTTTCCTCGTCGACGAGGTTGATGGTAGAGGCGGCGCTTTGGTGGGTTGGCATGCTTGGAAAAGGTGGATGTGCTACAGGCTGCTTTTGTCACCTCCGTGCATCGCGCGCCACCTAGGTTTATGCGCAATATCGCTGGGTGGTGGGAAACAGGCGTGGAAATGGCGGGAAATGGTGGCGTGTTCATAAAACGCCATCAATTAATGGAAACTTAGCATAGAAGGAACATCGAGCTAGCACAAGAAGTAGATGATGATCAGATGAACACAGACCACACTAGGGAACCTTTCGGTGATGAATTCATTAATCGAAAATGGTTGAATACTAGCAAGCGTTTGCCCACAACACACACGGCTTATTCCATCACAAATACGTCGAATGGATTAACTGTATGGCACGTATCGCACATTGTCAAAAAGTAATGCGGTAGACCTTCTTTAGCATGTGTTTAAAAATAAAGAAAAATAAAAACAAGGACCTCGAGGTTAAATTAACTCATGCAATGGGTCATATCAGTCATTTAATTTGAAAAATACGACCCATCCTATCAGTTTATTCAACATCAACACAACTTCGCATCTAGTCACCCATCTGATGGCTGCTCCAGCCTAAGCACACTTAACTTGAGAGTTCTCTTACATGAGCTACTGGTGTAAGAGCTAGTCCTTGCTGACATAGGATGCCTCTTCGCATCCTTATAGCGTATCCGCATGACTGCTCGTCCCCCAATGGCCAATAGATGTTGTGTAGACAGAGCATATCACATACATCTTATTAGAAGCAATTGTTTGTGTTATTATCGGTCTTCGCAGACAGTTCTGATTATAGACCTGTTTGCCGCGTATCACACACTTCTTGATATATTGAACCGTTTCTATTCTCTTGTCTCAATGTAAACAGTTCATCCGAGTGAACCGCATGCCCTATATCGCACACACCTTGATCTGGCTGACCGTTTCTTTTGTGTTTCCTAATCACAAATAGTTCATCCGAGTGAACCGTATGTTGTATATCGCACACACCTTCATCTGGCTGCCCGTTTCTTTTGTTCCTCCTCATCGCAAATAGTTAATTGAACTGAACTGTATGCCCTGCATCGCACATGTAACTAAAATCTAAACCGTGTTTGATGAATCCTCCATCGCATATGTTTTGCACCCTTTTTGATAGTTTTTACACCACTGTTTGTGATTATTGCATCGCACATAGTTTCGTCGAAGGGTTTATGATCGTAGTGTCGCGTTAGCAGCATCCTGCAGTAGTGTATAGACATGTTCAGTGAGCCTTCTAAAAATGATGGTGTTTACCAGTATTCGTAGAGGTGATCTATACATTGTTGATTTCACTAAAATATTCCAACCTCGTACTTGTTTAATTGCAAAATCTTCTAAAGGTTGGTTATGGCATAGAATATTAGGACATGTTGGCATGCAAAATATTGATAAACTCATTAAAGGTTATCATATCCTTGGTCTTAAAAATGTTATCACTGGTACAGCGATGTGCTATACAAATGGTTTTTAACCCCTTTCCACGACAACATTTTGAACCATCGCCAATTGAGTGACTGCGATAGGGGGTCCTTCACACATGACCCAGAAACCGTTGGGGATAGGGAGCCTTGATGCATATATAGTACTCCCTACTTGTTTGTGCTCACATTGCCATCGCAGTCGGTATTCTATGGTGCTACGTTTACTATGCGTGACCCATAATAAGCAGTTCATGATTATAGAAGTTGACAATCACACACATTTACTTTTCCTCGACTGTGTGTGATTTGATGTAAGAGCGCACATAGTTGTCGCTATAAAACTGTATGTGAAGCTTGAATACACCCCACACGATTCATCCGTCATACCAGCGTCGGGTGAAGGCCTATCGCACGCGTTATACTATGACAAATGTTTGTGATGCGCACAACATCATAAACAGTCCATAATTGCAAAGTGTGTGTGATAAGAAAGAACTGTGTATGATGTTGTTGTTAATTGCACATGTTTTTTCCTGGCTGATCGTGTGTGTAGTAGTAGAGATTGATCGCACACATAGTGGATCCTAGAAACGTGTCTGATCTCCACGTCTATTGCAGATGTTTCGCTTTCACAAACCGTGTGCAGTGTAATCCCTAATTTAAAAATCATATGTTTTGAATTTGAAATTAGGCAATCACTTATTTCATATCCAACCATATTTATTACAAATATAGGTTCAACCATGAATGCATAATTCGATGCACATGTACATATACTGAAGAACTACAGAAGCATCAAGTAAACAATGATGAACCACAGTTGTACTATAGACTATAAAGAGAGAGGGGAAAGACATTCTGGTTGCTGTAGAAGGTGAAGCGGATGCCCATATTGTTCCCTCCTCCATGCGTAATGCACGCGCAACTCTAGGCCAACCCCTTGTGATGGCTTCCCGTCCATCCCTCACTGTCTTCATTAGGACTTCTCGATGCTCATTGTAGTCTGGATGAAATACTTTAACCTTCATTGCGTGTCCACCAATCATGTACTTTCCAAGGTAAGCTTGAGTGAACTTCTTCGTGAACCACTGCGAACAAAAAAGATTCAGACATTGTTGTCTAACAACTCATTATGGGCACTAAAAAGAGAAGGCTGCAGAGTTTGTAGTTACCATCCTACAGCTCACTGTTGTGTTGGATAGAGCATAAACAAATAATTTGCTTTCCACCATTTGTATCTTTTTGCTAATAATCTTTATCAGTTTCCTCACTTGATGCTTGTTCATGAATATCTCATTGCCCCATACGCAAAAAGGGTCAATGCGTGGATCCTTGCCAAGGGCATATGTACCTACAAGCAACAAGTCAAAATTAGAAGTTAACGAGTGTCCAGGCCTAGATCTATATGAACTACATTATGGAATGACGGGGGCAGTACAAGCCGAGGGATGAAACTAACCTCAGTGGAAAATGGTGGCCACTCCCACTGTTGTCCTGCATAAGTAGTGGAAAGGCGTGATAAGTACATCAACCTTAACATAAAACAAATATAGCAAAGGTAAACAACATCATCTCCAAATTATAGCTTGAATGTGTTGGTTTCAGCATTCTGTTAAAGCAAATATAAAATGGAAGGCAATGTTACCTACAATAGGCTTAACAACCATCAAATATTGCAATTTAAACTGTTGTTGCTAAAAATGAATAGAACGTAGGTAATGCTTAAACATCACACTGGATAAATGTGTAAAACTGAAATAAAGGGCATGTGCACTACAAAAAAATACACTTCCGTGATGATACGTGTTTGTCACAGCAGGTCGCGTTTTTTGTCATGCATGTACATCCATGACAAATTTATGACATAATCAAGATAGTCATACCTGTGCTATCGTAGAAGTGTTCCATGACATTACCAAAATTATCATCACGGAAGTGCCCACTTCCATGACGATAAATCGCGCGTCATAGAAGTGCTTTCGTCAAGGGTGACCGACACGTGGCATCCACCGTAACGGAACGCCGTTAAGCTATCGGGTCGGGTTTTGGATCCGATAACCCATTAACAGCCCCGACCAATGGGGATTTTCCACATGTAAAATCATCATTGGCTGGAGGAAACACGTGTCGGCTCATCGTCGGGACAAATGTCATCCACTCATTGGACAGAAGGCGCCTATGATACGCTGACACGTGGCATGGCCCAACAGAGGCCCATTCCTGTGAAAAGGCCGGCCCGTTTGACTTGGTCAAAAGGTGGCGGGCCGGCCCATTGAAAGCCTGTTAACGGCCTGTTCGCATATAGCCCATTTATAGCCCGCTAACCTAAGGCCCGTTACGCCCTATCCGAATTAGGCCCAGTAGCGTCATCTGGGCCATCCAATATGATTCCAGCCCATTTTCACTTCTGGCCCATGTATGGCCCATGACGTCTTTCGGCCCATATGAGGCCCTATGTAACTCCTGGCATATTAACGGCCCGTGGTGAAACTAGCCCGTAATGAACAGTGTATCACTTTACACCCATTAACGGCCCATGGTGAAACTGGCCCGTAATGAATAGTGTATCAGGTTATACCCATTAACGGTCCGTTATTCCGTTGGGCCGTCTCTAGCCCATGTTATCTTTCGGCCTTCTCAGAGCCCATTTATTCTTGGGCTCATTTCCAGCATTCATTTACTTACGGCCCGTTAATGTCATTTTCTGCTTGTGGGCCAAGTTCAGCCCGTGGTTACAATCGGCCCATTTGTGGTCTGTTAGTACGTTGGGTCGTTTTCATAGCATCATCAAATACGGCCTGTTAACGATGGCCCATTATGGTCGGCCCATGAACGGACAATTCCAATTCTAGCCCATTTACGGCCAGAATGCGGTCTGTTTGGCCTGTATAAGGCCCGTTGATGATACGGCTCGTAGAAGGCCCATTGATGATACGGCCCGTAGAAGGCCCGTTGTTTCTACGGCCCATAGAAGGCCCACTGTTTCTACGGCCCGTAGAAGGCCCACTATTTATACGGCCCATAGAAGGCCCACTGTTTCTACGGCCCGTAGGAGGCCCAGTGTCACTACAGTAAATATTAGCCCATGGTTATTGTGGCCTAGTTTTAAAAAATAGGTTATTGCAGCCACTAGCAAACCGCAGAAAAAGAACTGCACTGACTACAAGCAAACAAATAAACAAGACAACAAGGAAATAAATAAGCAAGCAACTTACACTAGGCTATCACGGCTATTACACATATTACATCCACTGGGCATCAAAGTTCGCCACCAGTGCAAATATAGGGAACACAACAGCATATAAACACCACAGCAAAACAAGTCCAGAACTGAAACCACTTCACAAGAGCTCAAGAAACAATATCCTGGGTACCCATAATGCTGGCAAGATGCTTAGCAAGCTTATTAACTTTCTCTTGTTTGGCGTTTAAGTCCTCCAGCGCTTACTGTTGCACCAAAAAGTATGCATCTGAATTCTGCAGGGACTTCCTCAGTCCTTCGGCTTCCTGTCGCACAACATCTGATCGATGTCCTTCAACTTGAAGTTGAGAGTCAAGAAGTTGAACTAATTCAGGCAATGAGTTCGAAGAGCTGGTGCCAGCAGTGGTAGCCAGTAACTCGAACACTACATCAAGACATGACTTTGGGGTTGTCTTAGTGTCTTTAATATAGTTTTTATCAGCTTTCATGGAGACCAACAGGGATGTCTCACTATCTTGAACCTTATCTGCATTACTTCCTTTACCATTGCATAACAGGGTACACTTCTCCAATATTTTATCCGCGTTCTAAAAGAGAAACAAACAAACACATCTCAGGTTTACAATGTAGTATATGAAACTCATTTTGGTAAACCAGTTCAGTAGTAAGGTGGACATGATAACAGCATGAAACAAACATATATCTATGTAGTATGGTCATTGTATGGTCTATATCATTCTAGATTATGTTGCCAAATCAAGATAGATACAGTTTGAATCATATCTATTTAAGACAAAGCAGCATAGACAGAATATAAGTGTGGGAAACTACACAGCAATAACAACACTTGTAATGTGCATGGCATGAGAACATAACTGTTTATTCAATTGAAACTGAAATCAACATAGAGCAAGTTACAACAGCAAACAGCCAAACACGTTGAAGAAACAGGTTTAAAACATACCTGTTGCACCATTGGAGTTTCAATTGCATCCTTCAAATTTGAAATTAGTTGGTATCAGTAAATACAATGATGCAAGAGCAAAGTAGTATGAAACATAGCTACCGAACCTGACCTGAGAACAATTCTTCTTCTACTTTAAGCATTGACTTCGGGTTCGGAGTGGTGGTCCTCATGATTTGGGAACTACAGTTGCCTTACTAACTGCTCGTGTTTGGGTGCTCTATGGTGGAGACGGTGTTGTGTCAACGGGAACTGGGTGTCTATATGCTAGGGTTGGGGTTAGAAGGGGTGTAGCTGGTTCTCTGTCCAACTGGGTAAGGGTACAATCTGCATGAGTGTGGGTTATGTGTGGTGGGGCTGGTTCTTGGGCAAGTACAACCATGGTTCTATCTGCATCGACAGGTAGCACGATCTTTTCTGAAGACCGTGTTTTTACTCCCACTGATACTGCCATCACTCCCTCCAATTGAAATGGCTCATAAACAAGAAAAGTAATTGAATGTACACACATTGTAAGATAGATAGGTGCAATGGATAGTAGGGAAGAAAACAGGGCATGAAATAATTCACATTTATGTTGTCTAAGAAAACAGAATAGCAGGACATAATTTCACATATATGATGGCTAATTAAACAGGATAGCATGACACAATTTCACATGTATGATGGCTAACTAAACAGGATAGAATGACATACTTCAAAATATGATGACTGTGTAAATAGGATGACATGATATAACTATACGATGTGTCTATTAAAGTGGTTGGCATGCCATAAATCACAAACATGCCGTCGATGGAAACATGATGGCATGATATAATTCACGGATAGAATGACATAATTTAAATATGATGACTATGTAAACAGGATGAGATGATATAACTATATTATGTCTTTAGAATATGGGTTGGCATGCCATAATTCGGATACATGTTGTCTATGTAAACATCATGGCATGACATAATTCAAATATATGATTTATATACTAAGGAAGTGAGCAGAGGGCAATCGCATATATGATGTGTCAACTAAGGAGATGGCATTCAATATTGTGTATATGATGTAAAAACTGAGCATTGCAATACAAGATATGCATTATATGAATAATATAACCCTGCCAAGTTTGAGCATACATCTCAGGGGGATAATAGGACTGGTCATCTGCCTCTGAATCCTCCTCTGAAGAGCTATCTGTAACCAATAAGATATGTGCTTCAGCAAGTAGCATTGTCTGCTCTGAAGACCTTGTTTTCACTCCAGATTTCCCCATCACCAATTCAAAATGGCTGATGCACAGGAAGAGCAGTTGAATATACAGACATTGTCAACAAAAGCAATGAGAAATACAAAAAAAGGACGGCATGATATAATTCACTTATATGACGCTTGCCTAAACAGCATGGCATTGCATAATTCACATACATAATGCCTTGCAACAAGATAACATTGCATAATTCACATATATAATGTCTTGCAACAAGATGGCATTGCATAATTCACATATATGGTAATTAGACACTAAACAGGTGGCATTCACACAAAGCATGTCTAAACTAAGCAAATGACATAGCAATGCAAGATACCATACGCACGATATGAGCAACATAACCCTGCCAAGTTAGGGCATGCACCTCGGGGGGGGGGGATATGACTGGTCATCTATCTCTCAATCCTCCTTTGAGGAGCTATCAGTAACCAGCAAGACATGCGCTTCATCAGATAGCACTGTCTGCTCTGAAGACCTTGTTTCCACTGCAGATTTTTCCGTGACCATGCCAAATGGCTGATGCACAAGAAGAGTAATTGAATGTACTAAAATTGTTGGCAAATTTAACATGTAATAAAAAATGATGGCATGATATAATTCACATATAAGATGACTGGCTAACCAGGGTGGCATTGCAAAATTCACATATATGATGCCTGGCTAGACAAGATGGCATTGCATGATTCACATATACGATAAAGAAACTAAACAGATGGCATTAACACAAAGCATGTCTAAACTAAGCAGATGACATCTTTAATGTATATAGTAAGCAATGCAAGGCACCATATGCATGCTATTACCAACATCAGCATGCCAAGTTAGAGCGAAGACCTCATGGGGTAAATAGGAGTGGTCTTCTCCTTCTGAATCCCCCTCATAACAGTTATCTTCCTCTTGATTACGATACGAAATGGGTGGAGGGGGGCTGCCTTTGCGCCCACCATGGAACGACGTCTGCATGAAATTTTATTGCCACGCAAGGCTCGTCTCTTTTGCTCTACATTATCAGTTCCATTGTGTACAATAACTGGCATGCATAGGAATAAAACATAGTGAGATTATGTAAGGAGTGCATGCACAAATCCAGAGTGATGGTAGCAAACTGTGGATAGACCCAAAACCAATGATAGCAGGCAGATAATAGCTTTAGTTAAAAAATACAGATAACGGCTCCTTTAATGTTTGTTTGCACCCAACATGAAACTCATAGTAGACACCGGAGATTAACTAGATAGTAGACATATAGTACTGATTGCTGCCCCAATATGTACCCCACAACCATTTAAAAACTCAAGTTTCAGCAGTAGCTTGGACCTGACTCGGAGTCCAATAGGTGAACACAATGATAATGTAGCATGTCATCATATTAAGAGACGCATAATGTAAGCAGACACGGAAGAGTGCCACCTCTCTTGCGGACCCGTGTAGTCCTCAAGGTCATCTGCTCAGCTGACGATGGTAACGCAGTTGTCGTGGCTGCCGACAGCGGGGAAGAAGATCTGAGGCGGCGAAAGACAGTCTGGAGAGTGGATCCTTGCTGTGGTGAACCCTTCCATCGTTCGGGCAGCTGAGCTGGGGTGGAACACAGCGCTGCAGGAACAGGACAAACCACACAAGGTTTTCTTTGACACATATCTATAACAGAAGTAATTGAGTAAGGGCTTGTTTGAATTTGAGGATTCTAACAATGCAGGGATAGGAAATAGACAGGAATAGGATAGGAATGCATGTGCAAAACAGAGAATTTAAAAACATAGGATTTCTGCCAATCTGGGTGTTTGATTCACAACAATTGGAAGATCACAGGATGCAAAAAAGCATGGTGAGATTAAGTCAAACCACAAGAAAATGTACGGTTATAATGCTATTATGCTACTATCTCTTAGTCTTTTGCTTGATGAATAGGAATATGAAAAGGAGGAGAAGTGGAAATTAGAATTCCTACGATTTTTCTTTCAAGGAGACACTAAAGGAACAAATCCTATAGATTTCCTTTGCTCCATTCCTTTGCACCAAATTCATGAAAAGTAGTACCATAGGAAACTTTCCAATTCCGATGTTTTTCATTCACTTTTCCTTTCAAGCACTGGCGATTCTAGTAGACAGGCTTGAGCAAGGAAAATCCTACACTAAAAAATTGTTTTTGTGCTACTTCTATTACTTTTGACCCAGGCCACTGCCATACTAGCTCAACTCCCAGGCCCATCGACAAATGCACAGCTCAAACGCGCAGAGATAAATAATGATGGCATTCAAGAGAGTCCATCACGGATAGCTAAGTTGCCTGGTACCTCACTGCTTGTCATATAGTAGGATAAAATAACCGTATTTCCCGTTACTACGAGTGCTCAGTGGACAATATATATAACATGTAGAGTAAAAAAGATGCAACAAGTGTACAACCTCTTTGGCGAAGCCATGTCGATCTCAGCGTGATTGGGTTGGCCGGTGAGGATGCTCCGGCTGACTTGGCTGTCGGAGGAGGGGAAGAAGATCTTAGGCGTCTGGAGATGGAGCCCGAGGTACTGATCCGCTGTGATGGAGGGTTTCGTCATTGGAGCAGCTCCGGTGAGTTGTACGACGCCGAGGCTGGAGCAGGACAAGAGAGACAGCGAACAACGTTAACCTGAGTGGAATTCTAAGCATCTCCAATACATGACGTAAAATACATAACCACAAAGTGCTAGATGTAAAATACATCAGCCGCTCATCTCTGAACTTAACTGTCGAAACTGAATTTAACTGTCGAAACTGAACTTAACTGTCGAAACTGAACTTAACTGTCGAAACTGAATTTTGCTGTCAAAACTGAACGCACTAGCAATGTGAGGCTACACGTCAGTTGACTGACTTTTTCATCTCTGGTCAGTCGATTTTGCAGCCGTTGGATACGAAATCAAGGGCCTGCGGTTCATCTTCAACCTCCACCCCCTGAGCCGGCCAAAAGCAGCCCCCCGCTGCCCGCGGCAGGCGGTGCGCCGCCCTGCCCGCCCCAAAAACACTCCCCACCACCGGTCCGCCGCCGCCC
>NC_041384.1:420067607-420091518 GCF_002162155.2 Triticum dicoccoides
ACCACCGCCCCGCCACCGTCGGCGACCACCGCCCCATCCTGAACCCTAAGATAGATAGTGGGACACCTCTCCGGCGAGCCCCCCTCCCCGCTGCGGCTGGTTCTTCCTTCACCCAGGCGGCATTGGAGTGAAGTGTAGCTAAATCAAAGCAGGATCGCAAGCAAGAGAAAGTGCGAGAGCAGCAACGCGAGCAAGAGCAATAGCAAGAGCAGACCAGGCAGGGGACCCAGAGCAAGAGTAGAGCAGCAGCGCGAGCGAGAGCTAAAGCAGCAGCAGGTACTACTGATGCGGACGTCGCCACCGAGGGAGTGACGCCATGGAGGAAGTGGCCGGCGACGCCGCCGTGGATGGAACCGCGCCGTGTCGGCTCGTGACCGAGCATCGGCAGCACCGTGAGATCGAATCAAGAAGAAAATGCGGCGATTAGTGTACAACCTCTTTGGTGGCGCCGATTAGGCCGCAGCTTCATCCGAGGAAATGGTGATGATGATGCTCTTCCGGTGGTGCAGGTGAAGACGGCGGTGTGGGAATGGAGGTGGCTCAAAAGACGAGGGGAACATCGGGGCAGCTCCTTAGAGGTGGAGGACGGGGTGGCTGAACCGGCGAGACGATGAGATCGACGACGGATCCTCATCTGGTACGGTGGATGAGAGACATCGAGGTGTTTCTGTGGACGATGCCGTCGGGGAAGAGGCTCCGGCTCGGTGGCGGACGGAGCAGGGTGTGGGGTTTCATCGCGAGTTTTCGCGGCCTCGATGTATGAATGGGTGGGTGGATGGGATGTCAGTGGGGAACCATGGCTTAGAGACGCGCTTGTCCGAAATGTGGGGTAAGTTATGAAAGTACCCCCACCGATTTGAGGCAGTTCTTTCGGTTCAGGGGTACCACGGACATTTCACGTGTCGGGATTTCACAGGAGGTGGGAGTTTTCGCGCGCGTTGTAATTTCGGAATAGCAAGGCGCGGGTTGAGATGGAGGGAGTTGTCGGAGCACAACGAGACAAAGATATATCTTAAATATTTCAGGCTAACAAGGCGCGGGTTGAAGACGCGGGAGTTTCGCAGCACGATAGACAGAGACGCTAGCTTGAATTTTTGGCATAACAAGGCGCGGCTTGAAATTTCGGAGGAACAAGCTTAACGTGTACCCAAAAAAAACAATTTGCACCTCAACACACACACAAATACCATTTAGACTAGAGTAAGGTACACGTGCATTGCACGCATGAGATTTGGCAACCAAATTATGAATAAATACCACATTATAGCATGCAAGCTTTGAGTCATATATGCATGATGTAGATGTTCGTTTAGTTCTTATAGTTCATTTCATTCAAAATCATCTAGTTTTTATAAGAAAGCTAATCTATTTTAAGATTCATGGAATTGTGTGTCGTAAGACATAAAGTAAAAACAAATAATGGCAAATCATGTAGAAAAACATTTGGGCAATTCTGATATGGAAGATTCTAGAAGAAATAAGAAGTGCTTGTGTTTTGATGTTTGTGCATTATGCTTAAGTTCAACCATGGAGTCTTCTAGATTATACATGTGGCGAAATCGGGTGGAATCTAGATGATATCCAACGGCCAGTAGTGCTCAAATTTGCCATCTTTGGACCATCGGATTCGCCTCATCCAACGACCGTCTTTCAAAGTTAATGTTACCCGCACACAATATAAAAAAATATAAAATATAATATATATATAGGGGTATAGATATAGATATGTGATGCAAAAGCTGCCCATCATCTCCAATTAGAATAGTGTGTCCATGCACGGATGCGACGTGGCCAAATGATGTCTGCCATCGGTATCTCAAATTCAAATTAGTCTGACCTTGTTCAATGTGTATACATTACAACATGCTCGTTTCCAAACCACACCACGCAGATCCCCATTATATTCATGCATGCATGGGTTTCAAACATCAGGATCTCTTATTCAAATATTTGAATTCAACTTTACATTGATTGTGACCTCACCTATTCAGCTATTCTTTTACACCCACACAGTAGTATTCTCTTTATAATTGTACCACTAACTTTCTCTCGTGCATGCATGCACACACACTACCAGTCTGCATTATCCATCGCACGCATGAAATCTTTTTCTTCAGGTCGGTCTCCCATGAAGGCACACACCAACACACATCCCCCTCTCCATCATATCGGGCATTCTTTATCTCTCACGCGTGCATGCGCAACGATCGATGTTCCTCTATGTATGTGTATATATAGCTAGGTCTTTCATAGTTTTTCACACAAACCGATCAATTGATATATCCAGTGAGGTCTCACCCTCTTTCCCACGTCCACATCGATCAATCTATGCCTCTCTATATAGGATTAACATATATAGCTAATACACCCACATTAATTATGTATCCAACGTCCCCCTCTCATCATCCATGCCTTCCGCTTCATCTCTCAGACGCGTGCACAATGGCGAAGACAGGGGGCAGTAAGGGCCCTGCCCCCTCCCCCCTAACATCACTATATATCAAGGCTAATATGAATGTGATCATTAAACCATTGTTGCTAGAAATGGTTTAAGTTCATGAATTGACCCTCCTCGTAAAGGATTAGCAATGCTTGGCCTCCTAGCTCATTTATTTTTCATGGCTCCGCCACTGCGCATCAGCGCATGTGTTCGCCCCCTCTCTCTAAATATCGATCTCGCACTTGTGCATTCCTTCATAGTCTCCCTCCACTCGGCCCCTCGCACCATCTTCTAGCCCCCCACTGGATTTTGCCACATGTACAATCTAGCAGACTCCATGGTTGAACTTAAGCATAATGCATAAACCTCAGAACAATAGTGGTTCTCTTTTGTTCTAGAATCTTCCGTATCATAACTGCCCAAACTTTTTTCTAGTTGAATTGCCATTATTTGTTTTCACTTTATGCTTTACAATGCACAATTCCATGAATCATAAAATAGATTAAGGGCTTCTTTGATTCAAAGGATTCTCAAAGGAATTTTGGAGGATTCTAATCATTAGGAATTTTTCCTATCTTGGTTGTTTGATTCATAGGATTGTAAACCATAGGAATTTCTCCATATGATTCATTTGCACTAGATTTCATAGGAAACATCCCATCCACTCAAACCTCTTTGAAAGAATTGTGCATTTTTTCTATGCACAATCAAACACTCGTACAATCCTGTAGGATTCAAGACGACATTCCACTATAATCCCATGTTTTTCCTATTCCCGCGTTCTTTGCTTTTTTATAAAAACTAATTGATTTTGAATGAGATGAACTATAAGAATTAAACGAAGGGCTACATGAGGCATATATGACGCAGAGCTTACATGCTATAGTGTGGTATTTATTCATAATTTGGTTGCAAAATCTGATGTGTGCAATGCACGTGTACCTTACTAGTACTTTGAGTATGTGCAAAACATGTAAATTAGAATACCAATGGCACGCTATACAGTGTCTCTCTTACAGTTCATGACGCCACGTGGCACATGTGTAGGCGTTGTCGAGACCTCCTTGCGTGGATTGATCACAGTGATGTGCTGCTAGTTCCAGAAGAATGTACTCGTCCTCCCTGAGCCATACTGGCGGTACATGCACGAAGCGAATATGTGCACGCGCGCCATGCACACACTCATTCCTCGCACGCACACGCGGGTACACAGGCGGACGCAATTTTGTACCAAGATCCAACCCATGTGATAATTTGACGCGTGTAAAGTCGTTCAATTCATTGATGGTCAATTAATACAGCGCATGCAAATTGAGTGGACGTGAGGGCAGAAGAAAGACATTATTACTCCAGTGCGTGCATGCGAGTAGTTAAATTGTGGGTTGCTAGTAGTACTACCATTGGTCTCCTTCGTATTTTGTGCCAATTTTTGACAGTAACATAATATTTACGCATTTGAGCAGTCTAGTACTTGAAATTTATGTTCTGCTAAACTCATCGGGAGCCGTTTCGGGCCTCCAAACCAAAACCATCAATTAATCTTTACCTTGTTCCCATCACATTCGAAAGCCTGCTCACACCTACTAGTAGTACATACCAAACCTGAACGTGTTCCCACTATGCAGGTATTAGTACTAGTGCTAGTAATTAGTTTATAAAAAGGGGAACTACCTAACCAAAAATCACTCTACCTTTCCTCCTCATAAGTGCTTCTTCTTCGTCCGTCGTTGCCATGGCCGGTGAGTAGAGCTCTAGGTCGAGAACTACTCGTAACAAGGAAGCGGCAACCAAGGCTGCGGAAAAAAAAGAGGGCTCGCCGCTACGCAGAGACCTCGAAGATCTCTCACGGGCAGGCGATGGCTCCCAGGAGCGCCCTAGCTGCGGAGGTGAACATGTCGAGCCGGCGGAGCTGGAGTCGTTATCCCTCGATGGCATGCCCGATCAGCTCAATAAGCAGAAGGAGTTCATCCAAGGATTGATGGAGTTGCTGAAGGAGAGCCTCAAGGACATGCCCGCTGAGCTCAATCAGCAGGGAGATTTGACCGCCGGCTTGGTGATGCTGCTAAAGAAGAGCATTGCCTCAGAGAAGAAGGCGACCGGCGAAATCCTGCGACTTCGGGAGGACAATGTGAAGCTCTGCCACGAGATCGACCTGTTGAAGGAGAAGAACGCCGGCTGGAAGAAGCTGCATGAGAATAGTATTTCCTCGATGAAGATGCTGCAGGCCCTCGCCATGGAACAGAAGGAAGAGTTGGCGAAGCTCCGCATCGAGCACCCGGCTGCTGTCAAGGTACGTAATATGGTCGTGGAATAGATGACGAAGGCTCGCGTCGAGAAATGCCGTGTCATGGACACAATGATGAAGATGGCGGAGGAGACGTGCAAGGAGATGGAGGTCGTGGAGGCGATGAAGAAGCAGTTACAACTCCGCGGCGAATTAGATCATTTGGGGTGATAATCTTCCTTCTTCTTTTGCTCCTGTGTTTCATCTTTTGCTTCGGGTGTTTCGCTGCACGTGGCACGTTCTCTGCGAGGCATGAATAGAACAATGTTTTTTTGAGGGAATGAATAGAACAATGCTAACAATGAGATTACTAGCAAATTAGATCATTTTTTATCGCCATATGGCACTGGCCTGCCGTGTTTCGTGCTCCTCCATCGCAGTACTACTCTAGTGGAAAACTTGAGTATACCGCACGGTTCTTTGCTCCTCCTCGATCAGGTCATCGGCGCATTTATATGAGCGGTAAAATCACAAGGCCCCGCCTTCCAGCAGTAATGAGCCGTCAAATCATAAAGGCCCTAGCCTCTCGTGAAACTGACCAAGCTAGACTGCCCCACCCTCTAGCCTTTTAAAAAATGTATACTTTTGTACAACAGTAGTATCGATGGATTTCACCATGGAGCAAAACTTGAAATTAAAAAAAAGGTGGTACATATAGAGAGTGCTCGTTGCCAAATTATGCATATAGTACTATTAAAAAGGCTAGTCACAATAATGGTGTCCAGCACAACCCACCCCTCAAATAAAACTAAGAGGGTGCATGGATACGTTTTAGTCCCATGACTAAAAGTAGTGGGACTAAAACATGTTAGCCTCACCCATGCTTGGATCCAAATAGTAAAAAGGCTAAAATCAAGTTAGTGAGCATTTATTATCCTCCAAACCCTCCAATCCAGAACTCGCCTCTGTTAAAGGAGAGGAGTTAAATGAGTAGAGAGAGGACTAATCCACATTTTAGTAGGGGTGCCCCTGACTAAAAAAAATTAGTCTCAAGACTAGTTTTAGCCCCTCTTTAGTCAGGGGTGCTTGGAACTTTAGCCTCTTAAAGAGACTATTTTTAGTCAGACTAAAATAAGTCCCTTGGATCCAAGCACCCTCTAAGCATCCTGGAATTCTTTGACAAAACTAAGCACCCTGAAATTGTTTGACAACTAAACTGCTGGCTATATGATGTTGGCCATATATATTGTACGTATATAATGTGAAGAAACGAGTGGTAGTACTATATCAACTAAAAGATGAAATGTAAGAAATACTAGTATGTATGTACTAAAGAGTTAAAGTAACGAGAAGAAACATAACATAGTTCTGCTGGGGGCTCAGCACAACACACCCCTCAAATTAAATTAAGCACACCTGAAATTAAACTTTGCAACTATTCCGGTAGACACTGCATTTGAACCACCATGAGCAACGACACTGCCACCTTACTCGGAGTCCTCGTCCACGTCCTCGACTTCGTCCTTGTCCCTCTTCCTCTTGGCCGATACTTCTTTGCTTGAACCGCACACTTGGCTGTTGCTCTTCATCCAACCCTTGTAGATATTGAAGCAAAGGTAGCCATCCATTGAAGCGTAGTGGATGTGGTCTATATCTAGTACATTCCGCTGCCATGCATGACGATGAAACGTGTAATGAGGTTTCTCTAGTTTACCGTACGAAGGATGAACCATGGCTCCTGCCAGGGTCAGCATTGAAGGCTGATGAGAGGACACCAGCCGATTCTTCTGGAGGTCAAAGGTGTTGCCTACAACGAGGCCTATCCAACGCAGGACTTCTTTGTCGTTACCAAAGTCTACAGTAACGAATTTCGCTGTTTTGTCCTTGAGGAAGTTCTTAAAATCCTGGCACTCAACGTCGGCATGGCATATGTGGTAGACCAAGCAAACGTTATGTACGTAAACCTGGATCACGGTGGGCTTCTTCCTCTCTTCGTCCTTTAGATCCTTCTCTCGTCCCAGGACTGTGGTGTACTCAACATCTAGCCCAGCGACCCACTCATCATCTAAGTTTTCGAACTTGCGGCTGAAGCGAGAAAGGCATCCTTTCACCGTCGCGGAAGAACGGGTGTAGATGACGTCCAACTCATCGCCGGTGATGGTTCTAACCTTGTACTCACCGCCGATCGTGGAGATTTGGGACGCCATGGATTTGGGAGGAGGGTTAGGATTAGTGGAACTGCCGTAATGTGAATGGACGGGACGACTAGGAGCGAACCGCCGTAGTATTGAAGGACGTGCGGGGACGAGTAGGAGCGAACTGCCAGCATGCGAACGGCAGGGTAGTGGCTTTCCATTCTCCCATGATACGGGCTTCCGAGAGCCCTTGGACCAGAGATCGAACGGTTGCATGGCGTGATTCTAGACCTATGGGTGAATATCCTATCCTGGAGGGTTATTCTGCAAATTTTCAGCAACTTAGCATGCGACCGTTTGATCTCAGATCCAAGGGCTGCCAGCAGCCCGTATCATGGTCGCGCCTACCATGACCGTCGCGTCACTCACGCGGTCGCGCCCTTGGAGATTTAACATGGTGCGTTAGGCTATCTGATGTTGGCATGTCATACATAGTCATCACTTAGTCACTCATACTACAACAAGGTTGGCTATAAGTGTATTTTTTACTCCTCTCTATCTCTTTCTTCGTACTCAAGGAAGAAACGGTGCTAAGCGCGTGTATTTATTGCATTTTGCCAAGGAGTGAGCTCTTCCAATGAAATGGTGTTGCTAAGTTTGCTTCATTTAATTAGCTATAAACTGAAAATTGTCTTTTCACCTAGGTCACGCGCTTAACACCGTTTCTTCCTTGGGTCACCAAACTAGTCTCTCTCTTCTTGATTAACTTGCCACATCAGACTTTATGCCTATGTGGCAAGCTTAAGCACCTGTAGGAGCAAGTAAAAGTAAGTACAATAGTGTGCTTTACATGGCATTTTTGCATATGTGGAGGAAAGAGAGGCAAGGCTTAAGTGGAGAAGTGGGCTCTCATGCAAGACCCAGCCTCTACTACATGGTGGAGCATTGGGAGAGGCACCTGTATGGAGGTGGTCAGAAATCTGGGAGACTCACGCCGGTCGTAGCGCCGCAGTTAAAATGATAATGGCAAGTCAAACCACGGGCCCCACCTGTCCAGCAGTAACTCGCTGTCAAATCACACAGCCCTACATTTGCAGCAGCCTACTCCCTCGTCTTCTCGCATCTCTGTCGAACCGACTAGGCGGAACTGCCCCGCCGCCTACCGCACAGGAAAAGCCCCGCCCTCGACTTTTAAATAGTATACAGTATACTAATTTTGTATCCATGGATTGCGCCCGCGCCATGGAGCAAAGCGTCTAGAAAACGGAGGAGAGACGATGGTCTTGCAATAGAGAAGAGGGAGAGGTGAGATGGTGGTTTTGGAATGGAGTTGATGGAGAGGAGAGGAGGTGGTTTTGCAATGGAGAAGAGGGAGAGGAGCGTGCGGCAGCGATTTAGGATTGGACGAGAGGGCCGACGCACTCTGACTGGATCAAAATCAAAATCAATTTACCCTTCAATTAAGAAAGCGACCCCACATTAACTAGGCTCCCTTTTATTCTGGGTCATAATTGACCATGATTTTCGCACATAAAATATATGTTATACGTTGTATACAAGGCCACTATCAAAATTACAATTTGCAACTATACAAGTCCACTAACATTAATCGAGGCAAAATTGATGGTGTTTGCCTCGTACTAGCACCCGAGGACATTAATATCCCTTGTGTGCATGCGGGAGTGAGAAGGTTAGCTTGCATTCCCAACATTAATCAACCAATGAGGAGTAAGAGGGTTGGCCTGTTGTGCTTGGGAGAGAAAAACCACATTAATTAACACGACAATCAAGGTGACAAGCTAGCTTGCAACATTGACTTAAACATAGCATTGATTTTTACCTTGGTACATGTAATATGAGTTTGTGGCCTTGTATACAAAAATGGAGGGAGTATAATTTGAAAGTACATTCAGATACGAACCAGATGATACAATTTTTGGTGACATGCATTCACATTTTGCTTGTCAAATATAGTACATGGTCAAACATTGACCCAAAATACGCGAAACAACAAAAAAATACTTACAAGACCAGCGCCGATCTTCCGCTCTTCTCCTCTTAAACCACCGCCGCTCCTCTCCTCTTCCAATCTAAATGCAGCGCCGCTCCTCTCCTCTTCCATTTCAAAACCACCGCCCCTCCTCTCCTGTTCCAGTCCAAAACCAGCGTCGCTCCTCTCCCGTTCTAATCCAAAACCAGCGCTGCTCCTCTCCTCTTCCATTCAAAAACCACCGCCGGCGAGTGAAGGTGCTGTCAAGAAGTAGATCAATGGAGGAGTACAACCGATACATGAGGATCGCATATGGCGACCCTGTGAAGCTAGCTAGGATGTTGGAGATACAGTCTTGGTTTGACAACAAGGACCAACTAGTGGCGACGGCGACATCCATGGCCAAATATCTGCAACAAAGCGAAAAGGCGGCGATACTCCCGGAGGGAGTCGCGCCGGAGTACATAGAGCTGCTCCTCTGGGCCATGGAGCAAACAGATTCACCGAATCTGATCGTGAGGGAGTAGTGGTGGGAGTATTGATCCTAGATGGAGCATCCACCAGAGATTGAAGGATCGAGCATCTACAGGGTACCGTTTGTGAGGGTGTCCTGCCAGAGCGAGCCGGTGGAGTCTTCGTCGACCGAACCCAACTGTAAGAGGAGAAAAGCAGTTGGCCCAACGACGCTTCCCCACCATCGTCTCCCTCGCCGTTCACATCGTCTCATGGGGCAGTTGTCTGCCGCCGAGGAATAGGAGGGGGCTTCCCCCCCAGCCCAATAGTCGGGCATGTTGTGAATTGTCAGGAGGAGCTTAGGGTTGTCAGTATTTGCAGGTTGTGAATTGTGTTTTGTGTTGTGTATTTTGAGAGTACTTTCAGATATGAATGTCTTTTGAATTTTAGATTTGCAGTATTGAGCATATAAAGTATTTTGTGAATTCTAGAGATCTATTTTTATCACTTAAAAAATGTAGTTTCATAGGAGTATAAAAGTGCAGACAATGTGATTCTCAGAGAAGAAACTGCAAGTTTCAGTTTCAGATAAGAAACTGCAAGTTCAATTTCAGATAAGAAACTGCAACTTTCAGAGGCACAGCATTTATATTAACATGGCCTTTTCAAACAGGGTTAACATCATGTTGGAAGTTTTATTCATGGTCAAAAATGGAACTACCAGCCAGTTAACATCATGCTGATCAACATTCATGCATAGCACATCTTCATATGATGCACAATCAAAATGCCCACACAATGTCGAGTGTGCGAAACACAGAGAAAACGAGGGACAAAGTTTTGGCAAGTGTTGGACGTGGTTTTGGGCTGCCCCGTCTAGGCTTTCATTTTTAACATGCGCAGCCCACGACCTCGGATGGGAGGTCCATAGGCTTGTTTGTATTTTCTTATGGCCGTCATGTATCGACCGGCCTATGGACCTCCCATCCGAGGTTTTATTTTTGGCAGCCCAATTTATGTATTTTTTTGAAGAAAACATAGAGGTCTGTTCTATTTTTCTATATAAGAATAGGAACGCCAGGTCCAACTTATGTTTCCCTTCTAACTATATTATATATATTTAAATTGTTTTATATGTTGACTCTTTAGTTCACATACTCCCTCCTTTTCGGTTTATAGGGCTTATCTCAAAATTTTAGTTTTTCCATTTTATAACGCTCAATTTGGTTGTTTTCCATCACATGTTCAGATTCCAAGGTGCATTAAATCATTGCATGCAAGTATTAAGAGAAAATTGACCAATGCATGTACTTTATGCATGCATGCATTGCAATTTATGCATTGATAAACATAATTTTTTGAGGAAAACAATTGCATTAATTAGGTGCTTTTGCCAACTACTAAAAGTATTCCACCATTCATCATCTACCTTGGTTGGTGAGATTTTTGAATTGAGCCCTATAAACCAAAAAGGTGGGAGTAATTGGCAAATAGATCTCGCCGCCACCCCCCGCCTCCTGACTCCGGGCGCGCCTGCCCCCCTCAGCAAGTCCGCTCGCACGCCCCATGGAGTCGCCGGCCATATCCACGGGGGAATGGCTGGAAGACAGGTAGATGTACAAGATGCATCTCTCACATGTCTACAAAGCCTTCCCGTGGATGCTCGAGCCGCTTGACTCTGTCGTGCCGGCGGTGCTATGGGAGACTCGAGGGAGGAGATGGAGGGAGCGGGCGATGCGGATCCACGACGACGCTCTCTCCTGGACCCAGTGCACGCGCGAATGGAGGGAAGCAGAGGAGGAAGCTGTGAGGGAGGAAGCCGGGGAGGGACCGAATCCGTTCTCTCACTCGTGCAGGTATGCTCGGATGTGCAAGGATCATGTGGATTGGGAGCTCCTGAATCTAGCCATGCGGATCTACTTCAAAGGAGATTTCTCAGAGAAGCACAGGATGCCCCACCCCAGGGAGCCGCCGATTGCGTTCGTCCGATGGGCGAAAGGAGAAGTGAATTCAGGAGATCCACGCTGTGCTGTGAGATGGGAATGCTTGACTGGACTCCTGCCCACCAGCACACCACCGGAGCCGGAGTAGGTGGATCCCCTACCTTACCTCTCCCCCAAACCTGCAGATGATTAAAATTAGGCTTGCAATCTGCTTCAACTGAGTTGTATGGTGGTTATTTCTGCTTCTTGAGAGACAACATCTGGCTGGAGGATGAGAAGGAACCAGGAACTCCGATGAATTTCCCCTATCACAATGGGGGGAGCGCCGGTTGGGCAGTGGTACGGCCCACCTACGCCCAAAATGGGGGCACAATCTGGGCAGGCTCCTGTAATTGCCCAAGATCAATCTGTTGGTGGTTCTGACTCTCAGATCAGTGGGAAATCTCAAGGCAATAATCAGCAAAAGAAGAGATAGGACATCCAGAAAACTGATCCTGCCCCTGCTTCTAGCCTTATGGCATACTCTGAGGTGATCTGCTACAACTGTGGGGAACCAGGGCATCATTTGGATAAATGTGTCAAGCCCAAGAGTTGTTTTATCTGCAAAATGGTTACCCATAAAGTTGAGAATTGCCCTGTCAGAAGGAAAACCCACAGTTCTGCTAGATATGTTGGAAGTGCTGCTCCAGGATTATGTCCACCATTGACAGAATTTTCTGTGACACAGAATTAGATAGTTTCTTTCCCCTTTATAGTTGTAGAGCTCTGCCCAGATGTGGTAGTGACCACACTCCTTTGCTCTGGGACTCTGGTCTTAACCAAACTCCAAAGAGCAATAGTTTTAAATTTGAAAAGTGGTGGTTGCTTAGAGAAGATTTTACTGAGCTAGTCAGGAAAATCTGGAATGAGTCTACTGGGAGCAGCTGCCCCCTAGAAAATTGGCAGATCAAAATCAGAAGATTTAGAAGAACTACCAAAGGGTGGAACTCCAATGAGGAAGCTAATCTTAGAAGATACAAAATGCTTCTCCTCCTTGAGTTTGATTCTCTAGATATTAAGGCAGAAACCACTGACCTCTCTAAGGCTGAGAGTAATAGATTAAACTTTGTCCATGGAGAGCTCAAGAAAATTTGGCTTCAAGAAGAAATCAAAGCCAAACAAAGGTCAAGAGATAGGAACATTAAGGAGGGTGATAGAAATACTGCTTACTTCCATGCAGTAGCTAACCAGAGGAGGAGGAAAACCTTCATTCACTCCCTTGATGGCCCTAATGGCCCTATTACTGAGATAGATGAGATGCTGAAAGTGGCTAGTGACTTCTACAAAGACCTGTTTAACAAAGAAAACCCTTCTGGGTTCTCTCTACAACAACAACAACAACAAAGCCTTTAGTCCCAAGCAAGTTGGGGTAGGCTAGAGGTGAAACCCATAAGATCTCGCAACCAACTCATGGCTCTGGCACATGGATAGCAAGCTTCCACGCACCCCTGTCCATAGCTAGCTCTTTGTCGATACTCCAATCCTTCAGGTCTCTCTTAACGGACTCCTCCCATGTCAAAATCGGTCGACCCCGCCCTCTCTTGACATTCTCCGCACGCTTTAGCCGTCCGCTATGCACTGGAGCTTCTGGAGGCCTGCGCTGAATATGCCCAAACCATCTCAAACGATGTTGGACAAGCTTCTCCTCAATGGGTTCTCTCTACAAAACAATTTTTTCTCTGCTTCTGAAAAAGTCTCTCCTGCTGAAAATGAGCTGCTAGAAGCCTCTTTTTCAGAGACAGAGGTGAAGGAAGCCATTTTTAGCTCTTATCCCGATGGGGCTCCTGGTCCTGATGGGATTTCCTTCTTGTTTTACCAGCATTTTTGGGACTTGGTGAAAAATGATCTCTTTGATCTTTTCCAAGCCTTTCATAGAGGAGAGTTGGATCCAGCAACTTACTCATGGGGGGTCTGTTGGGGTCAAGTTAAATAACTATGAAAGTGATTTTTTCCTTGCTGGTAAAGGCCTTAGGCAAGGTGACCCCATATCCCCGCTTTTGTTTAATTTAGTAGTGGACGTTCTTACTAAAATGCTGAGCAAAGCTGCTGATCATAGTCTGATTGCAGGGCTCTGTCCTGAGGTCTGCCCTGGTAGCATCATCTGCCTTCAATATGCAGATGATACCATCCTTTTCTTAGACAATGACTCCACACATGCTAGCAATCTGAAAACTATTCTAACCTGGTTTGAACAAGTTTCAGGCATGAGAATCAACTACTCCAAAAGTGAACTCATCCCTATCAACATGGATGATCAGGAGTTAGGTCACTTCCTCTCTATTCTCTTCTGTAATAAAGGTAACTTCCCCATTAAGTACCTAGGTATCCCTCTCCACTATGATAAACTGAGGAGAGAGGATATCCAACCCTTCTGGATAAAATCATTAAAAGGATTGCTGGGTGGAGGGGAAAACTTCTCTCTTACAGAGGTAGATTGATCCTCATACAAGCTTGTTTGGCTAGCATTCCACTGTATCTCCTCTCCTTCTTCAAGTTCCCTAAATGGGCAGTGAACCTCATCAATTCTCAGATGTCTCATTTCTTGTGGAATGATTTTGAGGGAAATAGGAAGCTACACCTTGCTAATTGGGCCCTAGTCTCTATGAAAAAATATTTTGGAGGCCTAGGCATACCTAACCTCCAAGAAATTAACATCTGCCTTCTAGGGTCTTGGATTAAAAGATTCTATGAGGAAGACCTGAAACCCTGGAAGCTTCTTATTGCCCATAAATACCTAGGAAATAAACCTAATATTTTTGTCCCTTCCTCCAACCCTAAGACCTCTAGCTTCTGGAAAGGATTAAAATCTATTATGCATGCTGTGAAATTTGGCTACAAATGGAACATAGGGGATGGTAGCAGAACCAGGTTCTGGGAAGATACTTGGTTTGGCACATCCCCCCTAGCAGTCCAATTTTGGCCTATTTACTTTGTCCGCAATGAGCTTAGCAAAAGTGTCAATGAAGTTTGGGACGGTCGATGCCTAAAACTCTCTTTTAGATGGAACTTTAGTGATAGTCTCATGGAACAATGGTTCCAATTGGAGGAAATTGCCAAGAGCATTACCTTTACTGCCGAGCCGGATGCCCTGATTTGGCAGCTGGACAATAAGGGGAAGTATTCCTCCAGCTCCATCTATCATGTTATCAACTTTAGAGGGGTTCAACCCGTGTTTATCCCTGTTGTCTGGAAATTGAGAGTTCCCCCTAAAATTCATGTATTTCTCTGGCTTCTCTCTAAAAACAAATTGACGACAAGGGATAACCTTAGGAAGAGACACATCATCAAACCCCTTGATTGTGTTTACTGCTTGGAATAAGAGTCTTGTTCTCACCTATTTTTTGAATGTATAGTTGCTAAACATCTCTTGGCCCACATTGAGGAATATTTCTCTAGTCAGATTGGCTCATCCTTCGAATCTGTCGCCAGATTCTGGATTGCTACCAAAAAGTGCTCAGTTTTAAACACTCTTAGCTCAGTTGTCCTTTGGTGCCTCTGGAAATATAGAAATGCTATGATTTTCAGTAACACCTCCTGGATTTCCATTCTGCAGGTCTTGAGGTTGATCAGGAACATGGTGAGGAACTGTCACATCCCTAGCTTCTGGTACTGCCTGGTGTTTTGCATCTTGTTGCATCATGTTTAAATTATATTTGAATTTGAAATGGGGATTGATCAAACCCTAGCACTTTGAAATTCAATTAGGTCTAGTAAAAAAATGCTTTCAATGAACCAAAGTACCCTTCATGAATGTTTGCTAATTTTGGCAAGGCTTTGGATCCAAACCAAAAATATTGAACATTTTTAAGGAATATTTTGGGCACTGAAATTAAATCATATTGTATTTGAATTTGAATTTATATTCCTAATATATAGAATATATTTTCAAATGTATCAGAAATATTTGTGTGCACTTGGAAAAGTCCATATATGCCACATAGGTATTTACAGAAAGTTTTGGCACTAATTTGAATTTGGTTTGAGTTTAAACAGTGGCAAAACAAAACAAAACAGAAAAACAGAATAGAAAAACAGAAACAAAAGAAAAATGAAAGGCCACCGGGCCACTTACCCGCACCCACCTGGCGGCCCACCTACCTGGTCCAGCCCACCTACCCTCACTGCGTCGTCTTCCTCCTGCCAGTAGGAGCAGGTGCGTGTTGACGCACGCGCAGCTACGGCCACCTCCTGCTTCGCGCTGGAGGCACGTCCTTCTCCCTGATCCCGCGTCTAGAGATGCCCCGCAGCCCCCTCTGCCTCTCCCCTCACTCTCTGCTCTCACCTTCGCCCTCTAGCCTCTTCCCCGAGCTCACCCGAGAGCGACCGCCGCCACCGTTCTCCACCACCGTGCCCAAAGCCACCCGTCGCCTCTCTGACATGCCCAGGAGCTCCGCCACCGTCGCTGACGCCTCTCTGTTGACTCACGTGACTCCAAACACCGCCGAACGCCGTCTTCGCCTCCGTCTTCAACCCCGGTTGACGCCATTCTTCGTCATCGATCCATCGCCATCAAGTCGCCCCTGAGCCCGACGACCAGCTCCTGCGACTCCCAGTGAGCACCTGCCCCTTTCCCCTCTCTCCCCGTGCTCGTCCGCGTCCTCTAACCACCACGGCCATCGGAGCCGATAACTCCTGCCGCCGGCCATGTCATCGACGTCACTGCAGCCACTTGAGCTCGATTCGGAGCGCGTCACCGCGCTCAGGAAGCCACCATGAGCCTAACTCACATGCTAACTCGCCCTCCCGTGCACCACAGCGCCAACCCCGCACTCACCCGAACTCCGGCGCCGCCGCGAGCCCACTTCCGGCGAGCTCTGACCACCCCGCGACCTCCCACCTACTCCACTGGATGCGCGCAAGCGAGGGCCTCCTCCATGTGCCCTTCTCTCGCTCAGCCGCGTCCTGTAGCACCATTCCGTGTGGACTCCGCCGCGCGGGAAGGTCGCCGGCGGTTTAACTCTGGTCGTGCCGACGTGGCGCCGTCATTAGTGGCTAATGATGCCACTAACGAACCCCCTCTCTCACTGACTATGGGCCCCATGTCTTAATTAACCCCAGGTTTTATTCCCTGTTAAGTTTAGATTAATATAGTCGGCCCCACATGTTAGTTTGACCATGCCACGTGATCGTTGACCCGGACCCACCAGTCAGCCTCTATCCCTGCCCTACTACACTGACGTGCGGGTCCCACGGGTCAAGTTTGACCTGGACCTGGTGTGTTGACCTGCTGATGTCACCCTGATGTCATGTTGACACAGTAATTTGTTTTCTGGATTTTAAATAAATCAGAAATGATTTATTTATTTCAGAAAATATCCTAAACTTCTAAAAATCATAGAAAATCAACCGTAGCTCCAAATCAAATAATTTATATATGAAAAATGATCAGAAAAATCCAAAGAATCTGATTATGGCATTATCATGCATGTTTGAACAACTTATGCCTGCTGAGCAGGTCAAATCAAATAAGTGGCATTTAAATAATCACATATGGAGTTGAATTTGAATCTTTGGTTCAAACCAACTTCATTTAATCTGGTTTTAGTTACATTACTCAAATCACAGCATATTGATATGTCATGATCATGCATCGTAATGTGCATCACATTGATTGTGTTCCCTCTCATTTGCCGGTGTTTGTCCCCTCTCAGTAGACGTGGTTTCGACGATGTGATCGATGACACCGATGAAGAGCTATATCATCTTCAGAAGTGCCAGGCAATCAAAAACCCCTTGCTCATTCCGATACAATACCACTCTCTCGCTCCTGCTCTCTTTTACTACATTAGGACAATAACGATTCATCTATTACTTGCTGCGGTAGTCGAACCCCTTATCCTCTGCATGACTTGTCATTGCCACAGTAAATAGATGAAACCCACTAGCATGAGTAGGAGTTGTTTGAGCCCTGATGTGCCTACTCATTCATGCTTGTTTGTCATGCCTGCTATTGCATAGAGTTGTGTCAGGTCTGATTCATCGGGGATGAATCGGAGGTGTGTGAACATGTCCTACTGTTGAGAGCTAAGTGTGTGAACATGATTTGGTAAAGGTATCGATGAGAGGCCATGTAGGAGTACATGGTGGGTTGTTTCATTGAAGCCGTCCTTAGGAACTGAGTTCTGTGTTTGTGATCCATGAAACAGCTACTAGCACACATTGGGCCCTGAAATATGACCCCGCTCGACTTACTGACCCCTCTCGTCCTCTGTCCAGGAGTTGCAACTAGTTTTTGGTGTTTATAGGTTATGTGTTGGCGGCCGTGCATAGCGCTGACTCTAGGGGTGGGCTATGATGCGGTAGATACACCGTGGCCGGGTATGCTGGGTGCCCGTTTCGCGTCTCGGGACCCTGTACACATCGTTTGGGGCCGTTGAGGACACCCCAGCCGGATTTCCTTGCGGATGGAACCCGAATACGTGATAAACCTGGACTAGGGACTTGTGCAGTTAGTCAGGTCGTGGTCTACACCCACGTCGGCTTTCGCTTGAAGTCTGCCGAGCACATGTCGTGTGCAGACGCTAAGTGGTGGAAACATGTGTGACAAAGTACACCCCTGCAAGGTATAAAACTATTCGAATAGACACGTCCGTGGTAAAGGACTTCTGGGTTGCCTATAACAGTTCATAGACAAGTGGAAGTGGATACTCTAAAATGCGCAAGATAAGCGTGAGTGCTATGGATGGCGTTCTTGTAGGTAGACGGGAGCGGATCCATAGTGGTGTATTGATATGGTGAATATGTGGACTCGCGTGCGCCACCTCAAAAGAGTTGCTTGTAGTCGTAGTTCAGGTTAGCCACTGAGTCAAAGCTGGCTCGCTGCAGTTAAACCCCACCATCCCTTTGTTGATGCCGATGCATATGTAGCTAGTTCTGATGTAAGTCTTGCTGAGTACTTTTGTACTCACGTTTGCTTAATTTATGTTTTGCAGAGACAATTCAGTCTCGCTAGTAGTTCCGCGTGGAGTTTGACGTTTAGCTTGATACCTCAGCTACGATCTTGTGCCCTCGGCAGGATCTGGTAGATAGTCAGGCTTCTTAGCCTTTTTCATTTGTAGATGTCTGTACTCAGACATGTTAAGCTTCTGCATGTGCTTTGATTTGTATGCTATGATTGTTGGGTCATGAGACCCATGTTTGTAATATCTCGCTCCTCGGAGCCTAATGAATGAATACTTGAGTCGTAGAGTTATGTTGTGATGCCATGTTGTATTTACACATATCGAGCATATTGTGTGTATGATTGAAATGCTTGGTATGTGTGGGATCCGACAATCTAGTTGTTTATCCTTGGCAGCCTCTCTTATGGGGAAATGTAGTCTAGTGCTTCCATGAGCCATAGTAGTCCGCTACAGCCCGGTTCACCGGAGTCCTGCTAGCCCAGCACTACTGCTCAGGACACTTGACTGGCCGGCATGTGTTTCACTTCGTTCTTGTGTCTGCCCCTTCGGGGAAATGTCACGCGGTGACATCCGGAGTCCTGCCTAGCCTGCTACAGCCCGGGTTCCCGGAGTTCTGTTAGCCCAGTGCTACAGCCCGGATTCACACGCTGCTGACCGACATGCTCGATGTGATTCATGTATGCTTGTCCCCATAGGTTGGTGCCGCTTTGGGTTCACGACTAGCCATGTCGGCCCAGGTTCTCTGTCATATGGATGCTAGCGACACTATCATATGCGTGAGCCAAAAGGCGCAAACGGTCCCGGGCCATGGTAAGGCGACACCCGTGGTAATACCGTGCGTGAGGCCGCAAAGTGATATGAGGTGTTACCAGCTAGATCGATGTGAATCGGAATCGGGGTTCTGACAGCTTTGGTATCAAAGCCTGACTGCCTGTAGGATTACCAAGCCAAACTGGTCGAAGTCGTGTCTAGAAATGCTTTAGTATATACGGGAATTGATTGTGGAAGGGAACGTAAGGCTCTTTTTATTCCTTTACCTCATGCCCTTCTGATCCGAGTCATCCTGTCTTTCTTACGGGGTTAAGGAAACTAGGCTTTCTATTCTTTCTATCAGGTTCATGTGTTGCTAATCCATAGACTCTTATAGTATTGTTGGTTCCAAGCCTCAGTTCAGTTTCTACTACTTCAGTATGTTGACAGTTGATCTCGAAACCTTGATATTGTGACTCTGAGTGGTTATGCCACCATTTTTGCAGAATGTCCCAATCTTTTTGAGCATTTATAGCCGTTATGCTGTTCGAGTCATCCCAGGTTTCTAGATAGTCTGATGCACTTGCAATCATTCCTCCATGTTCCTGATGTCTATTTGGGCCAGATTAATCACACCAACTAGTGTGCTGAGGTACTCCATTGCCTCGATATATATGTTGAAGCTATTATTATGACCCTAGGTGTCCTAGAGAACCACCCAGTAATCTAGCAATGCTTAATGTTCCTAGTGTGATGATTCTGGCCACCATTCTCGAAAGCATCCCGTGATGCCATTTAGTAGTAGGTATTCTATTTTTGGGTTCTTGAACCCGAGATTCACCCTACTTACCTTCTGATGATGGTGTTTGCTCGTTCCTTAGGATATTAGTAACCTTGCGACAGTCCTCGAGGTCTGTGGTATTTCTTTCTTCCAAATACCATGAACCATTAAGGCAGAAGTTCTTCGAACCAAAATATCACAATCAGAGTACTCTTGAGGAGTTCTCCATTCATAATTGTGATTTTGCCAGTTCTACCTTCCTGCATGGGTTATCTGGAAGAAACCTGTTGAACTTGGTTCGACATATTAATCTATGCATCCACAACTCAGAAAGATATATGTTCATTCAAGTTGTTCCTCCTCCGTTGTTTTCTGACCCTCATCTATCAATTGATAGTCAGGACTAGTTGTGCATTCGTGTTCATTGATGTCTATTATTCTTGTGGCCCGTCAAGCCATCCTATTCAGATTGACTAGGAGAAACAAACTCCAGTACCTCATCCATATCCAGGATTGGGTCAAAGTAGTTGTACTCTGCAGATCAAATTGCAATTCCAGCTTTTGTTCTGTTCTACCTTGGAGTGTTACCATCTTAACGTCAAGAGTGTCATGAGAATTGCACCACCTCTTATGAATTCTTGATGCAGTGATACCTCTCGCCATCATTATTCATTCTTCGGTCCCGTGTTGTTGTAACCGGAATGCCGACAAGTGAACTGTGATGTGTGGAATCAATACTCCTAGAAACCCCGTTGCTTGGTAGTTGATGGACAATAATTCATTCTTAGCGTGTTGGTTATTAAATCATAAACCTAAGATTGATCGTGCTACCTAGTCCTTATTTCTGGTGCACTCTTCGATCAATGAGATAGGATTATTCAATCCCTTTCTTATTTAATCATATCATCTTGCCTCAAAAGCAAGATTGCTCCCGAGCTTAATAACATTTCGGTGGTTCGTGATTTTTCGAATGTCTTCTTGGAAGTGTTACCAGGTTGTCACCTGACCGCTATGTTGAGTTCGTGATCAAGTTGGTTTCTTATAACCACCCTTTCTCCAAGAATCTGTGTTGGATACCCCTAAGCTAGTTGGTTAAGCTAAACGACAACTTGGAGAGTTGGAAGATAAAAGCTTGTCTGAATTAGTTTGTGTCAAGGGATATCTTTTGTGTGTGTGTGTTGAAGAAAGATGATATCTTCATCGATTGGTCCTCATGATCAGTTGTTGGATCTATTGTCTTGTCCAAACTTTGTTTTGAGTGTGGGCTATCCTCAAATCAAATCAGAACTAACGATGTTCATAATGTTGTCTTACTCGAGGTTGATTCCTCGAGCATACACCATTACATCCTTTGGTCTGACCAATGCTATCACCGTGTTCACATGATGGTGGAAGTCCAGTGATATGGAAATTCCGATGAGTTGCTGTTGAGCCCATCAGTAGCATTTTGTCTCCCCCATGATTCATGTTGAACATCAACCTGGTGTTGAAAACTTTGTAAGCAATGCCTTCGTGTTCCGTTCATGAAGCTTATGCTTGGACGAAAGAAGTGACCTTCTCCAAGTTCACGTGCATTAGGTGTAAGTTGCCGCCATGAATTTGAGAAAGGTTTGTTTTGTTTCCTTTGGAATCATCCCAAGTCAGTCATGCATTCGTGCGAAGTACTCTATGGTATGGTAGATTAATTAACTCCACTCCATAGGTGTTCCTAGCACTCCAAGCCACTGATTGATTAGTTCAAGGATAAGAAGTTCCTTTTTAAGAGCTAACCCGGGCTTAATCAAGGACTTTGTTATCCGCAATGATGGTTCCCACCTGAACTTGATAGTGTTTCATTGTAAGACTACTACTTGGTCATGCTTGTCTGGAACAGCGTGTTCACATGTTTGTAGTAGAACTGGCTCATGTTTTGGAGCTTACCACCGTAGTCTATTTCCCGAGAATCCTGCAACGTCATCTCGTCGACTTGTGTTGCAAACTTTCATTTTTCTCTCTAGACTTGATGAGTCTGGAATATCCTAACACCAACCAGATCTGAATCTCAGGCAGATATGATGGTTGGACCTTTTCCCATGAATTATAATGTTGGTCTTTCTAAACCGGTAAGGTGGATGTCGTGGCCAACACACCCAGCCGGAAGACCTATCATTGTAGTATCTTGATTGAGGAAGTTGGCCACCTCCCCATAAGGATTTCGTAGGATTTACTCTAGTAGTTATTCCTTATGGATTCTTCTGCTCCCGAAGTCCGACCTTTTACTTGATGTTCTAGATACCAAACCATATCTATAAATGGGTTACGCTAGCACATCAAGGAGAACATTAGAAGCGAAGTGCTAAATTTCTCTCGGTCGAACATCCAAATTTCGTTTCCTTGGCATCGCTAAGGTGAAATCTGAGAAAGTGTTGTCCTCCTTTGTATCTGCATTGACCATCACTATTCATCATGGTAGTAAGATGTGTTTCCAGGATCCTCGGCACGGATGTTGGTAGAACCTTGATGAATATGGAAATGCTCAAGTTCTTGAGAGCACGCGCAAGCAAAATCATCCCTTGCATTGTCTTCAACAAGGTAGTCCACATCATCCATTCTAGTCTGGGTATGCCATCCCTACTTACTCCGCCAAACGATCAATTGTGAATTTCCTCGGGCTGGTATGAAGAGTTCCAATGGTCTATGGATCAAAAGTAATTCTTTTTGACACTTAAGGGAATAATTCAATGAGCCACCTACTCTAGGTGCCCCGTTATGGAATCATGGAAATTTAGCTCCTCGTTACTTTGAAATGCATCCACCTACCATTCAAGCGTGGGATTGTTGCCTACCAAATTGAACCTTCGTCATCTGCTTCTCCATCACCCTCTTGATGTGGGACTTGTGTCTCGGCTGAAGAGACGTTCTTTCGCCTCATTCCATGAGTTGATCGTGTATCGCTTGATCTTTGTGAAGATCGAATTCTGTCGAGTTTCCTCTGTTCCGTCATCATAGTTGGATGAAGATCTCAAAAGCAAGGACGTCAAGATCAATTTGAAGGAATAAATCAACATCTTCGAGAAGGACAGTTTGGATCATGAGATCGTGTTATCTTTGTGTCCCCTCTTCCTACCTACCTCATGTCTTGAATCTCGGGACGAGATTCTTGTTTAGTGGGGGTGAGTTGTCACATCCCTAGCTTCTGGTACTGCCTGGTGTTTTGCATCTTGTTGCATCATGTTTAAATTATATTTGAATTTGAAATGGGGATTGATCAAACCCTACCACTTTGAAATTCAATTAGGTCTAGTAAAAAAATGCTTTCAATGAACCAAAGTACACTTCATCAATGTTTGCTAATTTTGGCAAGGCTTTGGATCCAAACCAAAAATATTGAACATTTTTAAGGAATATTTTGGGCACTAAAATTAAATCATATTGTATTTGAATTTGAATTTATATTCCTAATATATAGAATATATTTTCAAATGTATCAGAAGTATTTGTGTGCACTTGGAAAAGTCCATATAAGCCACATAGGTATTTACAAAAAGTTTTGGCACTGATTTGAATTTGTTTTGAGTTTAAACAGTGGCAAAACAAAACAAAACAGAAAAACAGAATAGAAAAATAGAAACAAAAGAAAAATGAAATGCCACCGGGCCTCTTACCCGCACCCACCTGGCGGCCCACATACCTGGTCCAGCCCACCTACCATCACCGCGTCGTCTTCCTCCTGCTAGTAGGAGCAGGTGTATGTCGACGCACGCGCAGCTACGGCCACCTCCTGCTTCGCACCGGAGGCCCGTCCTTCTCCCTGATCCCACGTCTGGAGACGCCCCGCAGCCCCCTCTGCCTCTCCCCTCACTCGCTGCTCTCCCCTTCGCCCTCTAGCCTCTTCCCCGAGCTCACCCGAGAGCGATCGCCGCCGCCGTTCTCTGCCACCGTGCCTAGAGCCACCCCTCGCCTCTCCGACATGCCCAGGAGCTCCGCCATCGTCGCCGACGCCTCTCTGTTGACTCACGTGACTCCAAATGTCGTCTTCGCCTCCGTCTTCAACCCCGGTTGACATCGTTCTTCGTCGTCGATCCATCGCCGTCAAGTCGCCCCCGAGCCCGACGACCAGCTCCTGCGACTCCCAGTGAGCACCTGCCCCTTTCCCCTCTCTCCCCGCGCTCGTCCGCATCCTCTAACCACCACGGCCATCGGAGACGATAACTCCTGCCGCCGTCCATGTCGCCGCCGTCACTGCAGCCGCTTGAGCTCGATTCAGAGCGCGTC
>NC_041384.1:420091664-420097094 GCF_002162155.2 Triticum dicoccoides
CCACAGCGCCAACCCCGCACTCACCCGAACTCCAGCGCCGCCGCAAGCCCACTTCCGGCGAGCTCCAACCACCCCGCGACCTCCCACCTACTCCGCTGGATGCGCGCGAGCGAGGGCCTCCTCCCTGAGCCCTTCTCTCGCTCAGCCGCCTCCTGTAGCGCCATCCCGTGTGGACTCTGCCGTGCGGGAAGGTTGCCGGCGGTTTAACTCCGGTCGTGCCGACGTGGCGCCGTCATTAGTGGCTAATGACGCCACTAACGAACCCCCTCTCTCACTGACTATGGGCCCCATGTCTTAATTAACCCTGGGTTTTATTCCCTGTCAAGTTTAGATTAATATAGTCAGCCCCACATGTCAGTTTGACCATGCCATGTGATCGTTGACCCAGACGCACCAGTCAGCCTCTGTCCCTGCCCTATTACACTGACGTGCGGGTCCCATGGGTCAGATTTGACCTGGACCTGGTGTGTTGACCTGCTGATGTCACCCTGATGTCATGCTAACATAGTAATTTGTTTTCTGGATTTTAAATAAATCAGAAATGATTTATTTATTTCAGAAAATATCCTAAACTTCTAAAAATCATAGAAAATCAACCGTAGCTCCAAATCAAATAATTTATATATGAAAAATCATCAGAAAAATCCAAAGAATCTAATTATGGCATTATCATGCATGTTTGAAGAACTTATGTCTGCTGATCAGGTCAAATAAAATAAGTGGCATTTAAATAATCACATATGGAGTTGAATTTGAATCTTTGGTTCAAACCAACTTCTTTTAATCTGGTTTTAGTTACATTAGCTCAAATCACAGCATATTGACACGTCATGATCATGCATCATAATCTGCATTGCATTGATTGTGTTCCCTCTCGTTTGCCGGTGTTTGTCCCTTCTCAGTAGACGTGGTTTCGACGATGTGATCGATGACACCGATGAAGAGCAATATCATCTTCAGAAGTGCCAGGCAAGCAAAAACCCCTTGCTCATTCCGATACAATCCCAGTCTCTCGCTCCTGCTCTCTTTTATTGCATTAGGACAACAACGATTCATCTGTTACTTGTTGCGGTATTCGAACCCCTTATCTTCTGCATGACCTGTCATTGCCACAGTAAATAGATGAAACCCACTAGGATGAGTAGGAGTTGTTTGATCCCTGATGTGCCTACTCATTCATGCTTGTTTGTCATGCCTACTATTGCATAGAGTTGTATCAGGTCTGATTCATCGGGGATGAATCGGAGGTGTGTGAACATGTCCTACTGTTGAGAGCTAAGTGTGTGAACATGATTTGGTAAAGGTATCGATGAGAGGCCATGTAGGAGTACATGGTGGGTTGTTTCATTCAAGCCGTCCTTAGGAACTGAGTTCTGTGTTTGTGATCCATGAAACAGCTACTACCACACATTGGGCCCTGAAATATGACCCCGCTCGACTTACTGACCCCTCTCATCCTCTGTCCATGAGTTGCAACTAGTTTCTGGTGTTTATAGGTTATGTGTTGGCGACCGTGCGTAGCGCTGACCCTAGGGGTGGGCTATGATGTGGTAGATACACCGTGGCCGGGTATGCCGGGCGCCCGTTTCGGGTCTCGGGACCCTATACACATCGTTTGGGGCCATTGAGGACACCCCGGCCGGATTTCCTTGCGGATGGAACCCGAATAGGTGATAAACCTGGACTAGAGACTTGTGCGGTTAGTCAGGTCGTGGTCTACACCCACGTCGGCTTTCCCTTGAAGTCTGTCGAGCACATGTCGTGTGCAGACGCTAGGTGGTGGAAACATGTGTGACGAAGTACACCCCTGCAGGGTATAAAACTATTCGAATAGCCGCGTCCACGGTAAAGGACTTCTGGGTTGCCTATAACAGTTCATAGACAAGTGGAAGTGGATACTCTAAAATGCGCAAGATAAGCGTGAGTGCTATGGATGGCGTTCTCGTAGGTAGACGGGACCGGATCCATAGTGGTGTATTGATATGGTGAATATGTGGACTCGTGTGCGCCACCTCAAAAGAGTTGCTTGCAGTCATAGTTCAGGTTAGCCACTGAGTCAAAGCTGGCTTGCTGCAGTTAAACCCCACCATCCCTTTGTTCATGTCAATGCATATGTAGCTAGTTCTGATGTAAGTCTTGTTGAGTACTTTTGTACTCACGTTTGCTTAATTTATGTTTTGCAGAGAGAATTCAGTCTCGCTAGTAGTTCCGCGTGGACTTCGATGTTTAGCTTGATACCTCAGCTACGATCTTGTGCCCTCGGCAGGATCTGGTAGATAGTCAGGCTTCTTAGCCTTTTTCATTTGTAGATGTCTGTACTCAGACCTGTTAAGCGTCCGCATGTGCTTTGACTTGTATGCTATGATTGTTGGGTCATGAGACCCATGTTTGTAATATCTCGCTCCTCGGAGCCTAATGAATAAATACTTGAGTCGTAGAGTTATGTTGTGATGCCATGTTGTATTTACACATATCGAGCATATTGTGTGTATGATTGAAATGCTTGGTATGTGTGGGATCCTACAATCTAGTTGTTTATCCTTGGCAGCCTCTCTTATGGGGAAATGTAGCCTAGTGCTTCCATGAGCCATAGTAGTCCGCTATAGCCCGGTTCACCGGAGTCCTGCTAGCCCAGCACTACTGCTCAGGACACTTGACTGGCCGACATGTGTTTCACTTAGTTCATGTGTCTGTCCCTTCGGGGAAATGTCGCGCGGTGACATCCGGAGTCTTGCCTAGCCTGCTACAGCCCGGGTTCTCGGAGTCCTATTAGCCCAGTGCTACATCCCGGATTCACACGCTGCTGACTGACATGCTCGATGTGATTCATGTATGCCTGTCCCCATAGGTTGGTGCCGCTTTGGGTTCACGACTAGCCATTTCGGCCCGGGTTCTCTGTCATATGGATGCTAGCGACACTATCATATGCGTGAGCCAAAAGGCACAAACGGTCCCGGGCCATGGTAAGGCGACACCCGTGGGAATACCGTGCGTGAGGCTGCAAAGTGATATGAGGTGTTACCGGCTAGATCGATGTGACTTGGAATCGGGGTTCTGACAAGAACTGGGCGATTATCTCCTCCGGATCGGACAAGGACAAGTTGACGAGCTTCGTGGAAACCCTAACAAGATCCCTCCAGAAACCGTTGGCGATCACTTGTGGCTGAACAAGGCTCGACCTGCTCTAGGGCTGGACCCGTGGGCTCGTCTCAAGATCTCTGATGAAGATGATGGACACCTGGCGCCGAAAATAAGGGACATCCACCATGCTACGCCTTCTAGCCAGGTGTCTTCGCTTGCTTACTGGTCGCCGCAGGCTGGCACGGCCCCACGGCTGAAGACCGTGAAGGCTTCGCTGGACCCTCCTTGTGTCATTTGAGTGCTCTATCCGCTCTGCCTTTGGCACCGCTCGGGTGATCTGTGTTATTCAGAGAACTTGTTCATCCAACCCCCCTAGTTTGTAGCTGTTCTACCTTTACTTTCGAACCGCTCTTTGAGCTGCTGTATCAGAATATGTTGTGGTTTCGTTCTCAGCAATGGAACCGGGGAGATGCTCCCTGTTTTTCTAAAAAAATATTTTATATGTTATTATATATTATTTTTATTGTCATCGTATATTTAACATATACTTACATATGTAAGAAAACAATATCCCACATCTTATTAACTTATAAAAATAATTTCTTAACAAATAAAATCATGGATTGTTTTGGCACGAAAATCCTAGTGATTGTGTACAAATGCTTGGTAAGATTAAGGACGAATGTAATAATATCACTTATTATTTAAATATATTTATAACAAAATGCTCAGCCCCTTTTTATTTTTTGATAACATTGCTGGCCCAACCCAACATTATAATTAGAATTAGCGCAGCAAAATCGTGTATTTCGAGAAAGTGCAAATGGCATGTAATTTTTTAGGAAATAAAATAAACGGGCCGCATGGATGCTACATTATTTGTTCACCCAGCCCAGCTAATGGCTATAATTCAAAAAAAGAGATCAAATTGACTATAAATTCTACCGGCAAAAAAAGACTGTAAATTCTGAAAAAATGGGTTGAATACGTGCCACATTTTGGAGGCTGAAATGTGGGCCAATAGGTCGAAGCCAATGCAAGTCGTTGTCAATTTAGTCAACAAATGATTCTGACATGTTAGCCATTGGATTTACATCCAACGACCGGCATCCATCTTCAATCTCTCCTCTTCTTCCTCCAGCGCCGCCGGGACCACCTCCCGCCTCCTGCTACTAGTAGCTCTGCTTAGCACGCTTCGCTATGAAGCGCTACTCCACCGTTGGCCAGGCCATCCCTCCACCCCTCCACACCTCCTGTTCTTCTCCACCGACTGCCGAACCACACTGCACTAGAACCAGTTAACCCTCATACACCTCTCTGTCTACGACTCTACTCCTGCGTCTTCCCATCTCCGGCTTGTTGCTGTCCGGGGCCTCGCCGTCGTCCACCACCTTGGATGCGCTCGGCGCGGCGTGGTTAATGTGGTCAACGAACGACACCATCGGAAGTAGACTGTGCGTGAAGAGGCTGACAGCTGGGTCCACGGACGCACACAAGGAAACACCTCCTTATTACGCGCAAAATAATGATTCCTCCACCTGACATCTGGGACCCACCGGAAGGGCCTCTGTATTTCGTGAAATAAAGTGCCCCCCACTGACATGTCGGACCCACCAGCTATCTTTGCACGCAAGGAAGTGCCTCCTTATTACGCACAAAAAAAATGAATATTCCCCTGCCAGCTGGAACCCAGCATAGTGGGAGGCTGTCTTGTGGGCCTACCAAGTTGACGGGGATGGAGGGCTTTGTCAACTTAGTCAATATGGATGATTCTAGCTCCTGTTACTGTACGATGTTCATCCAACAGCCGTAGTGCTTCTTCAACCTCTGGTCTTCTTGCTCCAGCCACCCAAACCAGCGCCCGTCGTGCCGCGTGCTTCTGCCTCCTGTGGCCCGCTGTGATGCCGCGGAGGCCTCACCGCCCCCTACTACTCCAACCGCTGGCCAGGCCATCCCTCTACTCACCCACACCCCCTGTTATTCTGCGGCGACAGCAGCCTCACACCGCAGCCGAAGTAGTGAACCCTCGTACTCCTCTTCGCGTGGGCATCCACTGCTGTGTCTTCCCCGGCTCCGAGTCGTCCCCTTCCTAGTCCTCGCCGTCGCCCACCGCCCTGGTGCTCTCGGCGCGGCGTGGTCAACATGGTCAACGACCAACTTCCATTGGAAGAGTACTGTACGTGGAGAGGCTGACAGCTGGGTCCACGACGGCCGCAAGGAAGTGCCTCCTTATTACGCGGAAAATAATTATTCCTCCACCTGACAGTGGGGACCCATCAGACGGGCCACCAGTATTTTGCGAAAAGAAATCGTTTCCCCTGACTGTTGGGACCCACTGGATGGGCCACC
>NC_041384.1:420097304-420196808 GCF_002162155.2 Triticum dicoccoides
CCCGCTGTCAGCTCGGACCCACCGGAAGTGCCTCCTCATTACGCACAAAAAAATGAATACTCCCTCGGCTAGCTGGGACCCACCTTGCTGGGAGGCTGACTTGTGGGCCTACTAAGTTGACGGGGACGAAGGGCTTTGTCAACTTAGTCAATATGAACGATTCTAGCTCCAATGACCGTACGATGTCCATCCAACGACCGTAGTGCTTCTTCAACCTCTGGTCTTCTTGCTCCAGCCGCCCAAGGCAGCGCCGGTCGTGCCGCATGCTCCTGCCTCCCGTGGCCGGCTGTGCTACCACAGAGGCCTCACCGCCCCCTACTATTCCCACCGCTGGCCAGGCCTTGCGGCGACGGCAGCCTCACACCGCAGCCGAAGCAGTGAACCCTCGTAGTCCTCTCCGCGCGGGATTCCACTTCCGCGTCGTCCCCTTCCTAGGCCTCGTCGTCGTCCACCGCCATGGTGCTCTCCGTGCGGCGTGGTCAACGTGGTCAAGGAACGACTTCCATCGGAAAAGTACTGTACATGGAGAGGCTGACAGCTGGGTCCACGGCCACAGCCCAGTTTTTTTGTGATTTGCCAAGTAAGTCGCTTTGTCAGGCCTGTTGGGCTGCAAATCTTTCAAGACGAGGAGAGCTTTCATTCGGCTGGCCGAGAAAATGGCCCATTAGTAATGAGAAATGGGTTGTACATTTTTAAAACACATCAAACCGGCGATTAGTTTCAAATATCTTTTTTTTCATTTCAAGATTTTAAATTACATTAATTTTTATGCGTGGAGAATTTGTTGGATTTTATATTGATATACATTTATTTTTAAAATTAGTTTGAATGTGAGTCGAAATTTCTGGATTAAAAACAGTTCGGACCGCACCGAAATATGCAAATTTTCGTATAATTTTTACCGTTGCCGCAATATGGGTTGTAATGCTAATAAAAAGAATATGGGCTCCAAAAAACCTTAAGAATTAGCAAATGGGCTGTAAATTATTAGAAATAATGGCAGATGGGTTGTATGCTGTTTTCCGCAGATTTGAGGCTTTCCTAAAAAAAGGTTGACGCACAAGCACTGACTGTTGGATGTCCATCCAACGGCCGACGTGCTTCTTCAATCTCTGCTCTTCCTGCTCTAGCCGCTCAAACAAGCGCCGACGGGACTGCCTGCTCCCTCCTCCTCACGGTCGGCCGTGTTGCCGTGCAGGCCTCACCACCCGACCGTACTCCCATCGCTGGCCTAGCCATCCCTCTACTCACCCACACCTACTGTTATTCTCCGGCGACGGCAGACGAGGCAGTAAACCCTCTTATAGTCGTACTCCCCTCCACGTGAAAAACAACTACCGAGTCTTCCCTGCCTCCTTGTCATCCCCTTCCTAGGCCTCGCCGTCGTCCATCGCCCTGGTGCTCTCGGCGCGGCGTGGTCAACGTGGTCAAGGAACGACTTCCATCGGACGTGGACTGTACGTGGAGAGGCTGATAGCTGGGTCCACGGCCGCAGCAAGGAAGTGCCTCCTTATTACACGGAAAATAATGATTCCTCCACCTGACAGCTGGGACCCACCGGAAGGGCCACTGTATTTCGTGAAAAAAACGTTTCTCCCTGACTGCTGGGACCCACCAGCTACATCTTCACACGCAAGGAAGTGCGTCCGGGTAAAAAAAACGATTCGCCCCCTGACTGCTGAGACCGACCAGCTACATCTTCGTAGGCAAGGAAGTGCTTGACAGTTGGGACCAACCTGGTCGAAGCGTACATAGCGTTGTCATTCTGGTCGCGAACGTGTACGTACATACTGGTCGATGTAGAGGCGCGCACGTATCATAGTAGAGGCGCGCACGTGTCATAGTAGAGGCGCGCACATAGAATTTACACGTACGTACAACAGCCAGGGTGCAAGAAAGAAAATACGGCCACGTATGTGTACATACGGGCGAGGTCTCGAACACCTACTCGCGCATACGTACGGCCAAGGCTCGTGTACATGGCTGGGTCGGAACGGAGAAACAGCGTCGTCGTCGTGTTCATGGGGAGGCAATGGAATGCGTCGTGTTCATGGGGAGGCAACAAAATGCGTCGTGTTCATGGGGAGGCAACGGAATGCGTCGTGTTCATCGGGAGGGCTTGGACGGAACAGGCGATGGAAACGAGGCCTGGCGTACCGCAGAACGGAGGAAACGGCCTTGTGTTCGACTGGCCACGTTCGAAACGGGATCCTGTTTATCGGGAGGGGTCTGGCGTACCGCAAAACGGAGGAAACGGACCTCCTACGGTCGAGATGGGGGTCCTGTTGATCAGGAGGGGTGTGGCGTACCGCAAAACGGAGGAAACGGACTTGTGTTGGAGCGCTAGGGTCGAAACGGGGGTCCTGTTCATCGGGAGGGGTGTGGTGTACCAAAAAATGGGACTCCACGGGATACTGTTCATCTCCACCGTCGACCTCCTCCAGCCTCCACGGGCTCCTATTCATCCAGCCTCCACGGACTGCTGTTCATCCAGCCTCCAAGGGCTCCTGTTCATCCAACCTCCACCGCGCGCTACTCCACCAGTTACTGTTCAACCACCCCTCCACCGTCTACTGTTCATCCAGCCCTCCACACCACGGGGTCCTATTCAACCACCCCTCCACGGGCGCCCCTCCACCGTCTACTGTTCATCCAGCCCTCCACACCACGGGGTCCTGTTCATCCACCCCTCCACAGGCACCCCTCCACCGTCTACTGTTTATCCAGCCCTCCACCACACCATGGGGTCCTGTTCATCCAGAGGCAACACCGTCGCTCACTGTTCATCCAACCCCCCCCCCACAACGCTCACTGTTCATCCCATCGATCGGCTTCAGTTAGCAGAAGTAGCGAAGGAATCGCTCGATCGGGTTCAGTTAACAGCCATCAATCAATCGCTCGGGTTCAGTAACGTGTAGCCTGCAGTGCAATCGCTCAGGTTCAGTTAGAGCCCAACGCCTCGCTCGGGTTCAGTTAGAGCCAACGCCTCGCACACACACGCGTACGTGTACGAGAGAAACGCGCATCGCTCGGCCCCCGACCTCCCACCGTAACCGGGAACTCCCCGAAATTTTCCTCCCCCTCGCTTCTACCACGGTTTTTTCCATCATGGACGGCCCAAAGAATGTCATGCAGCTGCGTCTCCGGCCCGCCCAGGACGAAAAGCCCATTTTCTGTCATGATTTTTTGTCATAGAAGTAGGAGCCCACCACATCTATGATGATACCAGGTTTTTTCACAATTATCGTCATAGAAGTGTCATATGTATGACAGAAAAAAATTTCGTTCGGCCCAAAATGTCATGGGTGTGTCTTTTTTGTAGTGGTGTTAACTATACCAGGGATAACTGGAACCAAATATAGCCGTTCAAACTGGTATTAATGCAATCGAGCAGCACAGTTCCGACTTGCACATAATGAACATCATATTGTGACTGACTGAAATAAATAAGGCATAAATGATCAGTATAACAACCAAATATAGCCATTGAAAACTGGACATAGTCTCACTACAACCAACCTAACAAGCAAATACAGATGAACAGGGCATATGCTTGAAAACTAGATAAATGCTCGCCTCAACCAACCTAACAAGCAAATACAGATAAACAAGGCATTTGTTTGAAACCTGGACAAATGGTCACTACAACCAATCTAACAAGCAAATACAGATAAACAAGGCATCTGCTTGATAACTGGACAAATGCTCACCGCAACCAACCTAACAAGCAAATACAGATAAACAAGGCATCTGCTTGATAACTGGACAAATGCTACTGCAACCAACCTAACAAGCAAATACAGATAAACAAGGCATCTGCTTGATAACTGGACAAATGCTCACTGCAACTAACCTAAGAACCAAATACATATAAACAAGGTATCTGCTTGATAACTGGAAAAATGCTCACTTCAACCAACCTAACAACCAAATACAGATAAACAAGGCATCTACTCACTATAAACAACCAAATATAGCCATTCGTGAAACTGAAGTGGACAATTCATACTTAAACATCACATAGCCCTATTGAACAATACATTTTTGCATAACTAGAATAATTAAACATGGCACAGTTAAAACACCACATTGCAAATGCTACTACAACAAAGGGTACGGGTTGGCAAGCTAGAAAAGGGTAAGATTTGCTGATAGGATGTTCCTCACATGTCATGGACGGGATCCTTTCAGTTGGAAGAGCACAGACCCATGGTGCGCTCTCTAATGTCACAGATGGGTTGTTTCACCTTCGAAGAACCTTTGTGGGTGCCCTTCTCGTGGTGGTGGTCCATGAGATCTGACTTGGCAATTGCGGATCCCAAGCCGCCTCCATAGAACGTGTCCTTCAGAAATGACAAAATGGGCTCGATGTCGTACAAGGATCGCAAATCCCTGACCGCGTGGCGGAGGAGATCAGCAGCAGGGACGTCGAAGAGATCAACGGCGGTTGAACCAGAGGGGTTGGGGATGGAGCACTTAACCTGTGACATGGCCCACGTGAAGCCGTCGTTGTCCATTGATATGTCTCCAACGTATCTATGATTTTTGATTGTTCCATGCCGTTATATTATCATTCTTGGATGTTTTACAACCATTTTATATCATTTTTGGGACTAATCTATTGACATAGTGCCAAGTGCTAGTTGTTGTTTTTTTCTTGTTTTTTACATCGTAGAAAATCAATACAAACAGAGTCCAAATGTAGTAAAACTTTTTACGGAATTTTTATGGACCAGAAGACACCCAATGGGCCGGAGAAGCACCTAGGGGTGCCCCGAGGGGGGAACAACCCACCGGGGTGTGCCTGGGCCCCCAGGTGCGCCCAGGTGGGTTGTGCCCACATCGGTGTCCTACCGCACCGCCTCTTTGCTCTGTAAATACCCCGATATTCCAGAAACCATAGCGGAGTCGACGAAAATCAATTTCAGTCGCCGCAAGTTCCAAAAACCATAGATCCAATCTAAACACCATCACGGAGGGGTTCATCATCCTCATTGGTGCCTCTGTGATGATGCATGAGTAGTTCTTTGTAGTCCTACGGGTCCATAATTAGTAGCTAGATGGCTTCCTCTCTCTCTCTCTCTCTCTCTCTCTCTCTGGATTCTCAATACAATGGTCTCTTGGAGATCTATTTGATGTAACTCTTTTTGCGGTGTGTTTGTTGGGATCCGATGAACTTTGAGTTTACGATCAGATCTATGTTTTGATCCATGAAAGTTATTTGAGTCTTCTGATCTCTCATATGCATGATTACTTATAGCCTCGTATTTCTTCATCGAATCTTTAGTTTCGTTAGGCCGACTAGATCGATTTTTCTTGCCATGGGAAGAGGTGCTTTGTGATGGGTTCTATCTTATGGTGCTTGATCCTAGTGACAGAAGGGCAACCGGCACGTATGTATCGTTGCTATTAAGGATAACAAGATGCGTTCTATTTCTACATAAATAGATCTTGTCTACATCATGCCATAGTTCTTATTGCATTACTCCATTTCTCCATGAAATTAATGCACTAGATGCATGCTAGATAGCGGTCGATGTGTGGAGTAATAGTAGTAGATGCAGGCAGGAGTCGGTCTACTAATCTTGGGCGTGATGCCTATATAATGATCATTGCATGGATATCGTCATGATTATTTGAAGTTCTATCAATTTCCCAACATTAATTTGTTTACCCACCATTGCTATTTTCTCGAGAGAAGCCACTAGTGAAATCTACGGCCCCCGGATATCTTCTCTATTATATTTGCCTTCGCGATGTATTTTTATTTGCTTTTACTTTCAGATCTATTAATCTAAAAATACAAAAATACCTTTCTGTAATTTTTATTTATTCATTTTATCCCGTGTTCCCACGAGATCTGTTTATCCAATCTACTACAATTTTACCTATCTTTTTACCCGTGAGGGATTGACAACCGGCCTCTTACGTCGGGTTGCAAGTATTTGTTCTTTGTGTGCAGGAGCTGTTTACATGGTTCTCGTACTGGTTCGATAACTTTGGTCTCATCACTGAGGGAAATACCTACCGTAGCTGTGCTGCATCATCGATCCCTTCCTCTTTGGGGAAATACCGACATAGTTCAAGCCGCATCATCGACGAGTTTGATATCGGAGCCAGCTTTCCCGAGATACAATAATATGCTAGCCCGCTGACGTGAAGCCTTCGGCATGACAATGTAGACAACATCTTCGCCGGCTTCTATGGCGAGGTGTTGTTCCAAGATCGATAGGTCGGGGCGAACGGCAGCCACCTTGCCAACGTCCGCCGGAGAGACATGATAAACCTTTTCTTGGCCGAACGCTCATCGGGCTCCCTGAGATACGTGGTCGAGCTTAGGCTGCGACATTCTAGAGCAAGGGATGTGGATCTGGCAGGGAGGGACACCGCATGCCTCATCTAAAAACTCAAGGGAGTGGGGCGATGGTGTGGTAATCTCCGGGTAACCTGAACTTTATTATCTAAGCTAGGAGGAACGGGCAGGCCGACAGGGGTTGACGGCGGTGGTGGTGAGCTAGGGTTGAATGGGGGGAGGGGACGGTTGGGGGACTGTGGAGGGGGCGGGGTGGTGTTTGAGGATACACCGCCGCTACTGAAAATTTTAGTAATGGTGGGTGGAGATGGTGGTGGACGAGGGAGGGCGATGGTTCAAATGCCTCTCTATTGCAATTTTACTATAAGGTCGGTGTTGGAGGAGTGTGGGCGACGGTTGAAGTATGGCGGCTACTAAATTTTGGGTAAAAGAATTGATGTGGGGCGGGAGTACCCAAGATCGCAAACGGTCCAATAAGAATATGCGTTTATGATAGTAAGTAAAAGTGGCGGAACCGCCGATTTTTGCAACACTCAAGGCAGGTAGTTTGTTTTTAGATTTCTAGCTAGCTGGTCTATCGCACACGGTTCGTCCTCATGTTCAGACACATACATGTAATTCAATCTAAATAGACTACCCGCCGTTAGCTTGCACATGTGGTGATTTTACATCGCACTTGCATCATACACGGTTAAGCCAGTACCTCCACCTTTGCTCGCGCTTGCACAGTCGTGGTGATTCACAGCGCACTTGCATCACACACGATTAAGACATTATCCCATGTCCATTGAGCATCATGAGAGTCTTTGCAGAAAAAAAAACATTAGAGAGGTTCAGAAGACAGCCACACCAGCATGTGGCCCAAATATATATAAGGGAAAAGGGTGGTCTGTGATGTTCAAAATTCCAATGCACAACTTTGACCACGCGGGCCCACGGTTGGTCGCGTCATCGAAGATCAATGATAGGGGCCAAAAGTCAAGAACCACCTGGAAGTGGCCAAATATACTCCCTCCGTTCCTTTATATAAGGTGTATTTATTTTTTGATAAAACTCCAGAATGTAAGGTGCATCTATCTATATCTATACCTATACTAATTAAAGACTTCCAAGAAATTACCACGTTAATCAGTAATTAGGAACCGTTAATCTGGTGGGACCAAATTATAATGGTGTAGATCAACCTATAAAATCCTAGAGAGAAAAAACTCCTATCTTTTTTCTCTTTGAGGTGAAAAAAAATTCCTATCTTTTCTATCTTGCAATGGGCTAAAAGAACATGACATAGTCTACACATATAGAAATCACGTTTTAAAACTCCCATCTCTCTATGTATCTATAGCCCCACGGGCTAAAAAAACATGACGCGGTCTACACATATGGAAATCACATTATAGAGAAAAAATAACACTAGCCATCCATCACGTGGGTACAAGTTATAACGATCAAGATTAAAGAAAGAGTCCTTCTCCAATAAGCATCCATGGTTTTTTTAAACGAATATAAGTATTCATCTTAACACACGTCATATAACTTTTTTTTTTTGAGAAACACCACATCATAGAACAAGGAATGCATCCATGTTCAAATAGGCCATCAGTTCAGGCCGCTTGGACATCACGGCCTGCTGTTCCACCCGTGCCTGCGCTGCCGCATAAGGCACCGACAGAGTACGTCGCCGTCTTCGCAGGCGCATGGGGACGTTGCGGTGTTGGCGCGGCTCTGCTTCTGCGGTTCGCCCTGCGAGTGTCGGGGAAGTTTACCTTGGCCTGTCTGCCGTGGATGTGGCGAGCAGCAGCGCCGTAGGACTGGGCGCCGCCGTCGGCCGTGTTGAAGGTGTTGGGCTAGACGCATGTAAATCACTTTGGGCCGGTAGATTAGCGCACACCCTCAATCTCACATCGACGTCCCATGTCTCCCTCCGTACGACTGCTCCCATGGATTGAACTCGCTGCTGCCGCCCTCTCGCTTTTATCTATCTACTTCCATCATCCTTCGTCTTGCCTCCCCGCCGCAAGCCAACACAACATAACATATTTATCTTGATGATCACCTCAATCCAGTGCTACAATTGTGGCTCTCCACTAATCGCTGCCTCATCTCAAATCCTTGAGATTCCATCGCTCCGATCTGCCACATTGTTTCCCCACTGATAGGTTCTCTTCACATGCGATTCTCTGTCCCCCATAGCAGGTAAATTTGCCTATCTCTCTACACCTTTGAAGTTTTCTCTTTCTTGCTATTGGTGGTTTAGATTTGAATCTGAAGTTACATAGCCAAGTTATATCGGCTCAAATTGTAGAATAGCCTAGGTAGATCTGCTGAGATGCAACCATCATGCGTTAGAAAAAAGTATTTGCATCACGTTACAATAAAAAGTAAATTTCATGATACATAATTACATCTAGAAATTTGTATTGTTTTCCTTCTCTAATACGGTAATATTTAACACCATGTAATCTCTCATCTCCCACGCTAAAGATTTTTTCTTTCCAGATTTATGAATCGCCATTCGGGGTCATCAACGCTCGAGGTCGTCAGCCTGTTCTCATGCAACGTCATCCTGATGTCCGAAGGACCAAATAAGACCATGCTGCTAAGTGAATTAGTATCATCAAAGTACTCGGTTGTGCATGTAGAGTTCATATAAACATCTAGAGGAGGCTAATATGTATGCACACTGGCTCTTTAGGTAAACTAATCGTGTAATATTACGTAGCTTAATCGGTTATTTCACCTTTACAGAAACCCCTCACGTCCACGGTCAATGATCTTTCTCCCATATGTATCCAATGTAATATATAGGTCTAGCACAGATCAAGGACGTGTTCCTGAGTAGCTTCTGGAAGGAACAATAGTTAGCATATACATGCACCCATGAACTGAAGATATATCTTGCAATCCATCACTGGAGTATTTATTGAGAAATCTATCAGTAGAGTAATCTATCGGTGGCGTTAGTTTATTTTTGTGCTTATGTGATATACTAATTTCTAACTAGGTGGGAAATAAGATACAAGATCAGGTTTCTTCAGTTCATTACATAAACTGTCTGCATCAGCCACGCATGCTGACCTATTTTTCTCCTGCCGAAATTAAGTGATGCTTTAATTTTGGCTAATGCATCAATGCAGTGCATGGTGTGGTGTACTCGACAGCTCTTTGGAGGGTTTGATACATATATATCTATCAACGTACTAATCCATGTGCTTTAATGTACTCCTATATTTGCCATTTGGGAACAATTTGGTGGTATATGTGATGATGTCTCATGTAGTTCATTTGACCTAATATGTATAAAACCAAATATATTGCAAAGCTGGACCTTATTTCTTATAGATTGTAAGCATATTTTTGGACTTTGGGTAGTTTTTTCCCTAATAAAGGAACCGAAGTATCTGCTCAAACATACCGACAAAAGTTTATAACAAAGTATCTGCTCAATATATGGTTAGTTTATTTTTTAGCTAGACATGAATGTAGTATGGATTAAATTTGCTTAGTTATATATAAAGCTATAACACTATATGATTGAATGGGGTGTCATGCTATGGATGCTTATACTGATATTTTTCTCCTATTACATCCTTCATGTTCCATCTCAGTGGTTAAAGTAAAGCCCTAAATAGGTACAAAGAACTTCCCTATGAATTTTACATGATCTGGAGGACCTAATTGTTGGCCCACTCCTAGCAGCTCCACTGTATCGTGCAACAGATCAAGCCATCAAGAATAAACTCTTAGGGTTATACACTAAAGTTAATTCCAGATTTATTTATTTTCAGACCAAGTTACATTCAGATTTTTTAGAGCATGTTTTACAATATTGTCCATAACTACTATTGATCTAAACAATAAATGTGAAAACCATATTATGATATTTTTATTTTCCAAATACTTAATATAGCAACACTTCCAAATAATATTTTCTAGATTTTATAGGTTGCACCTGCAGAATCTGCTACGCATAACCCGCGCGCGACGGGCCAGATCATACTTGAAGGTGCGCCGCGGCGAGGAGGAGCCATCAAGTGGTGTACATCATCTTCAAGTGTATACTGTGTCTCACATGATGTATGTACACATTTGCATAGTGCTGAGGGGGCGTATTAATGTTTATAGGTTCCACGAATCTGATGTGCCATGTTGACATTAACGTATTCTTAATTATTAAGTACTAAAAAGTTCTGGCCACTACTTCAATAGAATTATATTGTGTGGGTATTCATGTTTATACGTTCCAAGAATCTGATGTGCCATGTTGCCATTACCATATTCTTAATTATTAAGTACTAAAAGTTCGGGCTCCCTTCTCTGGAGATAACTGCTCCATGTGTTACATGTTGTAATAAAGTTCAAAGAAAGATACAGTGGCGTTTCTATCATGCCGATTCCATTACATAATTTGTAGATAAATTGTAAACTACTTATTGTTGATATATTTCTCTTTCCTTTTCAGAACACACAATATCTAAGCAAATGGAAATGCCATGTCTCTTTTAGTCTGAACGATGCATAAAAAATATGAGTGCTATATCCCCTAGAGTTAATAAATAAGTTTTCAGTACAACATCCACATCATCAATCTTTATGGATTTTGTTTTCATCTACATGAGCACACACTACGTTGTATCTTCATCTTAATTCTAGATGCCAAGTACATGTTCTTTGGTGTTATAAAACTGTACTGAATTCAATAATCAACACTTAGATTAGTTGCCGATCCTGAGAACGAAGATATGGAGAGCATGGTTGCTTTGGTGGAAAATATAAGATGGTCGCTGAAATTTCATATCGTTTTTTTTTGCATAAGAAACCCCATTGTGTTTCAATAGATAGTTGGGTACACTAAAAGTTTTACCTAATAAAATGCCCATTTTCGTGGTGAAGCTATTCTTAGTTGGGTTGGAACATGTAGGCATGCATTTGTGGTAGAAGTCAACACTCTATATGCCATTTTGACTACTTTTTCTTATAGCAAGCCTGGTACACCAACTAGCCACAAGCTTAGCGCAAGGTATATAGGAACATATGGTTGTTAAATTATTTTCAAGATGGTCTTATATTTCTAGAGATCTCATGTTTATTCTTCTATGCTGCGCTATGTTCAATCTAATATGTCTAAAATATTATAATCATATTTATCTAGGCAATGTAGAAAAATGCATGTTTACAAACAATAATCTTTTTGTAATATGTCTAAAATATTGTAATATTCTTTATCTCGGCAATATAGAAAAATTCACGTTTACGAACAATAATCTTTTTGTAATATGTTGCCATTTATGGTCATATATTCAAATTTAGACTATTCGTAAATGAAAATTTTATATTCTTAAAATTCTGACGAGCTGGTAACCAGTGGTGGTGGTACTGATATACTAGAGATTAGTTATATGTACTCAAATGAAATTATATATTTTTTATCCAATTTAAGAAAAAAGATATACTTAATATTTTTTTATAAACTAGCCTGTGCGAATGCACGGGTTGACGACTAGGTTTTTCTAATTCCTCATAATTCCCTTGTTAGCCCTCTACAAAAAGGAAAGTATCTCTCTCCTGATTGTTTGTATCTCTCCTTGTAGCAAAAGAAGGAAACTACCTCTATGTTGATTGCATGTATCTTTTACTTTCCTGGACTAACTGATTTACTTGCCACTAACCAATAAATTTGCCGAGGGTCATTTTGTCCTAACACGTCTATAATTATGTGCCTAGGTCACCACACCAAAAATAATACACTATAGATAAAAACGGAGGGTGTGATGTTTAAGACTTTAAATACACAATGCACAACTTTGGTGGCACCTACCACGCAAACCATAAAGCACCCTTGGATATATTTATAATGACATAATGTCGTAGCTAGCTAGGGTGCTTGATCCACCTTCCGCTTCGTGTCAGCGGGACAGATGCACGTAATGATACTTTGGTCATACATGCATGTCGCCATGACCTACCATAAGACGGGCCAGTGAATCAATCGTTTGGTCAAACGACAACTGTTGTTGTCGATAAACTACTTGGGCCAATAGATTGAACCATCATAAAAACTTGCACGAGAGGGACCACAAAACCAGCACTGCTTGCATGCCGCCCAAAATGATGTACGTTGGAAGGGGTTATGTGTGTTTTCAATATAGAATAATGTAAAATTTAGATGTGGTGCCTACCTCTCGATACAGACAACAACCATGAAAGGCAGGAAGTTAAGGACGAGATACGCAGGGTACGGTGTCGGCCGAACCCAGCAATCCGAGTATGTGGGAGGGAATCCTGACAACGCATGAGCTCGAGCTTTAGTTGAATGGCATGTGACGGTGACCGGCCCTAACGCGAACTAGGAGGAATCCATTCATGGCCAACACATACCCCTCGTTATCGGGCAAAGGGATGATATATATACACTCGGGGACCCCACAAATATGCGTGTCATCACAAAAAACCGCACAAGGGAGATGTGGTCAATCAAAAGACCCTGTATACACTGCATGCGGCCCGGAAATATGTATGGGTACGGTGTTGTGTGATGTGTTTAAATACCGAATGTACAACTTCGATGGGCAACCAACTACATTACAAACCGAACACCGTACTCGTGGTTTGAGTCAAAGGGATAATTTGTGTGGGCCTACAGATGTCGATCATTATTTGATTTTTGAGAGTAAAAAATAACCAATAAAAACATAGTCTACAAATTAGCAAAACACGGATCCCAAGGTTAATATAATTGCCATTACAGGTCACTACAGAGATATCAATATCTCTATAATGACCATGTCATAGCGTTTAAATGAAGCTTGAGATATGCAACTTCCCATCGGGTCACCCATCCTTATACTACTCCAGCCCGAGCATGCTTAATTTATGCATTCCATTCGACTAGGCTAGCGGATGGGAAGCCGCCCCTTGCTGATAGGAATTGCCTCCTTGCCTTTAAGGTGTTTCATGGTGGACATCCTATGGGACCTACTCCCTACTATCACACACATTTGTGGTTTTAGAAACTGTGTGCGATATTTACATGGCCGGTGTGTCGCCGCCTAGTCTTCAATGAGCATTGACACTGGCAGCGGGAAAACGATGGGAGAAGAGGCGGGAAACCGATGGGAGGAGTGGCGGGAAACGGTAGCGTGTTTGGATATATAACAACATTAATATAGAAAACTTAGTAGAGAAGGAAGCACGAGGTAGCACGACGCATGCGCATAGTGCTTACCCATATAAATAAAATCACAACCGGAATTGCATGTTCTGTTGAAAGGGATGAGGATTGTCGTTCGATCTTGGAGCATCCAATGGTGCAGACGTACGATCCATAGGTTTTGGGTTCTGGCCAATCAGAACACACGACTCAGATCGATCGCGCATCAATGGGGGCATGGGCCACGGTTTGGTTGGCACACGGCTTTCATGAGTGAACTGTGTGCTATTTGAAAACATTTCATGAGAAAAATCTTGGTTTTCAAATCCTCGTAAATGCAAAACACACCCAAAAATCGTGAAACTTGGCGTGGTGTCATGGCATGGCACATATATGTCGAGGAAATTGTTTTGTCCATTTTGGCGCAAGTTTTGTTAAAAGCCTCTTACAAACCGAAGCTTCTCTCAAGAAGCCTCGTGGTTCTAATAAGGAAACGTGCCCCCCTTGTGGGCAAAATGATAATCACTGCCTCTTTGCGTGTTGTATTTTCTTCTACAGGCAACATGGAACGACATGATATCTGTGCTGAAATTTTAAATTATTCACGGTTCATTTGGCCTTTTTATACACTAATTGAGTTTCCTCGGCATTTAATGTCCATAATTCAAATCTGAACTACAGGTACATGCTCCAGTTCACCAAAATGGCTAGAAAAATTATACATGTGTCCTTGGGTGTATGTTTAGGTCCCATGCAAGGAATGAGAATGAATTACAACCGTACCAGCTTCCTGGCTCGTGTTCAATCATTTGGAATCTCAGTTTTTAAATCCCCGTAAATCCAAAACTCACCAGAAAGTCATGAAAGTTGGCATGGTGCCACGTCATGGCACGTATATGTCATGGTAAAAACATTTTCCAATTTGTGCCAAGCTTTATTACAAACCTCTTACAAACCGAAGCCTGTTGCAAGAACCCTCGTGGTTTTAATAGGAAAATGTGTCCCCTCGTGGGTGAAACGATAATCGCTCCCTCTTCTAGCCTTGTATTTTCTTCTACACGCAACACGGAACAACGGGATATTCGCGCCGAACTTTGAAATTATTCATGGTTCGTTTGATCTGTTTTATTCATTAATTGAGTTTTCTAGGTATTTAATGTCCATAATTCAAATCCGAACTACAAATACATGCTCTGGTGCACCAAAATGGCTAGAAAAAACGTACATGTGTCATTGGGGTGCATGTCTAGGTCCCATGGAAGAAACGGAAATGAATTCAACCATTTCGACATCCCGGCTCGACCACAAACATTGTGAATCTTGGTTTTTAAATCTCCGTAAATCCAAAACTCGCTAGAAAATCATGAAACTTGGCATGGTGTCACTACATGGCACATATATGTCGTGGTAAAATAATTGTCCAATTTGGGTCAAGCTATATTACAAGCCTCTTACAAATCGAAGATTCTCGCAACCCTCATGGTTGCAGTAGGGAAAAATGCCCCTCTTGTGGGCGAAACGATAATCGCTGCCTCTTCTCGCCTTGAACTTTGTTTTCTACAAGAAACATAGAATAACAAGGGTGTCGTGCTGAAATTTGAAACTTTTTAGGGTTTGTTTGGCCATTTTATATATTAATTGAGTTTTCTAGGCATTTAATGTAGTCCATAATTCAAATTTGAACTACAAGCACATGCTCCAGTGAAGCAAAATGGGTGGAAAATTGTACATGTGTCATTGGGTGCATGTTTAGGCCTCATTGAAGGAATGGAAATGAATTACAAACTTCTCGTCATCCTGAAACATTGAGAATCTCGGTTTTTAAATCCTAGTAAATTGAAAACTCACCCAAAAAACATGAATCTTGGCATGGTTTCATGACATGGCACATATATGTCGTGGTAAAAAAATCGTCCAGTTTGAGACAAGGCGCACACATTAATAGCCAATGAAGTCCTTTTGAAACAAATAACTGACACGTTAATATCGCAGACAGTTGTATTATATGAACCGTGTGTTCCCGTAACCATTTAAGTGCGGCCACATGTCCCTCTTTTCTTATGGGATAGTACTACCTCCGTCCTCGTTCATTGGCCATCTTTGTATTTTGTGCCAAAATTTAACCATACTCGGTGGCGTGCGTGCAGCTGCTTGATTAGATGGGACGAGCGCGAGAAGTCTGCCGTGCAGGCTCGACGGGACGCGTGCATCATGTCCACTTCGCAGGCTTGATGGGACACGTGCGAGCCGCAAGGCCGCCCATGCTCACCTTGAAGCGAGCTCTTTGACCTCCATCGACTAGTCGCCCGCCTCGCTCACAACTTCTCCATTAATGGCGGTCGAGCCGTTGTTTAACATGCAGTTAATTAAAGCACCTGGACGGAAGGTGTTCGCTTATGATCCCATGTCCCCACTCAACGTTAGCATTTGTTTTGTTCGTGTTTTCAACTCGTATTCCGACCTAATTTAAAATGCCACATAGGGCAACGGATAATACGACGACAAATAAAATGGCAATGGATAATAAGATGACAAATTTACAATGGCGCGGATAATAATTGTCTTACATATTCCAGATAATTTAAAATGCCACATGCGGCAAAGCCCGGAAGACACGAGGGCAAGAGAAGAAGGAAATCACAGACAATGATTTGGGTCGCTACTATCTCTACTCCTCGATGGATTGTCGGGCGATGACATCCTCCAGCTCCTTCTTAAATTCCTCACAACTTTTCTTGAAAGCAGCCACGGATTCCCCACCTCCTGCTCGCACTCGATCCAGAGCTTCCTATGGTCACCCATCAGTTCCTCGACGACTACTATCAGCGTCATCCCCGAGGCACTACTCTGCTCATGCAGCATCTTCCAGCCAGTGGCCTCCTCCTCCTTCTCGGAGAGCACCTTGAGGAGCTTCGAATATTCGCCCATGAGTTGCTCGACGAGGCCGGTCGCCTTCTCAACTGAGGCATCGCTGGTCTCGAGCAGCTTCATCAAGTCATCGACCAGCTCCTGCTGCTTAATGAGGCCAGCAAGAATGTCATCGTCGCCAGCCAATGACTTCAGTAATGCGAGCTCGTCATGATTGCCAACGCAGCGAGTGCGCTGTTGAGAGCCCTTGCGTGCCCGTGAGAGCTCGTTCGAGGGCCTCACGGCACCCCGAGACATCTCTGCTGCGACTGCCGCTTGGCGGCGGGACCTCTCTAGTGCTTCTGCGGCCTTGGTCTTTGCTGCCTGGTCATATGTCTACCCGAAACTCCTCCTACCGGTCATGGCAGAACGACTTGACAGGAAAGACCAGTTTTGTGGGTGTTGAGGAGAGAAACTATGAAGTAATTTTTGAGTGGGTAGTTTTTATAGCCCGGTGCTAATTGTGAACACATATTAGTTTGATCAGTATGAACAAATTTCCAATTACTTATTACGTTGTAGTCTGCAATGTGACGAGAAACAAGGTCAAAATTTATTGATGGTTCTGGGCCAACAAAGCCCATTTCTGTTTTTCTGGCTCATTGCAAACAGTTCTTATGGATCAACCATATGCCACGCATCGGAAGTCCGAAACATGGGCCCACATTCTTGGATGTACATGTACATGTCTGCCCACTATCACACACGGTCAAGATATCACCATCATGTCCGATGGATGCACCGTCGCGCCTCCCACGGGGTGCCAGAAGGTTAACCACATGGTTGCTCGTCGTTGAGGCGGCCGCGATGCGCTCTGCTCGCGTCCGTCTGCGCGTTTTTTTCGCCATTGAGGCGGCCGCGGCACGGTCCGCTCTGGCATCCCTGCGCGTGCTCTGCTCGCGTCTGTCCGTGCGTTTTGCTCGCCATTGAGGCGGCCGCGGTGCGCTCCGCCCTGGCATCCTTGTGTGCGCTCTACTCGTCGTTGAGGCAAATTTACAATGGCAACGGTGAATAATTGTCTTACATGATCAACATAATTTAAAATGCCACATGCGGCAACGCCCAAAACACTCACGACCTATATATGCATACAATTATAATAAAATATAGGCTAAAACGCCGACCTGGTGACCTTCCAATGAGGGTCTTCTCGGACTCCATGATCATCGTAGCACCCTTGCGGTTGTTCATTCCAGGTGTCCCGATCCGCCTCCGCCTACGGAGCTGCTGGTGCTAGGAGGCTCTTGGGGCTGTTGGGCCTCTTCCAGAAGAGCTTGACAGCGTGCAATCAGGCGCATGATATCTTCACAGAGCCGCTCCAATTCCATGTCTCTGGCCTGGTAGCAAATTTCGTCCATCACCTCATCCTCAAGATATCATGTTGGTTATGTTCTACTTTGTCAGGGATGTCAACTCCGCCAAGGATGCACTCGAGCCTGGCCACCACATCATCGGGATTGAGGTTGACACGGCCGCCGCGGGCAATGATGAAGCCACATGCTGCCTGTGTCTTGACTAAATTGCAGAGGTCCTCTGCCCATTCCTTGCGGGGCATCAGACTCTCGATGAGCACTGGTGACGGCGGCTCTTCGGGTGGGTCGTCGATCATGCCGCCGAGCAGCTCTGGATCTTTTGCATGGTGGATGTGTAACGCCCCAAGACTAGCGCTCCAAATGCCTTGCATGTTTTCCGAGTTTCGTCGTGTGATTTGTTTTGCTTGTTACATTCATCATTGCATATTTTGCATTGCATCATGTCAACTTGCACCCCTTTCAAAAACTCAACCAATTAAATTGTATGGATCTTCGATTCATTTAAATCGAGGGATATTCACAATGGTGATTTTTCTTTAGAACATATACTCCCATTATTATTAGGGAGCTATAATAATTATTCCTTTTTTATGAAATCAACCAAAACACACTTGCATCTTTCTCTTGCCACTAAATCCCTCATCTAGTTGAACCCACCACTAGGTTTCTTCTTTCAATTTGCGCATTCATTGCAAGTGACATTTTTCTGTCACATAAAATGTTCTTTCTTTTCCTATAATTTTTGGACCATGCCACTTACCTCCCTGCCAAATCTCATCTATTTACGAGTTGTTTTGGTTGGGTTAGAAAAATGCGTCAAGTTTGAATTAATAAAAACTTGGATTATTTTTTCTACCTCTACAAATTGCCAAAGCATTTTATTCAAATATCTCAGAAACCTAGGATCCCAAGGATATTTTTATATACTCCATACTCTTCTCCTTATTCCCTGATTTTTTCTGGTAACTTCTGGTTATCTTTTTAACAGTATATAAGAATAAGAGGGAGAGAGAAGAAAGCTAGCTGGGCCTCCCAACCGCCGCGCAGCCGAGCCGGCCACTAGGCCGAGCGAGGCCAGCCCATCTCTCTCCCTCGATCCCCTGCCTAACCCTAGCCGCACCCTGCTCGTTCCCCATCTCTCTCGATCCCTTCCTCCACTTCAACCTCTCCCCTTCGTCCCTCCTAGCGCTCGAGCAAACCCCCTCTGCTCGATCCCCACTTCTCTCCCTCGCGCCTCGCTTGCCCTCCTCCAACCGACCACTTCGAGCACCCGACCAGTAGGCCCAAGTGTCGCGCCTCCCCTGCCGCCATGTCCCGCTGACTCCGGCGAGGACATGCCTCCCCTCAGCCTCTCCCTCTAGCACCAAGCGCCTCGCGCCTCTCCACCTCTGCACCAGCCGGAGCCCTCGCCGGCTACCCCGGAGCCACGCCGCTCCTTCTGCACGCCGCCGTCCGCGACCACCAGGAGGCCGCCGCTCGCCTCGTGCCTCTGCTGCCGACGACCGAGGCCGCTGGAGCATGCCCGCCGTCGACCTCCTCAGCCAACCGGGTCGTGCCATCCCTTCGTCGCGCCCTCCTCATCTCCTGTCGTGCAGCCATGACCCCAAGGTCCTGCTGCAGCCGCTGCTTCCCAGCTCCTCCCCTGCTTCTCCAACTTCGTCCTCGGCCGAGCAGTCCCGCCACGGCTATCACCTCCCCGACGCCCTTGCTGCTGCTGCTATACCACCTCGATGCCATCAGGGGGTACCATGGCCTCCACCGAGACCCTTGGATTCATCAAGATCGCCAAGTACCACGACATACGGCGCTCGTAACGACCACAACACTGAACGCCAAGTACAGGATGACCCGCGAAGCCCCTGGACGCCATGTACCACAACCGTTGCGTTCCGTTTCGTCCTTGTCAAGTACCCATGGACGCCAAGTACAACGATGTCGGTGCCCCTCAAGTTCGGCTACACGAAAACGCCAAGTACCCCTCATGTCGGCAAGACCCGCAAGGCAAGACCCGCAAGTCAGACCCCAAACGATCGATGACTCGTGGATCATGTACAACTTCAGTCGCCGAACACCCGGGAAGCACAAGTGCCAAGTACCCCAGAGACCACTTGGACGTCAAGTACCGCCGACCCGCGAAGACTCCGTGGACGTCAAGTTTCTCGCCGTGACCCTGAACATCTACGAAAACTTATGCGACTAAGAACGTGAACGACTCTTGTCGCCAGGATCGCTAGTACCACTACCATCAAGGACCGATAGTACCACTACTTCTACTACTGCCGCGGAACGCCTACTTACTCTAATTCCCTCGATGAACTCGAACCGCCCCGGAAATGCACGCTTCGAAGGTATAACCCCAAGACAACGCCGTGGACCGTATGCATGTGTGTTGTATGAGATGCCCGTAATTTTCTCCATGTCTGAGTTGTTCGTTGCACGAAGCCCCTCTTTTGCCTTGCCACCGTCATGTGGGACACCCGATAACCGGGAGCACCCCACCATCCTTGCTTGACACGCTCTTGTCACATTTCTTTTTTGCACCGGTATCTCCATGAGCTACCAGAATCGATATGTTGTTGTGGCATCATTTTCGGATTCGTTGTCGTGGCACCCCTTCCGTTTCCACCACGACGACAAATGCTTCATAAAATGCTCTCATCAACATTTTCGTAAATATTGCATAAAAACTTGCACATGTCATTCGCATCATGATAATAACATTTAAAATGTTTAAACTGTTGTTTGCTTCATTTGCTAGATATGCACATGGGGATTTTCCGGAATGGTTGTTGTTATTTCCGGCCTCACTTAAAATTGCCTAAAATGTGTAGTTTACTTTTGCCTCACCTCTTCCCATGTTTAATAACATTTAATATTGTTGATTACCTAAATGGGCGTGAACTAAATAATTAAATGTGGTGTTTTGTCAACATGCATCTTGTTACATGTTGAGCTCCACTTAACCTGTAGTTCTGTTTGTGCACTTTGCCATGCCATGCCTCTTTAAACTGGACTTGCATCATACTTGGGTGTGCATCATGCCATGTTTATGTGATGGTTGTTTACTATGTTGCTTGCTTCTTTTCGAGTTGCCTCCCTCGTTAGCTTCGGTTTCGTTCCGGAGTTGTGAGGATTCGTTCGACTCCGTCGGGATCTCAGGCAAGATGACCATACCCTCGAAATCACTTCTATCTTTGCTTGCTAGTTGTTCGCTCTATCGCTATGTCGCGCTACCTACCACCTGTTATATCATGCCTCCCATATTACCATGTCAAGCCTCTAACCCACCTTCCTAGCAAACCGTTGTTTGGCTATGTTACCGCTTTTGCTCAGCCCCTCTTATAGAGTTGCTAGTTGCAGGTGAAGTTGGAGTTTGTTCCATATTGGAACATGGATATTGTTGGGATATCATTATTATTATCTCTTATTTAATTAATGCATCTATATACTTGGTAAAGTGTGGAAGGCTCGACCTTATGCCTGGTGTTTTGTTCCACTCTTGCCGCCCTAGTTTTCATCATACCGGTGTTATGTTCCTTGATTTTGCGTTCCTTACGCGGTTGGGTGTTATGGGAACCCCTTGACAGTTCGCTTTGAATAAAACTCCTCCAGCTAGGCCCAACCTTGGTTTTACATTTGCCTAACAACCTAAGCCTTTTCCCTTGGGGTTTTGGAGCCCGAGGGTCATCTTTATTTACCCCCTCCCCCGGGCCAGTGCTCTTTCGAGTGTTGGTCCAACCTGGGCGATGTCCGGCGCCCCTTGGGCACCAAACGTCTATGCCAACCCGACGTCTTGCCCATCTGGTGTGCCCTGAGTACGAGATACGTTTGACTCCTATCGGGATTTGTCGGCACATCGGGCGACTTTGCTGGTCATGTTTTACCATTGTCAAAATGTCTTGTAACCGGGATTCCAAGACTAATCGGGTCTTTCCGGGAGAAGGAATATCCTTCATTGACCGTGAGAGCTTGTGATGGGCTAAGTTGGGACACCCCTGCAGGGTATAAACTTTAGAGAGCCGTGCCCACGGTTATGTGGCAGATGGGAATTTGTTAATGTCCGGTTGTAGAGAACTTGATACTTAACTTAATTAAAATGCATCAACCGCGTGTGTAGCCGTGACGGTCTCTTTCCGACGGAGTCCGAGAAGTGAACATGGTTCTTGTGTTATGGTCGTGTGTAAGTAGTTTCAGGTTCACTTCTTGATCACTTGTAGCTTCTCGACCATTGCGTTGCTTCTATTCTCGCTCTTATTTGCATATGTTAGCCACCATATATTGCTTAACGCTTGCTGCAGCTCCACCTCATTACCTTATCCTACCCATAAGCTTAAATAGTCTTGATCTCGTGGGTGTGAGATTGTTAAGTCCTCGTGACTCACAGATACTTCCAAACAGTTGCATGTGCCGATGATACCAGTGCAGGTGACGCAATCGAGCTCAAGTGGGAGCTCGATGAAGATCTTGGTCGTTGTTGTGTGTCTTTTCCGGTTGATCAGTAGTGGTGCCTAGTTGGGATGATCATAGATCCAGCATTTGAGGCTGTCTTCTTTTATTTTGGTTCCGTAGTCGGACCTTGATTGTACTCTGGATGATGTATGTTTACTTGTTAATTGTGTGAAGTGGCGATTGTAAGCCAACTCTTTATCCCTTTCTTATTCAGTACATGGGATGTGTGAACATTACCCCTCTTGTGACAAGCCTACCATGCGGCTATGCGTCTAAGTCGTGCCCCGACACGTGGGAGATATAGCCGCATTGTGGGTGTTACAAGTTGGTAATCAGAGCCATCCCTGACTTAGGAGCCCCCTGCTTGATCGAATCACTGGCGTTGTTGAGTCTAGAGCAAAATGTTTTGAGTCTTTGGATTATATATATATCGGAGAGTAGGATTTTTTTTACTCATCAGTCCCTTCATCGCTCTGGTGAGGCCTCCTGACGTAGAAGTTTTGACTTTCCTCTCCTCAAATTTCATGATTTTTTTAGGATCACGCGGTATCTTGGAATCGTTCCGATAGTCTTGTGACGAGAACATTGTTCTTGGTGCCTCCTAACATTTAGGGGTTTTGGCAGTGTCCCGGGGAGTTGAACTCCGAGGTGTTGTCATTACAATTTTATCATTGCAGTTCTGGAATACCTGAGTTCGCCGACATCGAAAATCTCTTTTATGCAGTTGTTGGTGAGATAACCTGGACGCCACCTAGTACTGGGGCGGGAGTTCAGGAGTATTTCCATAACTCGTATAACGGATGCTTTTCGAAGGTTGAGGTACATGATTTCTGAAGGTTTCTTGGTTATGTGTTCAAGGATGGATACAGCTGAATGTAGGGATTGTTAGTTTGGGTAAGATATTATGCTTCCCCTGTATCCCCAACACCAGATTGCATAATCAGAAAGTTTCAGGAGTTTATAAGTGGGAATTCAAGTAGCTCCTAAAATATCTTCCCAATAGATGCATGATAGGGGATTGGGTAAATCTCTATCATATGTTTGTTTCCGGCTTATTCTGCAAGCCAAATCCTTTGTTTTGTTGCCAGTTGTGGTATTCGAGTTTCTTCAATGTCAAGTGTTGATTCCATACCTTTCCGAAGTGGTGTTCTCATATTTCTATGTGAATACTAATCCTTCATGATAATCGATATTGTCATGTCAATCCTTTTCAACCGACGTGTTTCTCTTCAAGTGGATCCGATCATTTTCAACATTCGCAAGATCAACTCAAAGTCTTCTCAACGTTATTTGTTTCATCCGTCCAAAGTTGCCTTTGTTTTTACCGCCCTCCCACCCTTTTTCTTCAAGGTTTCAGATTTCTTAATCTAGTATCCATTTTATTGATGGGAAGTCTCCCCACTCTTTTCCGTCAATATTCTTATCCGGTGATTCTCAGGAAGATACTAAGGAAGCCTCAAGTTTGTCACTCTTCACTCGTTTTCTTCTCCAGTGGATTCAATTAAAGCTTTATTGATCATAACACTTTTCCTCCTTTAAAATGCTTTCTCATGCCGGTGTATCTCCTAATATTTCACTTCTCGCTATTCAAGGGTTCCAGAGTGTTGAAGATCTCTCAGAAGATTCATGATTCAATTCTTAATCCGTTCAACCTATTTCAAGGTTGTTACCTCATTCAAGCCATTCAATTCAACCGGCTCAATCTATCTTTTAAATTCTTCAACGGTGTTTTTTGAGTGGGCCCTAATCCATAGGTCTTTTCCCAGGATCTTACCTGACTCTTCTAATTTTCTCGGAGCTATTCTCAAATTCATTTCAAAGTTTGACTTAAGAATGAATTTTCATCAGTCAAATGTCTTTCTCCAAGATCTTTCAAATTCTTTTCATCGTTGGTTCAACCTTTCTAATTTTCATTTCGGAGTGCCTCAACAATTCATGGTGGTGTTTCTCGTCGCCATTCTCGGATTTTAAAAACCAAAGTGGAGCTCCTCTTAAATCCTTACCCGTTGTTACAAAGATTCATGGTGCTAGCTTTATGCCATCCTCTCGTAATTGTTTTCGATTGTGAGAATTCTTTTCAACCATCCAGAGAAATTCAGGAGTCTTTTCAGTTTGATTCTTCAGAGCCATCACCTCAGAATTATTCATTCCAGCCTTCAGCTCTCGTTCTACAAATCTTGCCGGTGCATCATTCAAATATCCTCTAATCAGTTCATGATCTCTTCGTTCTCATGTATCTAAATTCTGTCAAGTATCTTTATTCGTTTTATAATTCTTCCCGGTGAATTGTCCCTTTGCTACTTTCTTTTTCAATTCTTACGGTGGTTCATTCATGAGTTCTATTCCTTGGTTATCATATCAATTTATTCATTCTTTCCAATCCTAACGGTGGTTCGTTGAAGTCCTTCTCAAGTTGATGTCAAATCCGTTGCTTGTCATCAATTTAAATTGGTGCAGGATACGCATAACGTAATTCTTATTATTGTTTCATCCAAGTGATCTAGTTTCTTCTTTCCAACATCATGTCACATTTCTTAGTTCGAGATGCTTCATCCTTTCTTTTCTAGAGTTCCAAGTTTTCTCGGTTATATTGTCACGAAGCTCCATCTAAATCATCGCAAGGCTTCACCATGTGTATTCAATTTCTCTTTCTTTTTATCATCCTTCTATTACCGGAGTTCTTCATAGAGGCTCAACATGGTGGTTCGTCGAGGATTCATTCCATTCTTCGATTGTTCTTCAAGATTTCTCTCGAAGCTAAGATCCGCCAAGCTTTACTCAAAATTAAATATGGTGCTCAACACATGCTTTGTTTTGAGGAGTTCAAGCTTTCTTCATCTTGCATTCCAAAGTACAGTTATTCTTATCTTATCTTTTGAGCTGGTGTTATTTCACTCTTGACAATTTCCCTTCGTGTGTCATGATTCAACAGTTGTCAAGAATGAGATAGTTAAACCCATCAATTTCTTCGTTCATCAGATCCTTTGCAACCCATCAATCTCTTCCTTGAAGTTATCTTGAGTTATATTTCACCTAAAGCTTTCCCTAAGGATTGTTGCTATTTATGGTGCTTATAAATGACCCAAGTTCTTCATTTATCCTCCTGGTGAAATAAGTTTCTCGTCTCCTTGTTGATATCAATCCAATCTATTGTTTCCGTTAGTGGTAGAATTTCACCTCATAGTTTTGAGATGTTCTCCATAAGCCCACTAAGAGCTTGTTCTTTTCCTGGTTGATTTTCCAACAACTCCGTTCAACATTTTCTTCGTAAGCATGCTCTTTCAATTTTATTTGCAAGAGTTGTCATTCGTCTTCTCCGTTCTTTTCTTTCCAACCATCTAGCTTTCCATTCATTTGTTCCGGAGGCAGTGTGTTGTTGATTTCATAAAGTATCCTCTCATTTTGTCAAGTTCATGATTCTAATTCCTTCCATTATAGTCGGAGTGCTGTCCAAGTTATATCATTCTTGTTCCTTCTCTATGTTGTTTTAACCGGAGTGTTGTGTCTATCATTCCTCTTCTAACCAGAGTCTCATCCAAGTGCTTTTATTTTGCCAAGTTCATATTATTGCCTTCCATTTCTAACCGGAGTGTTGTCGTAATTGATCTTTATCGTTCCTTGTACACCTCATTTCAATCGGAGTGCTTGCATGTACTACTTGTCCATTGCAACCCTTTTATTATTTCTTTCAACCTACAAGGTTCTCGCAATGTTCCTTGTTCCTCTTTTATAACAGAGTGTTTTCAACTTTGTTCATCTTCGTTCTATTCTTTTTTCAATTTGTTCAACCTCTCAAGGTTCGTGGTTTCACTCTTTTGTCAAGGAAGCAACTTGTTTTACCTCTTCCCCTTTCTCTTACATTTCCCCCGGAGCCATCCTAGATCTTGGGACGAGATCCTCTTGTAGTGGTGGAGTGTTGTAACGCCCCAAGACCGGCGCTCCAGATGCCTTCCATGCTTTCCGAGTTTCGTCGTGTGATTTTTTTGCTTGTTACATTCATCATTGCATATTTTGCATTGCATCATGTCAACTTGCACACTTTTTAAAAACTCAACCAATTAAATTGTATGGATCTTCGATTCATTTAAATCGAGGGATATTCACAATGGTGATTTCTCTTTAGAACATATACTCCCATTATTATTAGGGAGCTATAATAAATATTCCTTTTTTATGGAATCAACCAAAACACACTTGCATCTTTCTCTTGCCACTAAATCCCTCATCTAGTTGAACCCAATCACTAGGTTCCTTCTTTCAATTTGCCCATTCATTGCAAGTGACATTTTTCTGTCACATAAAATGTTCTTTCTTTTCCTATAATTTTTGGACCATGCCACTTACCTCCCTGCCATATCTCATCTATTTTCGAGTTGTTTTGGTTGGGTTAGAAAAATGCGTCAAGTTTGAATTAATTCGAACTTGGATTATTTTTTCTACCTCTACAAATTGCCAAAGCATTTTATTCAAATATCTCAGGAACCCAGGATCCCAGGGATATTTTTATATACTACATACTCTTCTCCTTATTCCTTGATCTTTTCTGGTAACTTCTGGTTATCTTTTTAACAGTATATAAGAATAAGAGGGAGAGAGAAGAAAGCTAGCTGGGCCTCCCAACTGCCGCGCAGCCAAGCCGGCCACTAGGCCCAGCGAGGCCAACCCATCTCTCTCTCGATCCCCTGCCTAACCCTAGCCACACCTTGCTCCTTCCCCATCTCCCTCGATCACTTCCTCCACTGCTGCCTCTCCCATTCGTCCCTCCTAGCGCTCGCGCAGACCCCCTCTGCTCGATCCCCACTTCTCTCCCTCGCGCCTCGCTTGCCCTCCTCCAACCGGCCACTTCGAGCGCCCGACCAGCAGGCCCCAGTGCCGCGCCTCCCCTGCCGCCATGTCCTGCTGACTCCGGCGAGGACATGCCTCCCCTCAGCCTCTCCCTCTAGCATCAAGCGCCTTGCGCCTGTCCACCTATGCACCAGCCGGAGCCCTCGCCAGTTACCCCGGAGCCGCGCCGCTCCTTCTGCACGCCGCCGTCCGCGACCACCAGGAGACTGCCGGTCGCATCGCGCCTCTGCTGCCGGCGACCAAGGCCGCTGGAGCATGCCCACCATTGATCTCCTCGGCCAACCGGGTCGTGCCGTCCCTTCGTCGCGCCCTCCTCATCTCCTGTCGTGCAGCCATGGCCCAAAGCTCCTCCTGCAGCCGCTGCTTCCCAGCTCCTCCCCTGCTTCTGCAACTTCGTCCTCGGCCGAGTAGCCCCGCCACGGCTATCACCTCCCCGACGCCCTTGCTGTTGCTGCTATACCAACTCGATGCGATCAGGGGTACCATGGCCTCCACCGAGACCCTTGGATTCATCAAGATCGCCATGTACCACGACATACGGCGCCCGTAACGACCACATCACCAAACGACAAGTAGAGGATGACCCGCGAAGCCCCTGGACGCCATGTACCACAAGCGTTGCATTATGTTTCATCTTTGTCAAGTACCCATGGACGCCAAGTACAACGATGTCGATGCCCCTCAAGTTCGGCTACACGAAAATGCCAAGTACCCCTTCATGTCGACAAGACCCGCAAGTCGGACCCTGAAAGATCGACGACTTGTGGACCATGTACAATTTCAGTCGCCGAACACCCAGGTAGCACAAGTGCCAAGTACCCCAGAGACCACTTGGACGTCAAGTACCGTCGACCCATGAAGACTCCGTGGACGTCAAGTTTCTCGCCGTGACCCCGAACATCTACGGAAACTTGTGTGACTAAGAACATGAACGACTCCCGTCGCCAAGATCGCTAGTACCACTACCGTCGAGGACCGATAGTACCACTACTTCTACTACCGCCGCGGAATGACTACTTCCTCTACTTCCACTACTCCTGTCACATTTCCTTTTTGCACCGGTATCTCCATGAGCTACCGGAACTGATATGTTGTCGTGGCATTATTTTTCCGTTGTCGTGGCACCCCTTCCGTTTCCACCACGATGACAAATGCTTCATAAAATGCTCTTGTCAACATTTTCATAAATATTGCATAAAAACTTGCACATGTCATTCGCATCATCATAATAACATTTAAAATGTTTAAATTGTTGTTTGCTTCATTTGCTAGATATGCACCTGGGGATTTTCCGGAATGGTTGTTGTTATTTCCGACCTCACTTAAAATTGCCTAAAATGTGTAGTTTACTTTTGCCTCACCTCTTGCAATGTTTAATAACATTTAATATTGCTGAGTACCTAAACGGGCGTGAACTAAATAATCGAATGTGGTGTTTCATCAACATGCATCTTGTTACATGTTGAGCTCCACTTAACCTGTAGTTCTGTTTGTGCACTTTGCCATGCCATGCCTCTTTAAACCAGACATGCATCATACTTGGGTGTGCATCATGCCATGTTTATGTGATGGTTGTTTACTATGTTGCTTGTTTCTTTCTGGGTTGCCTCTCTCGTTAGCTTCGGTTTCGTTCTGGAGTTGTGAGGGTTCGTTCGACTCCGTCTGTTTGTCTTCTTCATGGGCTCGTTCTTCTTCCTTGCGGGATCTCAGGAAAGATGACCATACCCTCAAAATCACTTCTATCTTCGCTTTCTAGTTGTTCACTTTATCGCTATGTCGCGCTACCTACCACCTGTTATAACATGCCTCCCATATTGCCATGTCAAGCCTCTAACCCACCTTCCTAGCAAACCGTTGTTTGGCTATGTTACCGCTTTTCCTCGGCCCCTCTTATAGCGTTGCTAGTTGCAGGTGAAGTTGGAGTTTTTTCCATGTTGGAACATGGATATGTTGGGATATCACATTATATCTCTTATTTAATTAATGCATCTATATACTTGGTAAAGGGTGGAAGGCTCGGCCTTATTCCTGGTGTTTTGTTCCACTCTTGCCGCCCTAGTTTCTGTCATACCGGTGTTATGTTCCTTGATTTTGCGTTCCTTATACGGCTGGGTGTTATGGGAACCCCTTGACAGTTTGCTTTGAATAAAACTCCTCTAGCAAGGCCCAACCTTGGTACATTTTCCTAACAACCTAAGCCTTTTTCCCTTGGGTTTTCGGAGCCCGAGGGTCATCTTTATTTACTCCCCCAGGGCCAGTGCTCCTCCGAGTGTTTGGTCCAACCTGGGCGATGTCCGGCGCCCCCTAGGCAACTAGGGTCTATGCCAACCCGATGTCTTGCCCATCCGGTGTGCCATGAGAATAAGATATGTGTGACTCCTATCGGGATTTGTCGGCACATAGGGCGGCTTTGCTGGTCTTGTTTTACCATTGTCGAAATGTCTTGTAACCGGGATTTTGAGACTGATCGGGTCTTTCTGGGAGAAGGAATATCCTTCGTTGACCGTGAGAGCTTGTGATGGGTAAGTTGGCACACCCCTGCAGGGTATAAACTTTCGAGAGCCGTGCCCGTGGTTATGTGGCAGATGAGAATTTGTTAATGTCCGGTTGTAGATAACTTGACACTTAACTTAATTAAAATGCATCAACTACGTTTGTAGCCGTGACGGTCTCTTTCCGGTGGAGTCCGGGAAGTGAACACGGTTCTTGTGTTATGGTTGTGCGTAAGTAGTTTCAGGATCAATTCTTGATCACTTCTAACTTCTCTACCAATGTGTTGCTTCTCTTCTCGCTCTTATTTGTGTATGTTAGCCACCATATATTGCTTAGCGCTTGCTGCAGCTCCACCTCATTACCTTATCCTACCCATAAGCTTAAATAGTCTTCATCTCGCGGGTGTTAGATTGCCGAGTCCTCGTGTGACACAGATACTTCCAAACAGTTGCAGGTGCCGATGATACCAGTGCAGGTGACGCAACCGAGCTCAAGTGGGAGCTCGATGAAGATCTTGGTCGTTGTTGTGTGTCTTTTCTGGTTGATCAGTAGTGGTGCCCAGTTGGGACGATCAGGGATCCAACATTTGGGGTTGTCTTCTTTTATTTTGGTTCCGTAGTCGGACCTTGATTGTACTCTGGATGATGTATGTTTAACTTGTTAATTGTGTGAAGTGGCAATTGTAAGCCAACTCTTTATCCCTTTCTTATTCAGAAAATGGGATGTGTGAAGATTACCCCTCTTGCGACAAGCCTACCATGCGACTATGCCTCTAAGTCATGCCCCGACACGTGGGAGACATAGCCGCATTGTGGGTGTTACAAGATGGCAAACTGCTCATCACACCTCCTCTACAATATGTCGATTGTGTGCCCAAGGACTGTCACGCCGATATCGCTGCCGATGGGCCATGGTGCCTATACCGGCCAATGAAGCTCTTGCTCCCCGACCTGCTCCGGCTCGTTCTCCTCGCCGAAGATGTAACGCAGGTAGGGGTCAACGTCAAAGCTTTGGTCGTTGCCTGGCATGCTTGGAATAACTAGTGGTAGATGGGCGAGGACTAGATTTGCGCAGGGTGTCGCGACGGTGCATTGCCGCCTGGGTTATATGCAGCAAGCCATTTGCTGGTGGCGGCCAACCGATGAGGGAAGAGGCGTGGATCTTACAAGTCACCCATGTGGACCAGGGGAAGCATTCGCTGGAGCGCGGGAAGACTAAGTGGAGCATACACACAACCCGAATACCGTATGCGATGCCACGTGTTATTTACCACACACATGTTAACATAAGGAAACATATGTGTAACTTACTAATCATCACACACAAGTACTCGCAGACGCATCGTGTGCGATACTCCTAGCCACCGCAAGCAACTAGTTTGCATTTTTCAAAGTTTTTTTGTACAAACAGAATCGCACATCAACTAACTATAGTAACCGTCTGTGTTATAATTTCTCATCACAAACAGTTCATCCGAGTGGGATGTTTGTTGCGTATTACACACATCTTGTTTACACGAATCATTTGTGTTCTTTTAGCTCATCGCAAACAGTTCATCTATGTGAACTGTATGCCGCATATCACACACATCTTGTTAAGTTGAACCATTTATGTTCTCTTCCCTAATCGAAAACAGTTCATCTGAGTGAACCGTATGCCGTATATCACACACACCTTGATCTGGCTGACCATTTCTGTTGCATTCCCTAATAGCAAACAGTTCATTGGAGCGAACTATATGTCGTATATCACACACACATTGATATGGCTGCCTGTTTCTGTTGTTCTATCTAATCGCAAACAGTTCATATGGATCAACTGTGTGCCCCGCATCGCACACGTAACTAAAATATGAACCGTGTTTGATGTCTCCGCCATCACAAACATTTTGCATCTTTTTTGACGGTTTTCTTACATCCCTGTTTGCGATTAATGCATCACACACAGTTTCGTCAAAGGGTCTCTGATTGTAGTGTCACGTTAGCAGCATCCTGCAGTAGTGTATATTTGACAAGGATAGACTTTGTAGTGCTTGCCAAGTAGGAAAACAAGTTGGAGGAAGTCATCCCGTGAAGTATATCATGACCACGAGAATAACACTTGAGCTACTTCACATGGATCTCTTTGGTCCCAATGCTTACAAGAGCCCTGGTGGTAACCCTTCTGGTTTGGTCATTGTTGATGATTTTTTCAGATTTACATGGGTATTCTTTCTTGATGGCAAGTCATAGGTACAAAAGATCTTCAAGAACTTCGCTAGGAAGTCCCAAAATCAATTTGAAGTGAAGATCAACAAGGTTTGAAGCGATAATGGAACGGAGTTCAAGAACGCCAATGTGGATACCTTTCTTGACGAAGAAGGGATTTCACATGAGTTCTCGGCTACGTACACACCTCAACAAAATGGAGTCGTTGAGAGGAAGAACCGGACTCTTATTGAGATGGCGAGAACGATGTTAGATGAATACAAGACGCCAAGCCACTTTTAGGCGGAAGTGGTTGAGACAGCTTGTCATGCTACAAATCGACTCTATAATCACAAGCTTCTTGGTAAAACGACATATGAGCTACTCACCGTTAACAAACCCCAAGTTGTATACTTTCCAGAATTTGGTTCAAAATGCTACATTCTTTATAAGCATTGTCGTTCGAAATTTTCTCCTAAATCTCGTCACGGTTTTCTACTCGGTTATGGCTCAAACTCCCACACTTACCGTGTCTACAACAATTTCACCCGAAAGGTTGAAGAGATGGTAGATGTGAAGTTTGATGAATCTGACAGCTCCAAGTAGAGCAATTTCCAATTGATGTAGGAGACAAATATCCCTCGGAAGCAATTCAAGATTTGTTTATTGGCAAGATCCGTCTAATGAAGGTGAAGGAGAGGACTTCGTCCATTCAAGTGAAAGCCTCTACTTCACATCAATGTGAACCACAAGTTGACATGGAGGCATCCATAAATGGAACGCATCAAGACAAAGGAAATGAGGAAGTACAACAAGATGATCCATCTTGACCTCCTTCTCCACCTCCACAAGCGAACAACGACGCCACCAACAATGAAGGAGAAGATGAGGAGGAGGATATTCTACCACAACCCAAGCAAAAGCTCTCACGAGTTAGAGCAAGAGTCTCAAAGAATCATCACGTTGAGCAACTCCTCGACGACATCAACACTGGGAGAACACTCGCTCTAAAACTTGTTTGGCTAATTTTTGTGAACATTACTCATTCATCTCTAGCATTGGACCTATGAAAGTAAGCACTTGAGGATCTAGATTGGATAAATGCTATGCACGAAGAGCTTCGCAACTTCAAAAGGAATCATGTGTGGACATTGGTTGAGAAGCCCAAGGATGATCAAAACATCATTGTTACTAAATGGGTGTTCTGAAATAAGCAAGATGAGGATGGACAAGTAGTACGCAACAAGGCTCGTCTTGTTGCTCAAGGGTACACACAAGTTGAAGGTATGGACTATGGTGAGACATATGCCCCCGTTGCTAGACTTTAGTCCATTCACATTTTACTTGCTTATGCCAATCACCATTATATCACATTAGACAAAATGGACATTAAAAGTGCTTTTCTAAATGGTGAAACTGAGGAGGAAGTATATGTCAAACAACCTACCAACTTTTTTAATCCCAAGAAACCTAATCATGTCTACATACCTCATGATACGTCTCCAACGTATCTATAATTTATGAAGTATTCATGCCATGTTTTTAATAATTTTAAATGGTTTTGGTATGATTTGCATGGAACTAACACGGACTGACACTGTTTTCAGCAGAACTACTGTGGTGTTGTTTTTGTGCAGAAATGAAAGTTCTTCAAATGAGCTGAAACTTTTTGATGATTTTTTTGGAACAAAAGAGACCCTTGAAGCTTCGTGGAAGGACTAGAAGGTGAAGGAGTAGGTCACAAGACACCGGGGTGCGCCAAGGGGCCCAGGCGTGTCCCGGTGGGTTGTCCCTACCTCGAGGCCCATCTTCGCATGAAACTGACGCCAAAAAATTCCATAAATAGAGAAACCATCATAAACAACCCAAGACCAAAAGTTCCGCCACTGCAAGCCTTTGTAGCCACTAGAAACCAATCAAGACCCTGTTCTGACACTCCGCCCATGGGGGAAATCATCACCGATGGCCATCTTCATCATCTCGGCAGGCACCATGATGAGGAGGGAGTAGTCCATCCTCGGGGCTGAGGGTTTGTACCAATAGCTATGTGTTTAATCTCTCTCTCTCATGTACTTGAGATGTCATGATCTTGATGTATCTCGGGCTTTGTTAATATAGTCGGATCATATGGTGTTTTCCCCTCTCTATCTTGCTGTGAATTGAGTTTTCCCCTTACCAGATTGAATACTTTTATGGATTTGAGAACACATGATGTATGTCTTGCTATGAATACCTGTGGTGACAATGGGGTATCATATTGATTCACTTGATATGTGTTTTGGAACTCAACTCACAGATTCCTAAGGTGACATTGGGGTAATCTATGCATAGGGGTTGATGCATGTTCTCGTCTTTTGTTTCTCCGATAGAAATCTTGGGGCACTCTTTGAGGTTCTTTGTGTTGGATTGAGTATTATGAATCTGAATTTGCTTTGGTGTTATTTTAGTATGAACTCTTGATAGATCAATCAAAAAGAATAACTTAGTGTTATTTTAGTACGAACTCTTGATAGATCGATCGGAAAGAATAACTAGGTCTTATTTTAGTACGAACTCTTGGATAGATCGATCAGAAAGAATAGCTACAACCAATTTCTTCTTATGTTCTGCGCTAGATAAGAACTTTGGAGCGATTCTTCATCGTACTTTGAGGGATGGTTATATGATCCAATTATATTAGCATTCACTACTGCAGGATGGTCCAAACGCGACACTACGATCAGACACCCTTTGACGAAACTGTGTGCGATGCCATAATCGCAAACTGTGGTGTAAAAAACCCGTCAAAAAAGGTGCAAAATGTTTGTGATGATGGATGCATCAAACACGGTTCAGATTTTAGTTGCGTGTGCGATGCAGGGCATACGGTTCAGTTCAATTAACTATTTGGGATGAGGAGGAACAAATGAAACGGGCAGCCAGATGAATGCGTGTGCTATATATAGTATATGGTTCACTAGGATGAACTGTGTGTGATTAGGCAACACAATGGAAACGGTTCAACTGAACAAGATGTGTGTGATACGCGACAAACAGGTCCGTAATCAAAAATGTGTGCGAAGACCAATAATAACACAGATGATTGCTGCTAATAAGCCGTGTGATTTGCTCTGTCTACAGTAGAATAACATGTATATATATAACTAAAATAAACATCCAATTACATAAGTGACTATACAGATCATTCGCACACACCTCAATAAACAATTGCATGCATTCTAAAGCTGGAGAAACGATCGTCTAGTCATCTACTTCTTGTGACGCTCCCGCCACTGCTATGTGGCTCGATCCCTCGTTTAGGTCAGGAAGAAGACAGTTCCTTATGTCAACGATCCACCTATACATCTCGTAGCTTGTGTACAAGTCCATGGCCACGTACTTGACATATTGTTCATCCAGTCTCTCATGCCACACATTGTGCCAGGCGTTCCTGTCCTTATTGTTCTCATTCTTCATCTTCATGTAGTAGGGGTCGATGATGGCTGAGGCGAGGTCAGCTAGGGAGTTCAATTTGTTTTTGTCGCTTCCCCAGACCTTGTAGTGGCGCTGGATGTTGACAAGATTCGGGCATTTCAAGCCCGAAACCTTGAGCGCTTTTAGATCGTTGGTGGTTCCACCATAGCAAAACTGTAGTTGGAGCTGTTGATAAACCTGGAGAAACGCTCGCAAGGCATTGAGGCCTGGTGGTAGTGGTAGACGAGGAAGTCATGTCGCACGCACAACTGGGCAATGACAACCTTCTGATCATGCCCGACACGACCCATGTTGTACTCGAGGTCGAAGCCAACCACTTGGTACTTGTCCTCGGCAAGGAACTACTCCATAGTTTGGATGGAGCTCTCCACCGAGACCGGATCGTTCATGTAGACCACCGAGAGAGCCTTCCTGATGAGGACATCAATACAATTGTTACACCCACAACCCCTACTCCTATACATACTAGACCAATTACTAGAGCTCGCGCACGCCAATTAAATTATCAGATACTTTCGTTTCTTGGAAATGATTCTAATGTTCATGAGAATATGATGCTGCCTAAATTGGATACATTTGTTTTGCTTACAAATGAAGGGCCTGGCATGGATAAGAGGGATGAACACTGGAGCAAGACCAAGCATGGAGATGATGGCATGCGTGACGGGAACAAGAATGGAGTTACAAGTGATGATTTCAGGACTTTGAAGCCAAGATAAGGAGTGCATGAAGCCTTGGACGAAATATAGAAGATGACACTTCATAAATTTCGTCCAGAGGCTATTCTAGGTGTTGCGTCACCTTATTATTAGGCCAGGCCCATGTATTTTCCAAATACTTAAGTATAGGATGTTTTTAGAGTCCATATGTGTGGGGAAACAAGAGTTAGGGTTAGTTTCGGACACCTCCTCCAAGGGCCACGAAATTCCCCCCTCTTCCTCCATGTATACAACCCATAGGGTGTCGTTTAGACTTTTGGTTTTGTTTAGATTAGAAGTCTCCATAGTTGCAACTTCGTGTACTTCGTTTGTGTTCAGTGACTAGACAAAGACGTCACAGAACCCCACCTTCATCAATAAAGCTTTCATCTTATATTCGCAATATCCATATTGCAATCTTAGTTTCTTGCTTATTCTTTGTTTGCTTGCAGGAAATAGACCTTCATGGTCAGGTTGATTGTGCTCCGGCGTGGTCAATAACCTCTCGGAGTTGGTTTAGCAATTGCTAAGGCGCAACGTCTTAGCACGTTCGTAGTCGGATCGTCAAAGTCTACTCCTCCGAAACGATAATCACCATATCGTCGAAAGACGGGACACCTTTGCCTCTATCAAGTGGTATCAGATTTCCAGGTTGCTCGGTGAGAATATACAGTTTTTCGTAGTTTAGGTCGAGTCTGTTCTTCATACCTATAGTCCACGAAAAAGCCAAAAAAACAATTAGGGTTAGTTCATCATATCCGAACCAATCTGAGCCTTTGCATAGTCTTTTTAGAGTTTTGCTTTGTTGAATTTGTGGTTGCATCGACATGTCGAGTTGCTGGTCTTAGCGTCTAGTCCCTTAGAGTTTCGAGTTCTGTTCACAGGTTGTCATGCCGCCGCCGCACCATCGTCATCATCATTGCCATATACCACCACCCCAACATATACAGCGCCGCTGCCATATACAACCACCAATCCGAGTCCACATATACCATCGCCATATACAACCACCAATCTGAGTCCACATATACCATCGCCATATACCACCACCAATCTGAGTCTAGATATACCATCGCCATATACAACCACCAATTCGAGTTCCACCAGATTCATCTCCGCCACCAGTCCTAGTCCGAGTCCAGTATTTGTTGCTTTCTTTTCGATTTCCAGATCACGCCATACTCCGAGTCGTGACAGAGAAGGATTTCTGAACTTCTGTGTTACTCGCAGTAGAAAAATAGTTCCAGTTTGAAAATAACTATGTCTGGAAAATTCTAGCTAGGTAGTTTTTAGACCATTTGTAGACTTTTTTGAAAAAAAATTTGCGGAGCAAAAAAGAAGGAAAAAAGTGCAAAAAAGTGAAAAAAGGAAAAAAAATTCAGAGAGTGCTCCTCCCTTGTTTACGTGCCGCGCCATGATTTTGTTCGTGTTCTAGGCTCGCGTCTCTAGTACGGTCTAGCCTAGGACCAACACAGTACTGTTGTTGAGCGTTTATTCAACTTTGCATCTCTGAATTGATTATTTCTGACCCTTTTTGCTACCTTATTATATGCCTTCCTAGCTCCACATACATCTACGTCATGCGTTTGGCTCTCCCTGGTAATCGCTCTATCCAAGCTTTGAGAGTTTTGACTGCAACGGTTGCCGATCACCGTCTACTGCTGGGTAAGAACTGGTAAGAATTTGAGATTTTCTTGACGGATTTGTGACACCCACCACCACCACCACTTGTTAGTAGCCTATAGGATCATATTCTTGTGTGTTTCAGTTGCTGCTAACCATGGCAGGATCACAAGCCGATGAGATTGACTGGGAGAACTTGACGAACAAGGAGCTTCATGATAAGTTTCAGCAAATGATGAGTGGACAGGTGCAAGATGTGCTAAACAGATTTGAAGAGGCCATGGAGAAGATAGATGGCATGGAGAAGACGTTCGAAAAAAAGATCGATAACAAGTTTACTGTATTACTTGCGCATTTTCCACCACCACCGCCGGCTGCACCTGTTGTACCTCTACAACAACAAAAACAACAACAACAACAACAACAACAACAACAACAATGTCGCCTTCCAAATCAAGTGGGACGAGCACTGCGCGTTCCCCTTGAGCCGCTATTGATGCTTCCGTAGCTCATGTTGCTACTACAGAGGTGGAGGACCATTACGAGGATGAGGTTGATCAAAATCAGAACTACGTGCAACCACCAGCACCACCACCACCAGGTCGTCCTCATGCATATCATCGCAATGGTAGGTATGCACCACCACCTGAGGTACGAGATCATGACCATCTTCCTAAACTAAAATTGAATATTCCACCATTTGAGGGTAGATATGTTCCTGATATGTATCTTACTTGGGAGTTAGAAACTGAACAACGATTTACATGTTTACAATATCCTGAGGAGAGACATGTTCCTGCTGTTGTTTGTGCTTTCACTAGCTTTGCATGTGTTTGGTGGCCTGAACATTGTAAATTATATCCTATTCCAACTACTTGGGCTGCTTTGAAAACTGCTATGCGTACTCGTTGGGTTCCACCATATTATCAACGTGAATTACTTCAAAAATTGCAGCGTTTAAGACAAGGAAAAAATTATGTAGAAGAATATTATCAGGAATTACAAACTGGCATGATTAGATGTGGTATTCTTGAGGAGAATGAAGCTATGCTTGCATGTTTTATGGGTGAATTAAATAGAGAGATTCAGACCATTCTAGAGTATAAGGAGTATAATAATATCACTCGTTTATTCCATCTTGCTTGTAAAGGTGAACGTGAAGTGCAGGATCGACAGGCATTGGTGCGAACTAACTCTTCTACAGGTCGACCTTCATCATGGACACCATGTGCATCCTCTACTTCCACTGCACTAGCACCTCCATCAGGTGCCACATCCAGTTGTGATACAAGAAAGCAGGCACAACCACCACTGTCTGCAAACAGAACACCTGCCGGGCCTGCATTAAACTCTTCTTCTTCCATGGCACCAACAGGGCATAAAAGTGATATTATTTGTCGATGTTGTAAGGGAAGAGGTCATTATGCGAGAGAATGCAAATCTCAGTGTGTGATGATTGCTACTGAGGATGGTGGGTATGAGTCCGTTAGTGACTATGACGAGGAGACTTTGGCTCTTATTACGCGTGAAGAACACGGTGGAGATGATTCTGATCATGAGACGCAATACATGGCTCCTGAAGACGTTGACAGGTATGAATGTTTAGTTGCTCAACGTGTTTTGAGTGTGCAGGTCACACAAGCTGAGAAAAATCGGAGGCATAATTTGTTCCATACAAAGGGAGTTGTGAAGGAACGTTCTATTTGTGTCATCATTGATGGAGGGAGTTGCAACAACTTGGCTAGCATGGAGATGGTGGAGAAGCTATGCCTCACCACAATACCACATCCACATACTTACTACATCCAATGGTTCGACAATAGCGGCAAGGTTAAGGTAATACGTACTGTTCATGTGCATTTTAGTATCTCTACATATGCTGATTATGTTGATTGTGATGTGGTACATATGCAAGCATGTTCCTTATTACTTGGTAGACCATGGCAATTTGATGAAAATATTGCACACCATGGTAGAAACAATCAGTATACTCTTGTTCATAAGGACAAAATATTACTTTGCTTCCTATGACTCCTGATTCCATTTTGAAAGATGATATTAATAGAGCTAATAAAGCAAAATAGGAGAAAAATAAGAGTGAAAATCAGGCTGTGGCAAAAGAATTTGATTAACAAATGAAGCCTAATAATAAACCATCTAGTGTTGCTTCTGAAATTAAATTGAAAAGTGCATGTTTACTTGCCACCAAATCTGATATTGATGATCTAGATTTCAGCAAATCTATTTGCTATGCTTTTGTGTGCAAAGAGGCATTATTTTCTTTCGAGGATGTACCTTCCTCTTTGCCTCCTGCTGTCACTAACATTTTGCAGGAGTTTGCTGACGTCTTTCCACAAGAAGTGCCACCGGGATTACCACCTATTCGAGGGATTGAGCATCAGATTGACTTAATTCCAGGTGCATCGCTACCCAACCGTGCACCATACCGTACCAATCCAGAGGAGACGAAGGAGATTATGCGTCAAGTTTAGGAGCTGCTCGACAAAGGTTATATACGCGAATCCCTTAGTCCTTGTGCTGTTCCTATTATTCTATTTTGTGTTGATTGTAGAGGCATTAATAATATTACTATTTGTTATCATCATCCTATTCCTAGGCTAGATGATATGCTTGATGAATTTAGTGGCTCTACAATATTCTCCAAAGTTGATTTGCATACTGGATACCATCAAATTCATATGAAATTGGGGGATGAATGGAAAACACCATTTAAAACTAAGTTTGGATTATATGAGTGGTTAGTCATGCCTTTTGGGTTAACTAATGCACCTAGTACTTTCATGAGATTAATGAACGAAGTTTTACGTGCTTTCATTCGACGATTTGTAGTAGTCTATTTTGATGATATACTAATTTATAGAAAATCTTTGGATGAACATTTGGAACATTTACGTGTTGTTTTTATTTCTTTATGTGATGCACGTTTGTTTGGTAACCTTGGGAAGTGTACCTTCTGCACCGACCGAGTATCTTTTCTTGGCTATGTTGTTACTCCACAGGGAATTGAAGTTGATAAAGCCAAGATTGAAGCTATTCAGAGTTGGCCACAGCCCAAAACTATCACACAAGTGAGGAGTTTTCTTGGCCTTGCTGGATTCTATAGGCGTTTTGTGAGAGATTTCAGCACCATTGCTGCACCTCTCAATGAGCTTACAAATAAGGATGTGCCTTTTGTTTTGGGTACCGCACAGGAAGAAGCCTTCACGGTATTGAAAGATAAGTTGACTCATGCTCCTTTACTCCAACTTCCTAATTTTAATAAGACTTTTGAGCTTGAATGTGATGCTAGTGGAATTGGATTAGGAGGTGTGTTATTACAAGATGGCAAACCTGTTGCATACTTTTCTAAAAAATTGAGTGGGCCTAGTCTGAATTATTCTACTTATGATAAAGAATTATATGCTCTTGTTTGGACTTTAGAAACATGGCAACATTATTTATGGCCCAAAGAATTTGTTATACATTCTAATCATGAATCTTTGAAACATATTAAAAGTCAAGCTAAACTGAATCGTAGACATGCTAAATGGGTTGAATTCATTGAGACTTTCCCTTATGTCATTAACCACAAGAAGGGTAAAGAAAATGTTATTGCTGATGCATTGTCTCGTTGCTATACTATGCTTTCACAACTTGACTTCAAAATATTTTGTTTAGAGACCATCAAAGTTCAATATGTGCATGATGCTGATTTTAAAGATGTAATGCAGAATTGTGAAGAAGGAAGAACATGGAACAAGTTCGTCGTTAATGATGGATTTGTATTCTGTGCTAACAAGATATGCATTCCAGCTAGCTTCGTTCGTCTTATGTTGTTGCAGGAGGCGCATTGAGGAGGATTAATGGGACACTTTGGCATGAAGAAGACGGAGGACATACTTGCTACACATTTCTTTTGGCCAAAGATGAGACAGGATATTGAGCGTTTTGTTGCTCGCTGCACTACATGTCAAAAAGCTAAGTCACGACTCAATCCTCATGGTTTATATATGCCTTTGCCTGTACCTAGTGTTCCTTGGGAGGATATATCTATGGACTTTGTTTTATGTTTACCTCGGACAAAGAAGGGGAGGGATAGCATATTTGTTTTCGTGGATAGATTCTCGAAAATGGCACACTTTATACCATGTCATAAAAGCGATGATGCTGTTAATGTTGCTGATTTGTTCTTTCTTGAAATTATTCGCTTGCATGGTGTGCCAAATACTATTGTTTCAAATCGTGATACTAAATTTCTGAGCCACTTTTGGAGATGTTTATGGGCTAAGTTGGGGACTAAGCTGCTTTTTAGTACTACTTGTCACCCCCAAACTGATGGTCAAACTGAAGTAGTCAATAGAACATTGTCTACTATGCTTAGGGATGTTTTGAAGAATAATGAGGAAATGTGGGAAGAATGCTTGCCTCATACTGAATTTTCTTATAATCGTTCATTGCATTCTACTACTAAGACGTGCCCTTTTGAAATTGTGTACTGTTTCCTACCTCATGCTCCCCTTGATTTGTTGCCTCTTCCATCTTCGGAGAAGGTTAATTTTGATGCTAAACAACGTGTTGAATTGATCTTAAAAATGCATGAGTTAACTAAGGAAAACATTGAGCATATGAATGCTAAATATAAACTTGCTGGAGATAAGGGTAGAAAACATGTTTGGTTACATTTGCGTCAGGATAGATTTCCTGATTTGTGTAAATCAAAGCTAATGCCACATGTTGACGGTCCTTTTAAGGTGTTAGAGAAAATAAATGATAATGCATATAAACTTGAGTTGCCTGCAGATTTTGGGGTTAGTCCCACTTTTAACATTGCAGATTTGAAGCCTTATTTGGGTGAAAAGATGAACTTTCATCGAGGACGACTTCATTTCAAGAAGGGGAGGATGATGAGGATATAAATACCATTGTTACACCCACAACCCTTGCTGCGATACATACTGGACCAATTACTAGAGCTCACGCATGCCAATTAAATTATCAGGTACTTTCGTTTCTTGGTAATGATTCTAATGTTCATGAGAATATGATGCTGCCTAAATTGGATACATATGTTTTGCCTACAAATGAAGGGCATGTCATGGATAAGAGGGATGAACACCGGAGCAAGACAAAGCATGGAGATGATGGCATGCGCAAGGGGAACAAGAACAGAGTTACAAGTGATGATTTCAGGACTTTGTAGCCACCATAAGGAGTGCATGAAGCCTTGGACGAAATATACATGATGCCACTTCATAAATTTTGTCCAGAGACTATTCTAGGTGCTGCATCACCTTATTATTGGGCCAAGCCCATGTATTTTCGAAATACTTAAGTATAGGTTGTTTTTAGAGTCTGTATGTGTGGGGAAACAAGAGTTAGGGTTGGTTTCGAACCCCTCCTCCAAGGGCCACGAAATTCCCCCATCTTCCTCCATATATGCAACCCTTATGGCATTGTTTAGACTTTGGGTTTTGTTTAGATTAAAAGTTGCCATAGGTGGAACTTCGCGTACTTCGTGTGTGTTCAACGACCAGACAAATACGTCACAGTACCCCACCTTCATCAATAAAGCTTTCATCTTATATTCGCAATATCCAAATTGCAATCTTAGTTTCTTGCTTGTTCTTCGTTTGCTTGCAGGAAATAGACCTTCGTGGTCAGGTGGATCATGCTCCGGCGTGGTCAATAACCTCTCGGAATTGGTTTAGCGATTGCTAAGGCGCGACATCTTCGCACATTCATAGTCAGATCGTCAAAGTCTACTCCTCCGAAACTATAATCACCATCTCATCGAAAGACGGTACACCTTTGCCTCTATCATTTCCCCCTCATGTGGGTGTCCATGACGTGTTGGAGGGTGAACTGCCTGCCGTTGTCGTCGTCGATCGCTGGGAGCGCCATTGGAGCCACGGGGAGCGCCATTGGAACCACGGGATGACCTTTCTTTATGTGTCCTCATGGGTGTGCTTATTGTGTCGTGTGAGATGAGAGATGAAGGTAAATGGACGCAGGAATATAAGGGGGCCGGGCGGCGTGGATTTTCGGCACGTCCGCATGGCAGTTTTTGCAGTGGGTAACTACATCGTCGCGCCGCGCCCGGCGCACCCGCATGCACAAGAATGTGCCTGATCGTGCGCCGGCCCCAAACACTGGCAGCGCGCATGGAGGGACGAGGACAGAGAACCCGGAGGTACGCGAGAGCAGAGCGCGCCGCGGCCGCCTGAACCGCAAGCAACCACACGCATAGAGCAGTTGAACACGCAGGAAAATGGTCGCCTACAAGCCGGCCGACAGTTGCGTCGTTGCGTAGAGAGCGGCCGTGTGCTACCACCTTCGTTTAGTCTATAGTCCCCTTTATATTATGTGCCATACTTTTCCCTCAAATTTAACCAACAAAATGTTAATGCATGTTATAAAAATTATATAATTGGAAACTATGTTCAAATACGAATCCAACTATATAATCTTTGGCGACATGCACTCGTGTTTTATTAGTTAAATCATACTTATAAACCAGGATGGGGTATAGTAGGTAATTAAATCGCAAAAGTTTTTTTATTAACCGTATGTGTACATGGCCTTTTGTCCTCCTCTCGCACGTCTTGTCACCCCGCTATCGCAGACGGCTTACAGCGCAAGCTTGCGCAGCGCGCGGGGGCATTCTTTTGGCCAAACGGTGGCGCCAATGAACCGTCGGTGAGCCCGTTCCCGCGCAACCTCGCAGGTTCCCACTCAAGTTTCCCGCCCAACTCGGTGAAATCTGCCAAAATCCCAATGCTTACCGGCCTGCTATAAAAACCCTAATGGCCGGCGAGTCCTGCGGCGCATTTTCCCCTCCCTCCCTGTAGCTTATGTCGTCCGCTTCTCCCACAATCGCCAATGGCACCGGTCCGTCGTCGTCGCTCAGCCACTCCGCCGTCATCAGAGGACAGCTCCAGCTCCGAGGCTACACCACGGCGGCGGCGCAGTCGCTGGCGTAGGATAGTGCGCTTGGTGTCCGTGTTGGGTGTGTGTGGAACACCCACCACACGCTCCGCTGCTGGTGCCCGTCATCAGCTGTTGCCGGCCGCTGTTGCCGCAACACCACCGTCGAAAGCCAGGGCCATCGCCCGCTCCGCTGCCGTGGCCCGAAGGCGGGAGGTGACCGTCGTGGCTGCCACATCACTGCCGACCACTGTTTCCATCACCCGCTCCGGCACCGCGGCCCGAAGGTGGGAGGTGGTGGTCATGTCCGCCACCCCGTCGTCGGCCGCCGTGGCCGCCAGCCCACCGTCGACCACTCGGGTCATCACCCGCTCAGCCACTACCGCCCGAAGGTGGGAGGCGGAGGTGGATGCCCGCACGTGCGTTAGCGACCTTGCGCGCTACACCGAGTTCCTGCGGGAGGAAGAGGAGCACCTCGTCGAGCACATAAAGAGCCTTACCGCCGCTCTAGCGGCGGCACATGCCGCCTTAGAGGCGAGGAATCAGGAGATCTAAGAGGAGAACCACACTTCAAGAGGGGTTGTCTGGAGCGATAGAGGATGTTTGAGGTGAGTGTCGCTGAAGCTGCAACAGCGGCAGGCACCGTATTGCGGTTGCTTAGCTCGTCGGTAGGCTCCTCCTCCTCCGCCTCTTACTGAGCGTCCTCGGTAGAGGAGAGGCAGCCGGAAGTAGTACAAAGCCCCTTTGCAGTAGTAGTAGTATTTAGGGGCTATATAGTTGAGCTAGCTATTTTAGTACGTGGTTGGCAACAATTGGGGAAAAGTATGGTTGGTTCAGCTGTCGAGTTGAACTATTTGTATAAATTAAGAACGAGTGCTTAATCTATGACTGAAATCTATGCTTAATTACTAATTTTTAGTTGCAAAAATTAGATACTGCTAGTGGTTTTTAGCTTCATATTTTGACAAATCGCAGTGTTACAAGGTTGACAAATGGCAATGTTACTAGATCAACAAATGTCAATCTTTCCAGTTTGACAATTGGTAACATACCCAATATGAAACATGCAAATCGCACCAAATTGTTCGTAAGTTGTTTCACACGGGTCATCCAAAAGAACCATTTGCGTTGAAGAGATCCACAAATCCTGCTCTCACTTTGCATCATGTCGTCCCGGGATCGATGGGCGGGGCGCGGGAGGACGGCAGCTAGCGGCGCTGAGAGGTAGCATTCGACGCCGGTGTCCCATGCCGCTGAGGGGGGCGCACGCACGGAGAGGAAGGCAGGCGTCCATGGAAGTCAAAGGGCTCGCTTCCCAGTGAGCCTGCGCAGTGTACAACTCGCATGCTTCCTGGTGAGCCTACGCATTCCAGGACAACTTGCACGCCTCTCGGTCAACATGCGCACCGGACTGTGCTCGCACGCCTCCTGTTCAGTCAAGTTCAAGCAGCTGTCCGCACGACACCTCCTACACCCATTAAAACCAAGACACATGGAGTCACGTGAATGGTTAACAAAACGCACACGGTTTGAATAACACAAACGTTTGAGATATTAAAGTGGCAGCTATTTTTTCAAAATGCCTTTGTTGGTTGTCATTATTCGAGTGCGCCTTCTCTCAAAATAGACACGAAAAATACCACAACATATTGGGTGCCATTCCATGATAGAATGCCAAGTTTCATGAATTTCAGACGAGTTTTGGTTGTACTAGAATTTAAAAATAAAATATCTCAATGTTTTGCCCGCAATCAACGGTGCCGTGGTGTTTGAAATTCATTCCCATTTCTTGCATGGGACCTAAGCATGCACCCCACGACACAGATTTGCTTTCGCAACCAATTTATATGCATTGAAGCATGTGCATGTAGTTCAAATTTGAATTATGCACACAAATGCATTGAAAACTCAGTTAATGCATAAAAATGTCCAAACAAACCCCGAAAAATCACAAAAATTGACACAACACTCCTGTTGTTGTATGTTGACATGAGAAAAAATTTGAAAGCAATAAGAGGCAATGGATATCGTTTCGTCTCCAAAGGTGGGACGTTCCCTACCGAAACCATCATGCTTGTTGTGAGAAGCTTTGGTTTGTGAGAAGCATATACCCAAACCTGCCCCAAATGGGGCAAAAAATTTACCACGGCATGTTGATGCCGCTCCATGATAGCATGCCAATTTTCATGAATTTCAAACATGTTTTGGATTTACTAGAATTTAAAAACCAGGCATCTCTATGTTTTGCCGGCAATCAACAGTGCCCTGGTGTTTGAAATTCATCCCCATTTCTTGCATGGGACCTAAGCATGCACCCCAGGACACAGATTTTATTGTTCAACCAATTTATATGCATTGAAACATGTGCATGTATTTCAAATTTGAATTATGCACACAAATGCATTGAAAACTCAATTAATGCATAAAAATGTCCAAACGAAACCCGAGAAATCACAAAAATTGACACAACACTCCTGTTGTTCTATGTTGACACGAGAAAAAAATTGAAAGCAATAAGAGGCAATGGATATGGTTTCATCCCCAAAGGTGAGACGTTCCCTACCGAAACCATCATGCTTGTTGTGGGAAGCTTTGGTTTGTGAGAAGCATATACCCAAACCTGCCCCAAATGGGACAAATATTTTACCACGGCATGTTGATGCCGCTCCATGATAGCATGCCAAGTTTCATGAATTTCAGACAAGTTTTAAACTTACTAGAATTTAAAAACCAGGCATCTTTATGTTTTGCCGGCAATCAACAGCGCCCTGGTGTTTGAAATTCATTCCCATTTCTTGCATGGGACCTAATCATGCACCCAATGACACAAATTTGTTTTTTCAACCAATTTATATGCACTAGAGCATGTGCACGTAGTTCAAATTTTAATTATGCACATAAATGCTGTGAAAACTCAGTTAATGCATAAAAATGGCCAAACGAACCTCGAAAAATCACAAAAATTGACACAACACTCCTGTTGTTTTACGTTGACACGAGAAAAAATTTGAAAGCAATAAGAGGCAATGGATATCGTTTCGTCCCCAAAGGTGGGACGTTCCCTATCGAAACCATCATGCTTGTTGTGATAAGCTCTGGTTTGTGAGAAGCATATACCCAAACCTTCCCCAAATGGGCAAAACAATACCACGGCATGTTGATGCCGCTCCATGTTAGCATGGAAAGTTTCATGAATTTCAGACGAGTTTTGGATTTACTAGAATTTAAAAACCAGGCATCTCAATGTTTTGCCGGCAATCAACACTGCCCTGGTATTTGAAATTCATTCCCATTTCTTGCATGGGACCTAAGAATGCACCCAAGGACACAAATTTGATTTTTCAACCAATTTATATGCACTGGAGCATGCGCATGTAGTTGAAATTTGAATTGTGCACACAACTGCATTGAAAACTTAGTTAATGCATAAAAATGTCCAAACGAACCCTGAAAAATCAGAAAAATTGACACAACACTCCTGTTGTTCTATGTTGACACGAGAAATTTTTTGGAAGCAATAAGAGGCAATGGATATCGTTCCGTCCCCAAAGGTAGGACGTTCCCTATCGAAACCATCACGCTTGTTGTGAGAAGCTCTGGTTTGTGAGAAGCATATACCCAAACTTTCCCCAAATGGGACAAAAAAATTACCAGGGCATGTTGATGCCGCTCCATGATAGCATGCCATTTTTCATGAATTTCAGACGAGTTTTGGATTTACTAGAATTTAAAAACCAGGTATCTCAATGTTTGCGGCCGAGTGACGGTGGCAGGGTGTTTGACATTCATTCCCATTTCTTGCCTGGGACCTAAGCAGGCAACCAAGGACACATATTTAAATTTTCAACTAATTTATATGCATTATAGCATGTGCCTGTAGTGCAAATTTGAATTATGCACATGAATGCATAGAAAACTCAGTTAATGTATAAAAATGTCCAAGCGAACCCCGAAAAATCCCCAAAATTGACACAACACTCCTGTTGTTCTTTGTTGACACAAGGAAAATGAAATCGATAAGAGGCAACGGATATCGTTTCGTCTAGAAAGGTGAGACGTTCCCTACCGAAACCATCACACTTGTTGTGAGAAGCTCTGGTTTATGAGAATCTTATACCCAAACCTACCCCAAATGAGATAAAAAATTTACCATGGCATGTTGATGCCGCTCCATGATAGCATGCCAAGTTTCATGAATTTCGGACGAATTTTGTATTTACTAGAATTACAAAAGCAGGTACGTCGATGTTTGCCGGAGAGCCACGGTGTCGTGGTGCTCGAATTTCATCCCAATTTCTTGCATGGGAGATAAGCATAAACCCATGGACACATATATGATTTGACAACCCATGTTGGTGCACCGGAGCATGTGCATGTAGTTTAATTTTGAATTGTGCACCTGAAATGGCTAGAAAACCAATTTAATGTATAAAAAGTTCAAACGAACCCTGAATAATTCCAATTCTTTTACGACACACATATAGTTGCATGTTCACTCTAGATAAAAAGTCTAGAAATTCAAACACCGTCCATTGCCAGCGTGACCCCATTATGTAATTCAAATCAAGATGAAAAATCAAGTAGATCGCACACAGTTTATTATCACCAACCGGGTGAGATGCAACGCAAAATATCCTGGAGCATCGTCGGTGTATAGTATGCCTATGGCTTATGCGAGAAGTTGTGTCGACTACAATCCATAGCCGGCATCTCAAGCACACCAGCTTGCTCCCCAAATATCATTTCACTATTCAATCGTCACAGGTGAAAGATGGGCACGTGGAGCATTTGGCAGCGGAGAAGCAAATCGCGGCCGCACACGCAGATGAGGTTGCGATGGCTGCCATTCGTGCCGACCCCCAGATCTTGGAGGAGCACCTTTCCATTTGCTAGCTACGTAGATTAAGCATGCTCGGTTTACCCATTGCGTGTGATGCTCCTGCCTTTCCTTCAAAATTCTATTGAATTGTGCTATCTAATTTTACCATGCAATATGTTGCTCTAGTGTATATGTTCTATATGTCGTGCAGTGTGGTGCTCACTTATTCACTATTTTGTTAATTAGTTGTCGTCTTTAGTTAACTGCTTGGTTCAATTATGCAAATGTGATGTTCAATTCTTCAGGATGCAATTTTATATTGTCTTCCATGTGAGAAATAAATCAAATTTATCTTTACAAAATACATGAGAAATGAATACAATTGTTATATTTCCAAGTTGTCAAGCATGCTTGGTTTGGTTATACATTGTACAATGTCGTGCTCAGTTAACGTTTGGTTCATTTGTGTTGTGGTGTTTAGTTAACTGTTTGGTTCAATTCCGCAATGTGATGTTCAATAGTTGTGGGTGCATTCTGTGATTGTATACCATGTGAGGAATAAATTGAATTTGGCTGTAGTAAATACATGAGAAACAAATACAATTGCTACAATTGGTTGTAGTTAACTATTTGGTTAACTGTCTGATCTTCTATCAGGAGTATGTTATATTGTGCAATGTAGTGCTCAGTTAATGTTTGGTTCATTTGTTGTGGTGTTTAGTTAACTGTTTGGTTCAATTCTGCAATGCGATGTCCAATTGTCATGGGTAGAATTTTGTATTGTTGTGCATGTGAGGAATAAATCGAATTGGGCTGCACTTAATACGTGAGAAACATATACAAGTGCTATATTTCCTAGTTCTTAATCATGCTTTGTTTGGATAAATGGGTTTTCCATGTGGCTTGAATTAATCTGATGAATCTGCAATGTGCTTATTTTTCATCAACATATTTTACGGATAGCATGTGAACCCTTACTTAATCTGATGGCTAACTACCTTATATGTGTTGCAGGGAAACAATGGGAAGCACTGAGGTTTACAATCAAGGTTAGCACGTGCATGGTCTGTTGTCTAATAGCACATTATTGTGCAATTGCAGGAACCATTCTAATATTTTGGTTTTTAACAATTTGGTCTTGCACATGTAGGTCCTTCTATCAAAGGTTTTGAGCCACTGTTCGACCCTTTTTGCATATGGGGAAATGAGTTGTCCATAAATATCAATCAAATCAAGAAACTCAGAAAGATTGTTAGGATAAAGAAATTAGCGACAAAAAACAACAAGACGTTGTTTGCACAATGAAAAATACATCAGTTCACTACAAGATGGTACTAACTATTATACCTTGCCTTTTTTATTCCTTTGCCCCATTTCCAATATAGAGAAGATATTTATGCACATCCTTGTTTTCAGGCCTTTCCAAAGCAGTTCACTGATGATTACCTCTCAAACCACCTCTATGGTCAGGAGGCGAGGAAGGTTTTCATACAACACCCATGGTTCAATATTGAAGAGGACGAAGGACGGACGGTCAATCATCCACAGGCACTTGCCTAAAGTTGCAAAGACCTTCAACATGAATGAAGGCTCAATATTCGCCTTCTACTTCAGTAGTTTTCCAGATGAGATGCAACTGTCTATATACCGTCTATGAAGCTAATTTTGAAAGGTTCTACATGTTGCATGTGAAACTTGGTGCTGGTGTAGTTGTGTAATGGGGTAGCTGAGTCTGAAGCTATATCATGATGTACTCTGATGTATTTCAATTATGAAATTTTGCTTCCTTAATATCGAAATGAAATATATTATGTGCTTAATATGAATGTCAATTAGATTAATAAATGGATTATTAATAATAAGGCGATTAGCCCGCTAATGATGAATTAGCCTGCTAATTGGGTTTCGCTATTGAAAACGGTTATTGAAAAAATACCATGGGCGATGACCTCAGACAACGCACACAGTTTCAAGGAATAAACCGTGTTGGATCAATGAACAATTACACACGACTTTCTCTTGAAAACTGTTTGCATTAGGCCACCTTGCGCAAACGTTTACCACATAAAAACTGTGTGTGATGGACAGCCTTTGCAACACAGTTTCTTCTACGGACCGTGTGTGATACATTCAATAACACAAACGATTTAACTGGAAAAATTGTGTGATGTACCTGTGAATGGAAACGTTTTCCTTGGAGCGACTATGTGGGATGTACATATGAACGGAAACATTTAGTAGGGACTGATTGTGTGGGATGTACTTGTGACCGGAAACAATTTCGCGTGTATAATTGTATTTTTTAGCTCTACTATATGTATTTCTGTATGTGAGTGCTCGCCGGTCGCACACGACCTCATTTCGCCGAGCGTGTGTGCCAGGAGGGCATATCCCCGATGGTTTCTTGGTCGTGTGGGAAGGACCCCCCTATCGCCCACACTCACTATACGACGGTTCCAAATGCCGTCGCGGAAAGGGGTTAAAAACCGTTTGTATAGCACCGACGCGCACCAGTGATTGTTGAGAGATTGCACTAGCGAAAGTACGGACCCTAGGCCTCATTTTCAAACATTGCAATATTGTTTGTGCTTCATTTTATCAATTGCTACCTTGCTGTTTTTTATTGTTACTATTACAAACATCAATATCTACTATCATTACTACGCGTGTCACCATCTCTTCATCAAACAAGTGCACCTATATAAATTAACATTGTATTTGGTGTGTTGGGGACACAAGAGACTTTTTGCTCTTTGGTTGCATGGTTGTTTGAGAGAGACCATCTTCATCCTACGCCTCCCATGGATTGATAAATCTTCAGTCATCCACTTGAGGGAAATTTGTTACTGTCCCACAAAACTCTAAGCTTGGAGGCCCAACACGAGTCTACAAGAACAAGTCGTGTAGTAGACATCAAGCTCTTTTCTGGCGCCATTGGTTCGGAGGTGAGTGCTTGAAGGTATATTTTTAGATCTTGCAATTAAGTCTTTTAGTTTCTTGTTTATCACTAGTTTGGTTTATAAAATAAAACTACAAAAAATGGATTTGAGGTGGTCTCATATTGTTCATATTTATCATGTCTTTCTTGAAAATGATGGAAAGGAAAATTGTGCTCAATTGATAGAAGAAGAATTCAATAAAATATTTGGCAGACAATCTTTGAATGATGAGCATGATTACAATGTTGTTAGTATGAATTCTTTGAATATCCATGATGGTAATGATATGTAAAGCCATAAGCTTGGGGATGCTACATTTGATGAAGATGATATTTTTAGCCCCCCAAGATTTAATGTGCAAATTTTTTATAATGATTTCATGCCTCCTATTTATGATGATTATAATGATGAAAATTGATTTGGAGAGGTCATGACTTTATTTAGTGATGAATCCACTATTTTGGAAGAGGTTCTAATCGACTATGACAACAAAGTTGCTATCTATGATGATTATGGTGATGACATGTATGCTATAAAGAATAATGATAACCATGAAACTTGTCATCATGATTTTAATTTTCAATCCCATGATAGGTATTTTGTTGACTTTGCTCGCACTACTATTCATGAGAATAAATTTGCTTATGTGGAGAGTTATAAAATTTCTAAGCTTGTGGATCATGAAAAGAATGATTTATATGATAGATGTATTGTTAAATTCATTCATGATGCTATTGAAAATTATTATGAGAGAGGAATATATGCTTCTACAGATTTCAACAATATCAAGTTTCCTCTCTATGTGTTGAAAATCTTGAAGTTTTTCTTGTTTTGCCTTCCTATGCCAGTTGATTCTTGCTCCCAAAAGTTATTTGCTAACAAAATCCCTATGCATAGGGAGTGGGTTAGGCTTAAATTTTCTTGTCTTGTGTTTCATGATGCTCTTGTTATGTTTTAATTTTTATCTTTTATGCGAGCATCATTGAAATCATCATGCCTAGCTAAACAGGCATTAAAGAAAAGCGCTTGTTGGGAGACAACCCAACATTTACCCCTATTGTTTTTGTGTGTTCACATGATTAGGCTACTGTATTAATCATGTTTTATAGGTTTTGTTTCAATAAAGTGCCAAGTAAAGCCATTGGGATAGTGTGGATGATAGTTGACTTGATTCTGCGCAAAAACAGAAACTTTTGCGCTTAGTCCAGGAATTTTAAAATTTCACTAGAACATGATTTTGATCTGAATTTGTTTACATGCGATAGATATACTAATTCCCTACGTTTTCCTAATTTTTCAGAATGTTTGGAGTAGCAGAAGTATGGTTGGAGTACAAATTACTACAGACTGTTCTGTTTTTGGCAGATTCTATTTTCAATGCATAGTTTGCTTGTTTTCTAGTTTCTATGGCCTATATTGCTCAATATAAATTGTAGAAATGATAGGGTATAGTAGGCATTGTGTGAGAACAATTACAAATCTTGTCTTTGACAGTACCAAAGTGAATTGTTTGCTTTTTATCATACTAATCTATCTAACGAAGTTCCGTTAAGTTTTGTGTGATTGAAGTTTTCAAGTTTTGGTTGAGACATCAATATGAGGAGAATAAGGAGTGACAAGACCCTAATATTGGGGAAGCCCAAGGCACCCCAAGTTAATATCCAAGGAAGGTCCAAGAAACTAAGCTTGGGGATGCCCCGGAAGGCATCCCCTCTTTCATCTCCAACATTATCGGTAACCTCACTTGGAGCCATATTTTCATTCGTCACATGCTATGAGTTATGCTTGGTGCATCATTTTATTTTTACTAGGATTTCCTTGATTTTATTTAGAATAATGTATTGCATCTTCTATTTCAATAAAAGTGGAAATGATAGCCTTTACTATGCTTATTTTGCAAGTCTACATGTTGTTGTTTGAAAACAGATAGTTTATCGTTGTTGCAAAAAAATTCTAGAAAAGTAAGTATGTGATAAAATGTTTAATTTTTTTGCACAATAAGCTATGATAAATTTCCTATAGTGTGGTAAATTTTTGGAATTTTTGGAGTTACATAAATATGAATGTTCTTACATTCTTTACAGACTATGCTATATTGGCATATTGATGTTATGGTTGCATTGTTTGAATATGTTTGCTTGCTTAATGATTCTATTTGAGGATAGGACTATTAAATATGCAGAGGAATTTAGTACGCAATGTTAAATTATAATTTTAGTGATTTTCTACAGTAGATAATGATAAGGTGTTGCATTGATTTATACTAACATATCTTACGAGTTCTTGTTGAGTTTTGTGTGGATGAAGTGTCGGGGCCAGATTTCCGGGACATAAATCTCAGTAAACGACCCTTGTGTCATCACCAGCCCCTGGATCACTGTTTCTGGTGGACATTTCCTTGATACAGAATTCCAAGCAATTACAATAGATTTAAGTACAAGACCGTAAAGGTCCAACGAAAATAACAAGGAACTCTAATGGTAGATGACGGAAGCAACTCGTGGATCACCAGCGTTGATGGGACTCCAGCCCCAGGGGAACAACTGACCTAGATAACTCCTATCTCATGTGGCTGCTATCTCTGAATCCTAGGTTGGGGTGTCGTTGCAGGACTCTTCTCTGAAACATGATCTGGCCAAGACAATAGCCAGGGACAATCCAGTGAGTACGTTTGAATGAACTCGCAAACATGAAGAACAAAAGATATACCGGATGCATATGGTCATGATGAATTAAATTATATGCATGTGGTGACTGAGAATTAAAGCATGGCATGACAAATATTCATACGGTGCAAAAGGATAAATAAGTCATGTTATTAGTAAATCAAAGAAATGAAACGAAACGTCAGGCATTGGACCACCCGAGAGATTCCAAGAGAAATGCCAAAATGGGTGTCTAAAAGAGAATCGGGCGAGGTAGGACCGCCTGAGAACTCAAGCGATGCCACGAGAGGTCCTGAAAAGAAATGCCACAGTCGGGTGTCTGAGCGACGCCTCATAAAGGGCTTAAAAGAAAATAGTAACATGAGTATCCAGGTGGACTAGCCATCCCAAGTGATACCCAGAGACGAAAATAAAAATGAGTATCCCGGATAGTCTAGCCATCCCAAGAGATACTCAAAGTTGAACATAATAGGAAAAGGTTAGTCCACAACTATATTCATGTCAACAATAATATTCATAGTGGCACCAGTAGTGACAATAATTATCCTACAGAACGAACCATGATTAATTTAATTATTTCCACCAGAGACTGACACTAAGACCAACACTTGACCAACCCAGACTGTAGTCCTTACGCATGGACACGGATATTCGAATAGATATAACTCTGCAGAGGGTGTATTCTTTACCCACAAGTAAAGGATTTCTTTAGCCAACACCGAGACGCTGAGTAATTCCCATTACAACTTTTGGGTTGAAAACACACCTGACTAGCACACACCAGATTAACTTTCTGGATGCCAGGAATCACCCAAAGCATCATTCAAGAGAAACTCTAAGGCAGGGAGACCATTGTCTCGAGTAGCATGGGATCACTATTAACACGCGCAGATTACACGGGGTGCCCCCTCTCGGCCCAGCCGTATACACCCATGCCCCCTGGCCCGATGGCTGGCATTGCAGCCGGTACCTGGAAACCCTCATCATGGCCTCTCTGTACGGTGTGTGTAGGGAAAGGGGTTAACAACTTACTGAACCGTACCCTGCCTGTGTGTGTGGGGGGGGGGGACAAGTGGTAGCACGAAACCAGTATGGGGGTTACCGGAACAAGACTCAATCTACGGTCAACTCAGGAGGTTTAAGTTTTCCTGAAGTGGTTAGCGCAGTATAACTCCTTGGCAGAACCCAACAGGGTCACCACTTGGTGTGTCCCAACATACCCTCACTGATCATTCTCGTCACAACGAGATTTCAGTCTCACAGTCACTTTTCTCGTGACTGCTTCTTCCTGCAAATTAGCTTGGACCAACACAGGCACACATGGCACATGAAAGTAACTGTACTCGCTGATACTTCATGTTTAAGTGAAGATAAAACACCATCAAGGGGAATCATGCATGTATGACCAATACCATGCAAATTTAATAAGAGTTCAACATATTTGTAATACAATTCTACATGCAAAGCAACAACTATGCAATCACCATATCATGTGTTCAAGATGCTTGCCTTGAGCATGCAGAAATGTTGGGTGCATTCCAAAACTTTGACAATTATATCTCCCCTCCATTTCTTATTAAAATATTTTAATTACCACACAACTCCAAAACAGTACATAAAAGTTGGTTGGAAATTTGTGAAAGAAATACTAAAATAAACTAGATGAAATTTGAGAAATAATAGAAAAAGAATCAAGTCATTTGGAGTTTATATGTTTTTCCTATGGATTTACTAAGCTGGAATATTAAAGTAAATGGACTATTTAGTAGATCGAGCAAAAACCAGTCCTAGGAAAAATGTTCACCCAATTTGGATAAATAGAGCACGATTTAAGGAGTAGGTAGAAATTTGAATCATCAAATTTGGATGTGGAATGACTTCTGAGGAATTATTTGAAATCTGTTGGAAAAGAGAAAGGAAATAGCTATTACTGTGATGGGCTAAGCAGAAGCGCGCCCTAGGCGGCACTTAGTCGTCAGGCGCTACTAGGCCAAGCCCAACCAATTGGACGTGCGGGAGGGTTGCGACGTCGAAGGCCTATTCCGTGGAATACATCTTTCCCACGGGAAAACAACTTCCACGGCACCCATCTCCACTTATCCACGTGGCGGGGGTTACGGGTCACTGACCGTGGGCCCGCCTGGCCCACTGGTCAGGTTTGAATGGTCGTCATGCGCGCCATCTCCTCTGGCCGAACAGAGGCAACGCTCCGACGATGCTCGCCGGCGAACGACGGCACCCCACGGTGAGCTGAGACCACCATCTTGCTCAGGAGGCCAAGCGGTTCGTCCGGTGGGTGGCATGACCAGTGGAGGGTACAGGGGCACCGGTGGCGAGCTTCACAACGGACGGCAGCCATCGGGCAGGGTGGGGATTTTCCCTACGGTGGCTCCCGAGCCAAATTGAACACGGGGAAGGATTCGTGGGTGTTTTAGGGAGCTACTGGTGAAGAGAGTGGAGAGGGGGAGGCCCTAATGGCGTCAGCATGAACGAGAAAGAGGCGGTGGCCATGGTTGCCGGAGAAGAAGAAGATGACCATTTCCGGTCGTGTGGCTGCTCATGGGAGATCACTGAGGGAGAGGGAGGTGTTTTGTTGTTGATCTAGGGCCTGGGGTTGCTTTTATAGCCCGAGGGAGTCGGCTCCGCGGTGCCCAGAGGATAAGCACGGCGGCCGCGATCATTACGGTGGTAGGTGAGGCCGTTGAGGTCGGCAGAGTGGCCGGTGAGGATGGTGGCGGTCTTCAGTTACTCCTGGGAGGAGCTGGATGGCTCGGGGTGCGCCACGTGTCACAGGAGGAGACATGGCCGCGCGGGACTTGTCGGGCGGCGGTCCTGCTCATCGTAGATGGCGGTGGGCGGCGCTAGGTGCCAAGCGAGGGTGTCGGCGAGCTCCTGGGTGGTCGGGTTGATCTGGAGGAGGATCACGACGAGAGGGGGAGGCGGTAGAGACATGGCAGAAGCTCGATGCCAGCGGTGCAGTACGCGTGCAAAACATGCGCTCTCGTCATGCTCTAGAACCGCATAGGAGATGCTCGACGAAATGCCAGGGCACCCTAGAGGGATCTGGTGCTGCTGAAACTTAACAGGGTCAAGAGTGTGGGTGAGATGGTGTTAGTGGACATGGTGGTTTATCCAAGTGAGCAGGTGCCCAATGCAAGTTTATAAACTTGCAGATTTCTGTCATGCACATGAAGTGTTCGATAGAATGCCAAGGCAAGCTAGAGAATTTTGTTGATGATGAAACTTGGCAGGGTGTGGTCTCTTTAGAGGGTAGAGATGATGGTGTAATTGGTTTGGCAAGAAGAGGAACTTGTTAGTGCAAGTTTTACCAGAATTCAGTTCTGGACAGAAACTTCAGTGGCTTGTTTTGTGGACTTAAAAGATGCAAATAGAGCTGATCTCCTGGAGTTAAGGTTTTGGTTGGAACGACTACAAGATGGCAAGGTTTCAGAATTAATGGAGCTAGGAAAATTAGGATTTAAGTTATAACTCAAGAATGGGGCAGAAATGAAAAGAGTATGTTTCACTCAAAATTTTCAAAAGTCATGGTTAGGTTTTTGCTCAAAAGAGACATATAGGTATCACCTGACTTCTCATAATTTTTGTGGGATTTTAAAACAATTATTCAAAATAATTGTAGTGTAACAGAATCATTTCAAGTATTGAAAATGCCTTTAAAAGAATTACTTGTGGAAAATTTTATTATGAAAACATTTCCTACTGTTATTTATGATATAAATGAAATGATTTACAAACAACCAAAGACCACAACATTTCACAGAAATAATCTTCTATGGAGGGAAGAAATTTGGAAAACAGAAAACAGAAAAGGCTTTAAAATTAATAAACGACCTAGTATAATTCAAAATTTTATTTCTGGCCACATTTTACTTAATAAAATTTGATTAAATTTTTGGGGTGTTACAAACTCTACCCCCCTTAAGAAAAATCTCGTCCTCGAGATTTGTTAAGGGCAGAAGAACTGAATGCATAACAAATGATCAAGATCATATGCAGAATGCAATCATGGCAATGCACTTATGACATACGCCCTAAAATACAATTGAATGGTTGCATCATGTAGACTAGTGCTAGGTACAACAACAATGATCATCTATGGTTCTAAGGTGAGATCTACAGGGTCTTGTGGAGGGGTTCCCGGTGCTGGGGCACATTCTTCTTCTTGCAGGGGAAGTGAAGGAAGTAAACGAAGAACACGCCCTTCCGGAGTTGGTCATGGTGGTTCACCAATAGTGATATGGGGATTCAAGACAACAAGATAATGGAGGTAACCCATTAGTTGCTGGGTTAGATGCTCCTGGGCCATCACATGTTGAATGAGATTGGCCAGAGCTGGATCCCTCTCTATGCGTTCACAACGGAACGTGGCTTCTGCTCCAGAAGCTACGCGGCTCAGGAAATAGTAGTATTTCCTTTCACTGGCAGTGGGTACCATGAATCGAAGACGGGTGACTGCTTCATAAGCGGCAGCCTCAATAGCCATGCCTAAGGTTGTCATGGATCTCCCGGCGAAGACAACATATGGAGGGCCTTGATTTAAATCCTCTCATGGGATGTGCACCACTGCCCAGTATTTCGAGGAATCAGGGGTGATCCTCATTTTGAACAACTCATACTAGGGTGGGTGGCTGGAACCAAGTGTATTGCGGCTCAGATCCCATAAAACTTTAACGAAACTACCAGGGCTTGCGTCTGGAGTTCGTAGGTAGGATCCGGGGTGATACAAGGAAGGATGAATGGAGAAGAGCGAGGCTCAAGTGTGGTGGTGGCTGGTGTGTTGTATGGATACGACCCCTTATAAGGTGCTTGGGTCAGGAAACACGATGCGGCGCTGGTACGACTTGTGCATCGGCTGTGACATAGGGTTGTTCAAGTCAAATCCTCGAACACCACTTCTCAAAAGGAGTGTGACAAATTACTATGTGTGTCGGCAGTCACGTCTAGCATTTACTCTGTCGCCATAAGCCAACCCTTCATGTTAAATCACACATAGTACCATTAAAACAATGACACACAGGTAATTTACAAGCTTACTACACCATGCGATTGCTACCTTGAAAATACACAACAACAGGACTACTAGGATTTGATCACACTCCTAGTGGACTCAGTCCACCTCGTTGACATCTAGTCAGGCGTGTCGTGTAGATGTCGAAGCTTCTCCGTGAGCTTCAGTGTCGAAGTTGTTTGGGGTGGGATGTGGAGCTACAGTGCTAGGGTAGCGATGATGCCCCTCATGGGGTCTCATGGTCAAAATCCCGTTGGAGTAGGTTTCCAAGAGACGATGGAGTTCCTTGGGGAGGCAAAGGCATTGTCGGGGTAGATGACAGGAGCAGACCTTGGGGGCTCAACTAGCCTCCCAAGCAGCATTATCGGGGTGTCGGTTGCAGCTTCACTTCTCACGGGTGTCAGGAGAGCAAGTGTCCTGCGGGTCGCAATCAGATCATTAGTGACCTGATCGAATAGTGCCTCTTGCGCTCTCAGGTAGCGCACCAGATGCACTAGAGTAGGATCCGACTCATGGTCTCTGTTGGCGACTTGGGTCGGGCTACCATAGCCTTCACGACTAGGGTAGTAGAAGAAAGGGCGAGCACCTTCACGACTAGGGTAGTAGAAGAAAGGGCGAGTGTTAACCCTCGGCGACAAATGCCGGAGATGAACTATAACCTCTCGGGCTGCAAGTTGGATGGCTTGGGGCTCGTCGGAGGTCGTCCTCCCGGTGAACCGGTAGGGGCGCTCTGATATGGTGCCCCTCCCATAGATGTGCACCGTGGCCCAGAAGTGGTGGATGGCATCACTTGTGTGTTCCTAGTACACAACATATTCTGGGGGTTCGTCTATGCCAAAAGCATGACGAGTGAGATTGGCGAGGATCGCTACAAAATCTCCAAGCTCAGATGCGGTGGTCTCGTTGCGGATGATGGGACTAGGCATCTTGGTGGTTTGGAAATCAGACTGCGAGTGAAAGTTGTGATGTGCTGAGTTCGGGAAAGGCTTCCTTTATAAGCCAGCAGAGTCTTCCATCGCACGCTTGCGGATGGGACAACTCAGGTGTCAGCCACGGGTGCACGGCCTATGGCCTAGGACGATAGGTTGGGCACCGACTGTCAAAAAGATGTTGGCTCGCCACTGTGCAGGCTGTCGGATAGGATGAGCTTGACGGTGGATAGAAAAGGATATGGACGGTGTGGAAACCTAGGGATAGTTACCAGGATAAGATAGGATTAGCTAGTGGTAAGCCTGGCTCTGATACCAAGGTTGTCGGGGCCAGATTTCCGGGACATATATCCCAGTAAACGACCCTTATGTCATCACCAACCCCAGGATCACTGTTGCTGGTGGACATTTCCTTGACACAGAATTCCAAGCAATTACAACAGATTTGAGTACAAGACCGTAAAGGTCCAACGAAAATAACAAGGATCTCTAATGGTAGATGACGGAAGCGACTCGTGGATCACCAACGTTGATGGGACTCCATCCCCACAGGAACAACTAACCGGGATAACTCCTATCTCGCGTGGCTGCTATCTCTGAATCCTAGGTTGAGGTGTCGTCGCAGTACTCTTCTTTGAAACATGATCTGGCCAAGCCTATAGCCAGGGACAAGCTAGTGAGTACGTTTGAATGTACTCGCAGACATGAAGAACAAAAGATATACCGAATGCATATGCTCATGATGAATTAAATTATATGCATGTGCTGACTGAGAATTAAAGCATGGCATGGCAAATATTCATATGGTGTGGAAGGATAAATAAGTAATGTTATTAGTAAATCAAAGACATGAAACGGAACATCAGGCATTGGACCGCCCTAGAGATTCCAAGAGAAATGCCAGACAGGTGTCTAAAAGAGAATCAGGCGAGATAGGACCGCCCGAGAACTCAAGCGACACCATGAGAGGTCTTGAAAAGAAATGCCACAGTTGGGTGTTTGAGCGACGCCCCATAAAGGGCTTAAAAGAAAATAGTAACATCAGTATCCAGGTGGACTAGCCATCCAAAGTGATACCCAGAGACGAAAATGAAAATGAGTACCCTGGGTAGTCTAGCCATCCCAAGAGACACTCACAGTTGCACATAAGAGGAAAAGGTTAGTCCACAACAATATTCATGTCAACAATAATATTCACAGTGGCACCAGTAGTGACAATAATTATCCTGCAAAACGAACCATGATCAATTTAATTATTTCTTACGGATACTGACACTAAGACCGACACTTGAGCAACCCAGACTGTAGTCCTTACCCATGGACATGGCTATTCGAATAGATATAACTCTGCAGAGGGTGTACTCTTTACCCACAAGTAAAGGATTTATTTAGCCAACACCGAGACGCTGACTAATTCCCGTTACGTTCTTTGGGTTGAAAATGCACTTGACCAGCACACACCATATTTAATTTCCGGATACCAGGAATCACCCAAAGCATCGTTCAAGAGAAACTCTAAGGAGGGGAGACCATCGTCTCGAGCAGCATGGGATCACTATTAACATGCGCGGATTACAAGGGGTGCCCCCTCTCGGCCCAGCCGGATACACCCATGCCCCCTGGCCCGATGTCTGGCATTGCAGCTAGTACCTGGAAACCCTCATCGTGAGTAACACCCCGCATGTAACTTGCCATATTTGTATTCCAACTCTTGCCATTTCCGGCACTAAGTTATGATATTTCCTCATTGTCGGGTTTTTGTCTTCGTGTTGTTTTGTCTTTTTCATGCATCTCATATCATGTCATCACGTGCATCGCATTTGCATACATGTTCATCTCATCCATCCGAGCATTTTCCCCGTTGTCCGTTTTGCATTCCGGCGCTCCTATGTCCTCCGGTGTCCCCTTTTACCTATTTTCGTGTGCAGGTGTTAAACGTTCTCGGATTGGACCGAGACTTGCCGAGCGGCCTTGGTTTACTACCGGTAGACCGCCTCTCAAGTTTCGTGCCATTTGGACTTTGTTTGATACTCCAATGGTTAACCGAGGAACCGAAAAGGCCTCGTGTGTGTTGCAGCCCAACACCCCCCCAAAGTGGCCCAAAACCCACCTAAACCCCCTCCATCATCTAGGTTGTTCGATCACGATCGCGTGGCCGAAAACCATGCTCAATTTGGAGCCTCCTAGCTCCCTCTACCTATAAAAAGGCACTCCCCCGAAATTTTCAGATCATTCCAACCCTATACCTAGCCCCGCTCCTCTTCGCGCGTCGGACATGTCCGGTCCGCGCCGGACATCGCCGCCGCCGCCAATCACGCACCGCTACCTGTCGCCACCGCCTCCTCCCACAACGCGGCCCGCCGGAGCCCGAACCGGGCCCCCGCGGCCCATCTCCGCCAACCCCGCGCCCGGTCGCGTCGCCGCCATCCCGACTCCCCCGCGCCGCCCGTGCCTCACCCCGCCGCCGTCCTCGCCCGCCGGCGCCGCCCAGCTCCACGCCGGTGCAGGCCACAGCCGCCGTCCACGCCCGCCGGCGACGCCGTTCCTCGACGCGGCCGCGCCACCGCGCCCGACACCGCCTCGGACGTCAACCCTCCTCGCTGGCGACGACCACCCCTCGCCGGACCACCTCTACTCTGGCAAGGCTTCTTCCTCTACGGTGAGTTCTTCGTTTCGGAGAACCTCGAAGTGCGTGCCCGATCTGGATCTGGATCTGGGAGGTTGACTTTTGCCCTAACCCTAGCATTTTTATGCATTTTTCATCATGCTATATCTCTGCATCCGTGGTTCCGTTTTGGGCGTGTAGCATATCGAAATGTTCGTCTCGACGAGTACTTCATTTCATCTCATTGCACCATGTTCATTTGAGCTCATCTTGATGCCCTAAATGCTGTTGCAAGAGTGCTAGTTTATATTAGTTTCAGATTCATATCAGTAATTGGACTTTTGTCATTTTTGCCATGATTGATGTGTGCCTCCTATGAACTTGAGCCCTACATGAGTTTTGAAGTATGCCATGCCATCTTTACAAGGGTGTATGCCATGTATTTTTGTGATCTCTGTGGTGACTAGCACAAGCATGCAAAGTAGCTCTAGTAATGTTGCTGATTTCAGGGACTTGGAATTCTTCTAAGTCATTTTCCTGATTATATTTTTATGCCATGTATCCTTGTTGCTACAGAGTGATCCATGCCTCTTTTGAGCATGATCAGTAAGGATGTTTTGTAGATATTGTTGTGCTCTATCCATCCATGTCTTTGTTTGCCTTTATGGAGCAATCTAGCTTGACTCAATCGAGCTCTACTTTTGCTATAAAATATTCCTGGCAGAATGTTTACGAGTTAAGCATTTTTGCCGAGGTTGTTGTAGTTCATCCATGCATGCTATGTTGTTGTTCTTGCCATGTTTAGCTTCTATGCCATGTCTACTTTCTGGGTGTATGCTTATTTTGTCATGCAATGCCTCATGGTGAGTGCATCGAGCTCGTAAACATGCCTACTTGATATCTGTTTTGCCATGTTCCAGTTTTGTACGAAGTCTAAATCTGTTAATGATAATTGCTATGTTCACATGGTTGCCATTGTATTTTCTGATCCCTTTTGGCTCAAGGTCAGTAAGGGACTTTTGTTGTATGCTTTGAGTAGCTTCATGCCAAGCCTTGCTTTGCCATGATATGTTCCTGTAGCATGTTGTTATATTGCTCTAAACATTGCTTCCTGATGTTAATTCCTGGCTTGTTATTTTCACTAAGTCTGTAACCTGATATCTTTTGCACTTTTGCCATGCTTGTTTGAACCTGCTATTGAGTGAATTATCCGTAGCTCAGTGTTCATCTTTTGTCAAGCATCTTGAGTGGATCCCTGCCATGTATTTTGTTGCTATGTTACAATGTTGTAGCATGTTGTTCTTGATGCATTTATATGGCCTCATGCTGTTAATCGCAGATCGGTGCCATATTTGTTTTGCTTGTCATTTGCAAACCGTGCATCCGATTCCAGTGATCTTTATATCGGTTTCGACCGAAATCAACTCATCTTTCTAGTGGCACTCTTGGTTTTCCAAGTTGAGTCCAGGTTCAATCTTTCCTTTCCGAAACATGCATATGCATTGCATATCGCATCCCGCATATCATGCCATGTTTTGCATCATATTGCTTGTGCATTGCACGTGGTTGATTGTGTCTCCCTTTGCTTGTGTTTTGCTTTGGGTAGAGCCAGGAGATGAGTACGTGATCGAGGAACCCGTTGAGTACGCTTACGAGGATCAAGCTAACGTCAACTCGGAGAACTTTGTAGGCAAGATGACCATACCCACGAAATCACTTCTATCTTTGCTTGCTAGATGCTTGCTCTTTTGCTATGCCTATGCTACGATACCTACCACTTTATTATCATGCCTCCCATATTTCCATGTCAAACCTCTAACCCACCTTGTCCTAGCAAACCGTTGTTTGGCTATGTTACCGCTTTGCTCAGCCCCTCTTATAGCGTTGCTAGTTGCAGGTGAAGAGTGGAGTTTGTTCCTTGTTGGAACATGTTTATTGTTGGGATATCATTATTATATCTTGTCTACTTTAATGCATCTATACACTTGGTAAAGGGTGGAAGGCTCGGCCTTATGCCTAGTGTTTTGTTCCACTCTTGCCGCCCTAGTTTCCATCATACCGGTGTTATGTTCCTTGATTTTGCATTCCTTACATGGTTGGGTTATAATGGCAACCCCTTGACAGTTCGCCTTGAATAAAACTCCTCCAGCAATGCCCAACATTGGTTTTACCATTTTCCACCTAGCCTTTTCTTTTCCCTTGGGTTTATGGAGCCCAAGGGTCATCTTTATTTTAAACCCCCCTGGGCCAGTGCTCCTCTGAGTGTTGCTCCGAACCGAGTAGACTGCGGGGCCACTTCGGGGCAACTTGAGGGTTGGTTTTACTCGTAGGATGTCTCATCTGAGTGTGCCCTAAGAACGAGATATGTGCAACTCCTATCGAGAATTGTCGGAACATTCGGGCGGCTTTGCTGGTTTACTTTTACCATTGTTGAGATGTCTTGTAACCGGGATTCCGAGTCTGATCGGATTGTCTTGGGAGAAGGAATATCCTTTGTTAACCGTGAGAGCTTGTGATGGGCTAAGTTGGGACACCCCTGCAGGGATTTGAACTTTCGAAAGTCGTGCCCGCGGTTATGGGCAGATGGGAATTTGTTAATGTCCATCTTAAACTTAACTTAATTAAAATGAATCAACAGAGTGTGTGGCTCTGATGTTCTCTTTTCGGCGGAGTCCGGGAAGAGAACACGGTCTCGAGTTATGCTTGAACGTAGGTTGTTCTAGGATCACTTCTTGATCATAGTTTATCGATCATGCCCTTGCCTTCTATTCTCGCTCTCATTTGCGTATGTTAGCCACCATATATGCTAGTGCTACCTGCAGCTCCACCTCATACCTTTTATCCTACCAATAAGCTTAAATAGTATTGATTGCGAGGGTGTGAGATTGCTGAGTCCTCGTGACTCATAGATTACTTCAAAACCAGATGCAGGGACCGATGATACCGCTCCAGGAGATTCGATTGAGCTCAAGTGGGAGTTCGATGAGGACTTAGGACGATACTACGTTTCCTTTCGAGACGATCAGTAGTGGATCCCAGTTGGGGCGATCAGGGACTTTGTTGCATTTGGGGTTGTCTTTATTTTGGTTCCGTAGTCGGACCTTGATTGTATCTGGATGAATGTAATGTCATTTATGCATTGTGTGACATGGCAATTGTAAGCCAACTATGTATCTCTTTCCTTATTCAGTACATGGGTTGTGTGAAGATTACCCCACTTGCGACATTGCTTACAATGCGGTTATGCCTCTAAGTCGTGCTTTGACACGTGGGAGATATAGCCGCATCGTGGGCATTACAAGTTGGTAATCAGAGCCTTCCCCGACTTAGGAGCCCCCTGCTTGATCGAATCGTTGGCGTTGTTGAGTCTAGAAAAAGTATTGAGTCATTTAGGATTATATATATCGGAGAGTAGGATTCTTTTTGCTCCTCAGTGCCTTCGTCGCTCTCGTGAGGCATCCTGACGTTTAGTTTTGACTCTTCTCTTCTCTAATTTCACTAAAAAATTAGGATCACGCGGGTATCTTGGAATCATTCTGATGGTTTTGTGACGAGAACATTGTTCTTGGTGCCTCCTGACATTTAGGGGTTGTGGCAGTGTCCCGGGGAGTTGAGCTCTGAGGTGTTGTCGTCACAATTTTATCGTTGCAATTCTGGAATACCTGAGTTTCGCCGACATCGAAAATCTCTTTTATGCAGTTGTTGGTGAGATAACCTCGACGCCACCCAGTACTGGGGCAGGAGTTCGGGAGTATTGCCATAACTCATATAACGGATGCTTTTCGAAGGTTGAGGTAAATGATTTCCGAAGGTTTCTTGGTTATGTGTTGAAGGATGGATACAACTGGATGTAGGATTTGCTAGCTTTGGGTGAGATATTATGCTTCCCCTATATCCCCAACACCTGATTGCATAACCGGGAGAATTTCAGGAGTTTCATAGGTGGGAATTCATGTAGCTCTAGTATTTCTTCCGCGAATATTTGGTTTGTGAATGGGTAATCCTTACCAAGTACTTGTTCATGTCCGTACCTTGTTGTTTTATTCTTCTACCTCTATCTAAGTGGCTTCTCAATTTATGGAAGTGTGACCATTTCAATTGGATTTCATTCGTTCATTTTGTTCGGATGTTAAGACTATATGTTGCAGTTTTGATCCATTTGATTCAGCTTGAATATATGTCTGTCAAGATGCTAACGGATGTCACCCTCTTCAGGATGGCTCCTCCAACGCGTCAGAATCCTGAACCGCCACCACCACCTCCACCTCCGGAGGCATGGCAAGCTGTGATGGCCGCTACCAATGCAAACACGCAGCTGATCATGCAACTCTTGCAAGAGCGCAACCAAGGGAATCAAGGCCATGGCAACAATCAGAATCAGTTTGCTACACTCAACCAGTTCCTCGCAAACCAGCCAAAGACCTTCAGTAACTGTGTCGAAGTAACAGATGCTGATGATTGGCTCATGGATATCTGCAAGCATTTCGAGTGCAGCAATGTCAGGCCTGAGGACTTTGTCAAGTTCGCTTCGTTCCAACTCAAAGACCAAGCTGCAGAGTGGTATCAACAATACAAAGATTCCAGAGGAGGTCGTGTGATTACCTGGGATGAATTCCGTCAAGACTTCAAAGCTCACCACATTCTTTAGAGTGTTGTTGAGAGCAAGCGTGAGGAGTTCTGCAATCTGAAGCAAGGCAATTTGTCTGTTTACCAGTACAACATCATGTTCCAGAAGCTCGCTCATTTCGCTAAGCAAGACATCACTAACGAGAGGAGCATGATTTATCAGTTCAGAGGTGGCCTCAGAGAAGATCTCCAACTAGGTCTCGTGCTTTTTGAGCCGCAGAAGTACGATGAGTTTTTACAACCTGGCACTGAAACAAGAGACTGCTCAGCTCAAATGCGATGCTTCCAAGAAGTGTGTCAGGGATGCAACTCCTTCTTCCTCAACTCAAGTGGCAACTAAGCAACAAAAGTATTGGTTGCCTCCTCCTCCTCCATTCCGTCAGCCTTATCAGCAGAAGAGCAAAGGTGGCAATGGATCTTCCCACCCACCCAACCCAGGCTTTCAGAACAAGACTTTGTCTCATGCTCCAAGATCAAGTGCTCCGTATCACCGTCCGCTCTCAGAGGTCACGTGCAACAAGTGTCAGCAGAAGGGTCACTATGCCCACAAATGCTTCAATCAGAGGCGTCTTCCTCCTCCTCCTATGAGATCTGCTAGTACCGCAGTGGTCAAGCATAACCCCAAGTTTGCAAAGGTCAACATGATGAACGCAGCTCAGGCAGAGGACTCGTCAGATGTGATTATGGGTAACCTTCCTGTTAACGATGTTCCTGCAAAAGTTCTTTTTGATACTGGTGCATAACATTCTTTCTTATCATTCCCATTTGCATCGAATCACAATGTTGACACTGAGGTTTTGCCTAAAGTCATGAAAGTTGTTTCTCCCGGAAAGCTTATGACTTCTAGTTTGGTTGCTCCCGATGTCTCTATCACGTTGGGCGACTACAAGTTTCTGTCCTCTCCAGTGGTCCTTGGTAACTCGGATATTGATCTTATTCTCGGAATGGATTGGCTTTATAAGCACAAGGCTCACCTTGATTGTGCTGCCAGGTAGATTCAATTGACACATTTGTCTGAGGATGTAATCGTCTTTGCCGCTCGTGATGATACCATCCGACTGTTTTCTCTCAACGAGAATGGTGAGTTGGATGCCATATCTCAGATTCTAGTCGTTTGCGAATATCAAGACGTCTTTCCAGAAGAGCTTCCAGGAATGCCTCCTCGCCGGCCAGTTGAATTTGTCATCGATCTTGAGCCTCGCACGAAACCTGTTTGCAAACGTCCTTACAAGCTTGGACCTGAAGAGTTGAAGGAGCTGAAGAAACAACTCGATATTCAAGAGCGTATGGGTCTCATCTGACCAAGTTCTTCTCCATGGGGTTGTGGTGTTCTTTCTTTCAAGAAGAAGGATGGAACGGACCGACTTTGTGTTGACTACCGTCCATTGAACAAGAAGACCATAAAGAACAAGTACCCACTTCCCAACATCAATGAGCTTTTCGAACAACTCAAAGGTGCTCAAGTATTCTCCAAGCTTGATCTCCGTATGGGATATCATTAGTGTCGGTGGGAACGACACCTATGGGATCACAAGAATTCCAACTACAGTTGCGGGGTGCGGGGTCATGAGAAGAGCGGATCAAATAGATAGCACACAGTTCGTTTATCCAGGTTCAGGCCGCGGGGATGCGTAAAACCCTACTCCTGCTTTGGTAGATTGTATATCTGTGTTCTTGAGCTAGCTATGGGGCGTGAGGAGCTCCAAAAAGCCGAATCCTCCTCCTGTTCGCCTCGGGCCTCCTTTTATAGGAAAGGGGTTGCCACAGTGGCAAACAGGAGCTGGAAAGGGTACAGTGATGTGAGGTTATCCCTCGCAGTACATGACAAAGCGCATTTAATGCGTCTTGCCTAGGTGTCCTTGCTTTATCTCGTCCATCGCCGCTCCCTCCCGTGTTGACACGTGCCCTAGCCAGCGGCGCCCGCGGTGCCATGTAGGCAGGCAGGCAGCTGAGGTGGTGCAGTGATGGGGGCAGTGGACTCAAGGGTGACTCACTCCGTAGGTGTGGGGCGAGCTGCCACGGCAAGGGTCTTGCCGGGTTTGCTAAAACCGCCTCCCGGCAAGGATCTTGCCGGGGGGGTCCGCTTCGTCCCCTTCGCTCTTTGTGGTCTTGGTCTTGGCGTCGTTCTGCTTCTCCTGAGCTTCGGCCTTACCTTGGCTCACCTCCCTTGCCTTGCTCAGTGTGGTGGTGCCTGTGGCTCAGACTGCCCGTGCACAGTTATAGGGGTACGAAAAGTGTACCCCTCTTTTTGTACACCGACAGGAGCCCCCGGGCCTGGGCCACATGTAAGCGCAATCGCGTCGTTGGGCTAGGCCCAAAAACGGTGCGCGGGCAGGCGGGGTGGTTTTTACCGTGGTAAGTCTCTTCGCGCGCTGTGCTTCCCATGCTTCCCGCGCATGGCGCGGCGTGGGGAGGCGTGTGTGACGTGGGCGGCATGCGTGGGGCTGAGCTCTGCATGCATGCGTCTTGTCGTAGTAAAGGTGGCGGTTCGCGCCTTCCCCATAACGGAGGGAGGCGCGGAGGCGCGGCCCATTTACTGAACGGGGCCGAGGCGTGGTCTTCAAGGCGTCCACTCCCCACGATCACGGGGTGGGGAGAGGTCGCCTCACCCGTCGCCTCGGTCCTGCACGCCTGCCACGTGGCTCCCATGCGCTTGGGGTGGCGAACGGTGGAGGTGGGAAACTGGGCCGCCGCGGGCTGGGGCGGCGGGTCGGTCCCAGTTCCCTGCGCCTTCCGCGCCTTAATTGGCTGAGCGGGGCGGCCGAGCCCCCACCCCGTTCCTTTATAAGGAGCGGGAGGGGGGGATGGCGTCCCGCATTCCTTCATCTCCTCCTTCCTTCAGCTTCTGCTCCCCCTTCCATCCGCCATGGAGAGAGGGAATCCTGGTCCTTCAACGGTGGCAGTGAGGGTCACCGCTTGACAACGCGTCCCTCCTTCTCCTGCACCCGCGGTGGCAGAGCCAGCCACGAGGGGAAGCGGGAGGGGGCGAGGTCGTGGGCGAGGCCGAGGCGCTCGGGGAAGAGGAGGACGTGGCAGCGCGCCGGCCTCGCCTCCGCTGGCCTCGCCTCCGCCAGCAGTTCCTCCCCCCATGGAGGGCCACGTTGGGGATGACCCTTGTGAGTTCTTCGTCAGGCTGCGCCGGCCGCCTCGCCGTCGCCTTCATCTGCCGACCCCATTCGCGCGGGAGATGGAGCTGGATCCGCTGGAGTCGTTGTGGCTGCACATGAGAGGCTGCGGGATCAGTGGCACGCGGGCCCGCGTCGACTTCCCCGCCCCTCACATGATGTATCTCCATCGGGGATGGAAGACGTTTTCCCATATCCACCGCTTGACGGAGGGGCTCACTCTCCATTTTAAGCTGATGGAGGGTGGCCTTCTCTCCGTCAAGGTCTTCGGGTGCTTTGGGACCCGTGCAAGGTGCTGCGTGGAGAGCTCTTCTGATAGTGAAGACTCCTCCTCGGGCGGGAGTGACAAGGAGGACAGCAGCAGCGACGACGAGGGTAGTAGGCCTTAGGATGACGGGTCCGATTAGGTGTCGGGCGCCGCTCCGTGCGGCACCGGCGACCCCATCATCCGAGTCGCCGGCTCCCTGAACTTCTCGGGGTCGTCTCCTTGGGCGGCTGGCATTGGGAGGCTGCGGAAGAGGAAGAGGGCGGGCGGCAAGGCCGTCAAGTCGGAGTACGCGGGCAGCAGTGCCTTCGACGCATGCTGACGTCCTGCCGCCTCGTCTTCGAGCTCTGCTTCCGGCGCCGTCATCACCATCCAGCCTTCGGACGGCCACCAAGATGTTCTCTTGGTGTATTCTGCCACCCGTAGCTCGCCTAGGCGCCCCTTTTGCCCTTTTCGCCTCCTTGACCTGCCTCCTTAGGAGAGGGACAAGAAAGGGATTACGGACACCTTATCTCTTTTTAGTTTGTAAGCCTTCGGGCCTTAGCTGAATTTAAAACTTGTAATCCCATCATTCATGTTTTCCATTCCCTATGGACTGTACCCGAGTGGAATGTTTTTAATGAAAAAGGGATGCTTGCCGGGTCATTTGTTTGTGGGTAGAACCCACGACAAGGAGTAAATCCTTGATATCCTTAAGATAAACATTTCCTTGCCCGGCAACAGGCCTTGTCGTCTCCCCACTTCGCTCGACCTTTCTCACACCTTTGGCGGAGGCAGGGATGAGGTGGGTTCAGGCTCCTTGTTTCATCCTCTCGCTGCCGCGACTACTACCAAACCTGGCCCCAGGAACGAGCCCTAGGGCCTAGAGTTAGGGGAGCATGGTAGTTTTAGGAAAAAAACGAGGTTTCACATACCTCAGTCCATAAGGGAATGCATGATAAGGGATGAAGAACTTATCTGAAGCTGTAGCCCCCGGCAACTCTGGTTTGCCGTGGGTGAATCTTTGCTCTGGCAGCCCCCGGCAATACTGGCTTGCCGGGGTCTAGATGCTGGTTTGTCCCTCTTCTCTTTTTCGTCCTCAACTGATCAGACAAGGATACTTGTGAGTCCTGCGAACCAAGGAAGACGAAAGAATGGCAAAGAGACGCACACTCGACCTCTAAGCTAGGGGTTAGTCGCCGCTAAGCACTATCAACCCTAACCAAGGACGAGACTCAACCTAGCATGCATGCTATAACTTAGGGCGCCAGCGCTTCATTTATTTATGCTCAGGGTCTGCGTCTGGCTTTGTACAAATGGTTACATGCATCATCGGCAATGCTTGTACAAAAGGTGGCTTGCCGGGGGGCCGGCAAGCCGCGCCTCACGGGTAAAACTTGCGAAGATGCTCAATGTTCCAAGAGTTACTCACCGGAACGGCATCTTCGGTCTCCAGGCGGACTGCGCCGGGCCTGGTGACTCGTATTACCCGATAAGGGCCTTCCCACTTTGGCGTTAACTTGTTGGAATTCTTGGCCGATTGAACGCGCTGAAGGACAAGGTCGCCTTCCTCAAGGCTACGGGCATGAACCTTGCGGCTATGGTAGCGGCGCAAGGCTTGCTGGTAGCGTGCTGCTTTCACAACCGCCCGAAGACGATCTTCCTCAAGGAGCATTGCATCATCTTGCCGCAGTTGCTCTTGCTCAAGCTCATCATAAGCGAGCACTCGAGGTGACCAATATATGAGTTCAGTGGGGAGAACTGCTTCTGCCCCGTATACCAGGGAAAAAGGTGTCTGGCCGGTGGCTCGATTTGACGTCGTCCTGATCGACCAAAGAACCGTCGGCAACTCATCAATCCAGCGCCTTCCACTCTTGTGCAGCCTGTCAAAGGTCTTGGTCCTTAAGCCTTGCAGTACTTCAGCGTTTGCCCTCTCAGCTTGACCATTGCTTCGTGGGTGAGCAACGGAAGCGAAACAGACTTTGCTGCCGAGGTCTTGGATATATTGCATGAAGGTGCGGCTTGTGAACTATGTGCCATTGTCAGTGATGACCCTGTTGGGTACACCAAAATGGCACACTAGTCCCTTGAAGAACTTGACGGCTGACTGAGCTGTGACCTTCCTCACTGCCTCCACCTCCAGCCACTTTGTGAACTTGTCGATTGCAACATACAAGTACTCAAAGCCCCCGACAGCGCGGGGGAAAGGGCCCAGTATGTCGAGCCCCCAGACCGAGAAGGGCCAGGAGAGAGGAATGGTTTGAAGGGCTTGAGCTAGCTGATGAAGCTTATTTGAATGGAATTGACATGCTTCACACCTGGTGACTAGTGTCGTCGCATCCTGGAGGGCGGTGGGCCAGAAGAAGCCTTGCCGAAATGCCTTGCCGGCAAGGGCCCTTGACCCGATGTGGGATCCACATATGCCTCCGTGTATCTCCTCCAACAGCTCCAGTCCTTCCTCCCGAGGGATACACTTCAATTTCACACCGTTCGGACTCTTTCTGTACAGGACGTCATCGACGAACTGGTACATGGTAGAGCGACGGGCTACTTTTTCTGCTTCTTCCCGCTATTCAGGAAGTTCCCCTGTTTGGAGGAATCGGACGGTATGCTGTGCCCACGCTGGAGCCTGAGGCTCGACGGCGAGGACTAAAGGCATTTCCTCCGCTATAGGAGCGGCTATCTCGACGGCAAGAGCTTGATGCTCCGCCGGAGCTAGCCGTCCCATGGCGGGTTCAGTGTCCCCGGCAACATCCTTGCCGGCGGCTCCGGGGAGCTCGGCGGGAAAGTACTTGCCGGGTCCTGATTTCCTCCTCTTGTTCTGCTCTGTTGATGGATCAACGGATGGCTGAGTTAGCTGGAGCACAAAGGTACTTGGTTCCACAGGTAGCTTGAGGGCAGCGCGTTTTGACAGGTAATCGGCGATATCGTTCTCCGCTCGGGGAACGTATTCAGCCTGTATACCGTCGAAACGCTCTTCCAGCTTTCTCACTTCATCGATGTAGGCCTTCATCAACGGGCTCTGGTAGTCCTTGTTGACTTGCTTGACGACGAGCTGCGAGTCGCCCCTGACGATGAGCTTCTTGATTCCGAGGTCCGCCGCGATCCTAAGACCGGCAAGCAGCCCTTTGTACTCTGCCGTATTGTTTGTTGACACCTCCCTGGGGAAGTGCATCTGGATCACGTACTTGAGGTGCTTTCCGATGGGCGCGACAAGCAGTACGCCAGCCCCGGCACCGTGTAAGGAGAAAGCTCCATCAAAGTACATGATCCAACTGCAACTTGCCTCCTTGCCGGGGAGAGCAGTCTCTTGGGCTTCTTCGTCAGGCGTTGCGGTCCATTCTGCAATGAACTCCGCCAGGACTCGGCTCTGAATCGTCGAAGTACTTTCAAACTTGAGGCCAAAGCTGGACAGCTCCAGTGCCCATTCCACAATTCTTCCCGTTGCATCTGGATTGTGCAATATCCGTTGCAGAGGAAAGCGAGTGACGACAGTGATCTCGTGTGCCTGGAAGTAGTGACACAGCTTCCTCGAGGCCATAAGAAGTCCGAAGAGCAGTTTCTGCACGCCGGAGTACCTTGATCTAGCTCCCTGCAGGAGGGAACTAACAAAGTAGACCGGGTGCTGCATCATTTTCTTCTTCGGCGGCACTTCAACTGGCTGTGTCGTCACTGCATTGGTGGCGCCGGGCTCTGTCGCTGCCATTACCTCGTCGTCAACCTCTCTCTGCGCCACTAGTGTGGTGCTGACCACCTGGTTCGTTGCCGCCAGGTATAGTAGCAACGGCTCCTGTGGCCTAGGCGCAACTAGTATTGGCGCCGAGGAGAGGTACTTCTTCAAATCTTGCAACGCTGCTTCGGCTTCTAGCGTCCACTCCATTGGGCCCGCCTTTTTCAGGATTTTGAAAAAGGGAAGGGCGCGCTTGGCAGACTTGGAAATGAATCTGCCCATGGCGGCGACGCAACTAGCAAGCCGACGCACATCCTTGATTCGCTTGGGTGCTTCAATCTGCTCTATAGCTTTGATCTTATCCGGATTGTCCTCTATCCCACGCTGTGACACAAAGAACCCGAGTAGCTTGTCGGACGGGACGCCAAAGACGCACTTCTCAGGGTTCAGCTTTAGATTGATCTTGCGCAGGTTTGCAAATGTTTCTCGCAAATCCGGTATGAGGGTTGCCCTGTCCTTGGTTTTGACCACTATGTCATCCATATAAGCTTCCATATTTGTATGGAGCTGGGCTTCAAAACCAATCTAGACCGCCCTTGCAAACGTCGAACCAGCACTCTTCAGCCCAAAAGGCATCCACATGAAACAATACATACCACATGGGGTGATGAATGTTGTTTTCTCTTCGTCTTCTCTTGTCATGAAGATCTGGTGGTAGCCGGAGTAGGCATCGAGGAATGACAACAGATCACACCTAGCTGTGGAGTCAACAATCTGGCCGATGTGCGGTAACGGGAAGGGGTCCTTAGGACAAGCCTTATTGATATCTGTGTAATCAATACACAGCCTCCACTTCCCATTAGCCTTGCGCACTACGACCGGATTGGCCAACCACGTTGGATGGAGCACTCCTCTTACCAAACCCGCTGCTTCCAGTTTCCGGATCTCCTCTATGATGAACTCTTGTCGTTCGAAAGCTTGCTTCCTGACCTTCTGCTTGACGGGCCGCGCATGAGGACAGACAGCAAGGTGGTGCTCAATCACCTCCCTGGGAACGCCGGGGATGTCGGAAGCTTGCCATGCAAACACATTGACATTCGCCCGCAGGAAGGTGACGAGCGCGTCTTCCTATTTGTCATCAAGGGTGGAGCTTATGGTGAAAGCCCCACCCATGCCGTCCTCATTGACAGAAACCTTCTTGGTTCCCGGCGGTATGGCCCTGGGCTTCTTGTTTCCGTCGGTGGAGCTCTCTGGCACGTCCTCAACGGGAGCGCTACACTCCGAAGAGGTGCGCTTGCCGGAGTGGGTGTCCGAGGTCTCACCGGTCTTCTTCTTCTTCTTCCCTCCCGGGGTCCCAGCGGCAGGAGCCAGTGCCCTAGTGGTGGCAGCTGCTGCAACTTCTTGCTGATATAGTTGGTCAGCGCAAATCAGCGCATCTTTCTTATCGGAGGGGATGGTGATGATCGTCACAGGTCTTGGCATCTTCAGGGTGTTGTAGGCGTAGTGTGACGCCGCCATGAACTTGGCCAGCGCTGGGCGACCAAGGATCCCGTTGTAGGGCAAGGGGATCTTGGCAACATCAAACACAATCCTCTCTGTCCTGTAGTTCAGATCGCTTCCAAAGGTCACGGGCAGCGTGACCTTTCCCTTAGGTTGGCTTCTTCTCGGGTTGACCCCCTGAAACGTACCCGTCTCCTCGAGGTCTCCATCAGGAATCTGCAGTTTCTCGATCACGGCAGGCGAGATCAAGTTTAGACCGGCCTCGCCATTGACTAGCATCTTTGCCACCTTAAGGTTGCGTATTGTTGGTGAAACCAACAATGGCAAGAACTCGACTGCAGTAGTGCGATCAGGGTGATCCTCAGTGTCAAAAATGATAGGTGTGCTGGACCACTTCAGCGGCCTTTGGGCATCAAACGACGGCTCTACCGCTATAATCTCTCGCGCCCACTGTTTAAGCTGGCGGTGAGAAGTATGCAGCGAGGCGCCGCCGTCGATGCACATGGCCTCTGTAGCTTTCTGAAACTCTTGGTCGCCGGATTCGTCGTCCTCTTCGTGATCGTCGTCTTCTGGCTTTTTGTCACGGCCCCGGGCGGGCCTCTCCTGTTGTTTATCCTTGCCGCGACGGCCCGCCTGGCCGTCATGCTTCTTGTCGGACCCCTCAGCACCGTCTTGGCCCTTCTCCTTGTCCCACCTCTCATATTCAGCCCTCTGCTTCTCAGCGAGGAGCTCAACCTGTCGGCAGTCTTGGAGAGCATGGCCTTTGGTGCGATGGATCTTGCAGTATCGCTTGTCGGAGTTCCCTGGCTTCTCGGCAACCGCCAAGGCCCGGCAGGCGACACATCCGGCAGTTTCCTTGCCGGGGTCATCTGCCTTGGTTTTCTTGGTGGAGCCGGTGTCACCAGATCCCTCGACGGTAAGCACGGCTTTACCTTTGCGCTTCTTGTTGCGGCGCTGGCCCTTCTTCGCCGGGGTGGCAGTATCTTCATCTGAGGAGTCGGTTTCCACGCAGGCGTCTTCGCCGGGGTACGTCCTTCCCTCTTCGGCCCGGGCACATCTGTCAGCAAGAACATAGAGTTCTGCTACATCTTTCACCTTGTTCATTGCCAGCTCTTCGTGCATCTTGCGGTTACGCACGTTCTGATGGAACGCGCTGATGATGGCGGCAGGGTGAACATCAGGGATATTGTACTGTATCTGGCTGAACCTCTGTATATACTTGCGGAGACTCTCACCTCCCTTCTGGGGAATGACGTGCAGGTCGCTCGCTTGGCCATGGGCTTGGTGGCCTCCAGTAAAGGCGCCCACAAACTCATGGCACAAATCCGACCAGGAGGAAATAGAGTCTACCAGCAAGTGCATCAACCATGACATGGCGTTGGGTTTAAGAGCCAACGGAAAGTAATTCGCAAGCACCTTATCGTCGCGGGCTCCGGCAGCTTGCATCGCAATGGTGTAGATGCTGAGGAACACGGACGGGTGGGTCTTGCCGCTGTACTTTTCGCCCACGTCAGGTTTGAAGGTGCGGTGAGTGGGCCACTGGAACTGCCGCAGCTCACGGGTAAAAGCCAGACAGCCTACCTCGTAAGGTAGGCCTCCGGGGCTCTCCGGTGTCGGGTGGTTCACAGCAGGCCCTGCTCGCCTGTCTGACTGGTGGCACGCTCCGCGCCGGCGCTCGATAGTGGTTCGAGCGTCTTCATGTTCTCGTTCCCCAAGGACTTGGCGCTGGTCACAGTGGGTCCGCGGGTCGGACGACGCTATGGAGATTTCGTCGCCCGCAACATCACGACGGGCTGGCGTCCGTGATACTGGGCGAGGAGGAGGCGAGTGCACCATGGTCGCGGCGCCGCCGGCTTTCCTGCCACTGGTGCGTGGGACTCCGTCAGAGCATCGACCCAGGGGCTCCATTGGACTCGGTTCGTCTTTGTTGGCCACTGCAACAAGGCTTCGGATAGTGGTTCTCCATTCGTCGAATTTCCCCGTAGTGGGAGGGAAATCGAGGAGCAACTGCGCGCGCGCCAGGGCTTCTGCTGGCGTTGGTGGCAGTGAAACCTGCACGGATCGCGACGCGCTTCGACTTCTGACCATGTCAGAAGGAGCTCTATCATGACCCTGCGGTCGCATGCCATCTTCACCAGCGCCTCGGCGAGCAGGCAAGTCTTCTACCTCCCGGGAGTGGCGCTCGGGGCTCTTCCAGCGGCGACGCCCAGGGTCTTCGGCGTGATTGCGCCGTTCGTCACACGTCTCTTGAGAGGAGCACGCCGTCGGCGCCGGCATGGGAGTCTTGGAGGCCCTCGCATCACCTTCGGGCGTGGCAGTAGCGATCTTGGAAGGCCCCGCGCCACTCGTGGAGGGCCTGGATCCGTCTTTGGATTTGGCGAAGTGCGGCCCGTTACCATGCGCACGAACATCGCCGCCTCCCAAACTCCGGCTGCTGGGACGGTGTTGGTGTTCGTGAACGGCGCCCCGGGTCCTTTCTGCGACCGGTCCGCTGCTCGCCCGCGTCGGGACGGGATGTCCGGCTTCCGTCGGGCCAACCGCCACCGTCGTCTTCTTCTTGGGTGCCATGACGATGAAGAAGCGTCGAACTAACTGCTAAAGCCGATTCTCACAACTGCGCCCCCTACCTGGCGCGCCAAAGATGTCGGTGGTAACGACACCTATGGGATCACAAGAATCCCTACTGCGGTTGCGGGGCGCGGGGTCATGAGAAGAGCGGATCAAACAGATAGCACATGGTTCGTGTAACACCCCAGATGTGATTTACCCAATATGTACTCCAACTCTTGTCGTTTCTGGCCTTAAGTTATTTTATTTTCTCGGGTTCAGGTTTTTGTCTCCGTGTGTTGTTCTCGTTGTCATGCATCTCATATCATGTCATCATGTGCATTGCATTTGCATACATGTTCATCTCATGCATTCAAGCATTTTCCCCGTTGTCCGTTTTGCATTCCGGCGCTTCGTTCTCCTCCGGTGGTCATTTCTACCTTTCTTTCGTGTGTGGGGATTAAACATTTTCGGATTAGACCGAGACTTGCCAAGCGGCCTTGGTTTACTACCGGTAGACCGCCTGTCAAGTTTCGTATCATTTGGACTTCGTTTGATACTCCAACGGTTAACCGAGGGACCGAAAAGGCCTCGTGTGTGTTGCAGCCCAACACCCCTCAAAGTTGGCCCAAAACCCACCAAAACCTTCTCAATCATCTAGAGCGTTCGATCACGATTGCGTGGCCGAAAACTGCACCTCATTTGGACTCTCCTAGCTCCCTCTATGCCTATATATAGATCCCCTCATCCAAATCCGGATCTCTCCCCCATCCAAACCCTAAATTCCACCTCGTGCCGTCCGGACACGTCCGTCCCCGGCCGGACGAAATCGCCCCGCCAATCAGCCGCCGCCACGTGTCCCCCGAGGGGACCTCTTCGCCGCCAGCGCCGCCGGCCCGCCCAGGCCCGAGGCGGGCCCTCTCCCGCGCCGAACCGGGCCGCCTCTCGCCCGCGCCCGCCGCCGGCTTCTTCCCCGCGCCCGGCCGCCGCTTGGCCGCCCGGCGTTCGTCTCCGGTGAACCCCGGCGCTGCCCCGCCGCCTCTTCACTCCGCCGCGCCGCCCCGGTCCCGCGCCGCCCGCCGCCGCCAAGTCGCCGCCCCGGCCTCCTCCTCACCTCCTCGCCCGGAGAACCCCAAGCCCGGCAAGTTCCTTGACGGATCCAGCCAACTCCGGCGAGCTCGAGCGAAGTCCGGCGAACCTCGATCCGCGTGCTGTCCGGATCTGGATCTGAGATCCAAAACGACGGTTGACTTTCTCCCTAACCCAAATTCATTTGCTCCTGTTCATTGTGTCGTAACTCCTCATCCGTAGCTCCGTTTTGGGCATATAGCATATCGAAATGTTCATCTGAGAGAGTACATCAATTTATCTCATTGCATCATTTTCATTTGAGTTCATATTGATGCCCGAAATGCTGTTAGAAGAGTGCTATTTGAGTTAATTGTCAGATCTGCTGCTCCATTTAGATATTTGTCATTCTTGCCATGATTATTGTGTGCATGATATGCCCATGAGCTATACATATGATTTGTTAAGGGTTTTGCCATCTTTCCAGAGGTGCAACCCATGTATTTTTGTGATGTGTGTGGTGACTAGCACAAGCTTGCAAAGTGAGGCACTTGGTAATGCTGATTTTAGGGACTTAGCATTTCCACTAAGTCCTTGACCTGTTTATCTCATATGGCCATATGTTCACATTGTTTCCTAGTGATCCGTGCCTCTTTTGAGGATGATCAGTAAGGATGTTTTGTTAATATTGTAGTGCTCTAGCCATCCATGTCTTTGTTTGAAATTATGGAGCACCCTAGCTTGAGTCAATCGAGCTCTACTTTTGCTCTTTCATGAATCTGGGCAGATTGTCTACTTGTTAGCGATTTTGCCGATGATGTTGTAGTTGATCTGTGCATGCTATGTTATTGTTCTTGCCATTTCTAGCTTGCATTTTGTGTATTCTTGATGGGTGTATGCTTAGATTGTCATGACTTGCTCTGTAGTGAGTGCATCGAGCTCGTAAACATGCCTACTTGATATCTGTTTCAGCATGCTCCAGTTTTCACCAAGTCTGTGAACTGATTATGTTTTTGCCATGTTCACATGCTTGCAAATGTATTTTCTGATCCATTTTGGCTCAAGGTCACTAAGGAACTTTTGTTAAGCTCTTTGAGTAGCTCCATGACATGCTTTACATTGCCATGTTAAGGTCCTGTAGAATATAGTTTTCATGCTCCGAAGAGTGCTACCTGATCTGAAATTCCAAACAAGTGTTAATTTCACTAGGTCTGGAATCTGTTTGTCAAATGCATTTTTGCCATGCTTGTTTGAACCTGTTAATGGATGAATTGGCCGTAGATCAGTGCTAGATTTTTGTTAAGCTTATTGAATGTTTTCCTGCCATGTATTTGTATGCCATGTTTGGGTGCTGTAGCATGTTCATCTTGTTGCATTTAGATGGCTACTTGCTGTAAATCGCAGAACGTGGTCATATTTGAATTGCTTGCCATTTCCAAACCGTAACTCCGATTCAGGCGTTCTTTATATCGTTTTCAAGCGATTTCATCTCATCTTTCCAGTGACACACTTGGATTGCCAAGTTGGGGCCAGGTTCATGCATTCCTTGTCAAATCTTGCATATGCATCCCGCATCGCATCCCGCATAGCATACCATCATTGCATCATATTGTTTGAGCTTTGCACGTGGTTGATTGTGTTCCGTTTGCTTGTTTGTCTTGTTTGGGTAGAGCCGGGAGACAAGTTCGCTAACGAGGAGCCCGTTGAGTTTGCTTTCGAGGATCCAGTCAACTCTGACAACTTTGCAGGCAAGATGATCATACCCTCGAAGTCACTACTATCTTTGCTTTGCTAGATGCTCGCTCTTTTGCTATGCCTATGCTACGATGCCTACCACTTGCTTTCAAGCCTCCCAAATTGCCATGTCAAACCTCTAACCCACCATGTCCTAGCAAACCATTGATTGGCTATGTTACCACTTTGCTCAACCCCTCTTATAGCGTTGTTAGTTGCAGGTGAAGATTGGAGACCGTTCCTTGTTGGAACATTATTTACTTGTTGGAATATCATTATATTGCCATGTTATCTTAATGCATCTATATACTTCATAAAGGGTGGAAGGCTCGGCCTCTCGCCTAGTGTTTTGTTCCACTCTTGCCGCCCTTGTTTCCGTCATATCGGTGTTAGGTTCCCGGATTTTTGCATTCCTTACGCGGTCGGGTTATAATGGGAACCCCTTGATAGTTCGCCTTGATTAAAGCTTTTCCATCAATGCCCAACCTTGGTTTTACCATTTGCCACCTAGCCTATTTTCCCTTGGGTTTCCGGAGCCCGAGGGTCATCTTATTTTAAACCCCCCCGGGCCAGTGCTCCTCTGAGTGTTGGTCCACCTGTCAGCTGCCGGTGGCCACCAGGGGCAACTCTAGGCTGGCCTACCCGTACCTAGGACAATCTGAGTGTGCCCTGAGAAAGAGATATGTGCAGCTCCTATCGGGATTTGTCGGCACATTCGGGCGGTGTTGCTGGATTTGTTTTAACCTGTCGAAGTGTCTTGAAGAACCGAGGTACCGAGTCTGATCGAAACGTCTCGGGAGGAGGTCTATTCCTTCGTTGACCGTGAGAGCTTGTCATGGGCTAAGTTGGGACTCCCCTGCAGGGATTTCAACTTTCGAAAGCCGTGCCCGCGGTTATGGGCAGATGGGAATTTGTTAATGTCCGGTTGTAGATAACTTGAACCTTAACTTAATTAAAAAGAATCAAATGTGTGAGTTACCGTGATGGTCTCTTCTTGGCGGAGTCCGGGAAGTGAACACGGTGTTGGAGTAATGTTTTCCACATGATTTCCCTCTAGTTACTCGTTCGCGCTTTGCCTCCTCTTCTCGCTCTCTTTTGCGAACAGGATAGTCACCATATTTGCTAGTCACTTGCTGCAGCTCCACATATTTACCTTGCCTTTCCTATTAAGCTTAAATAGTCTTGATCGCGAGGGTGCGAGATTGCTGAGTCCCTGTGGCTCACAGACTACTTCCAAACCAGATGCAGGGCCTGATGATTCCGCTCCAGGTGACGCGCTCGAGCTCAAGTGGGAGTTCGACGAGGACTCTCAACGATACTACGTGTCTTTCCCTGATGATCAGTAGTGGTGCCCAGTTGGGGGTGATCGGGACCGTGTCGCATGTTGGGTTATCTTTTATGTTGGCGCCGTAGTGGGGCCATGAGTGTTTGGATGATGTAATGCGATTTTATGTACTTGATTGACGTGGCGAGTGTAAGCCAACTATGTTATCTCCCCTTTATTATTTATATTACATGGGATGTTGTGATGATTGCCTAAATTGCGACATTGCTTTCAATGCGGTTATGTCTCTAAGTCGTGCCTCGACACGTGGGAGCAATAGCCGCATCGAGGGCGTTACAAGTTGGTAATCAGAGCCTTCCCCGACCTTAGGAGCCCCATTACTTGATCGTTTTTAGCGGCCGGGTTGTATCTAGAAAAATGTTTTGAGTCATTTAGGAATTATATATCAGAGAGTTTAGGAATTCTTTTTACTTCCCAGTCTCCTCATCACTCTGGTAAGGCATCCTGACGTAGAGTTTTGACTCTTCTCTTCTCAAATTTCACTAAATTTTTTTTAGGATCACGCGGGTATCTTGGAATCGTTCCGATGGTTTTATGATGCGAACATTGTCTTGGTGCCTCCTGTCAGGGGTTTTGTGGAAGTGTCCCGGGGAGTTGAGCTCTGAGGTGTTGTCATCATAATTCTATCGTTGCAGTTCTAGAATACCTGAATCTAGTACGCCGACATCGAAAATCTCTTTTATGCAGTTCGTTGGTGAGATAACCTCGACGCCACCCAGTACTGGGGCGGGAGTTCGGGAGTATCGCCATAACTTGTATAATGGGTGCTTTTCGAAGGTTGAGGTAGATGGTTTCCGAAGTTTTTTCTCGGTTATGTGTTGAAGGATGGATACAACTGGATGTAGGATTTGCTAGATTAGGGTGAGATATTATGCTTCCTCTGTATCCCCAACACATGATTGCATAACCGGAAAGGTTCGGGAGTTTCATAGGTGGGAATTCTCGTAGCTCTAGTTCTTCTTCCACGGATATTTGGTTTGAGATTGGGATTTCTTACCGATTATTCGTTCTTGATCCGTACCTTGTTGATTTATTTCTCTACCTAAATTCTAAGTGGCTTCTCAATTTATGGATATGTGACCATTGCAAGAGGAATGCATTCATTCATTTTGTTCGGATGTGAAGACTATATGTTGCAATTTTCATTCCGTTGGATTCAGCTTCATTTATCTATCTATGTGCTAACGGTGGTCAACCTCTTCAGGATGGCTCCCGCTAAGAGCACCAATCAGAATCAGAATCAGGATCTGCCACCACCTCCACCTCCTCCGGAGGCATGGCAAGTTGTGATGGCCGCAACCAATGCAAACACACAGTTGATCATGCAAATTCTTCAAGAGCGCAATCAAGGCAACCAAGGGAACCAAGGCAACAATCAGAATCACTTTGCTACACTCAACCAGTTCCTTGCTAACGGGCCAAAGACTTTCAGCAATTGTGTTGAGGGAACTGATGCTGACGATTGGCTCGTGGATTTGTGCAAGCATTTCGAGTGCAGTAACGTCAGGCCTGAGGACTTCGTCAAGTTCGCTTCCTTCCAACTCAAAGATCAAGCTGCAGAATGGTTCCAGCAGTACAAGGATTCTAGAGGTGGACGTGTGATTACCTGGGATGAATTCCGTCAAGATTTCAAAGCTCATCATATCCCTCAGAGCGTGGTTGAAAGCAAGCGTGAGGAATTCCGCAACCTGAAGCAAGGCTCTTTGTCTGTCTATGACTACAACAAGTTGTTTCAGAAGCTCGCTCGCTTTGCCAAGCAGGACGTCCCTGATGAGAAGAGCATGATATACCAGTTCAGGGGTGGTCTCAGAGAAGAAATCCAGCTAGCTCTTGTTCTCTTTGAGCCCTTGAGGTACGATGAGTTCTACAACATGGCATTGAAGCAAGAGGCTGCTCAACTGAGGTGTGATGCTTCCAAGAAGCGAGTCAGAGACACTACTCCTTCTTCCTCTACTCAAGTGGCCAAGCAGCAGAAGTATTGGCTTCCTCCTCCTCCATTTCGTCAGCCGTATCAGCAGAAGAGCAAAGGTGGTAGTGGATCTTCCCACCCACCCAACCTTGGCTTTCAGAACAAGACTTCGTCTCAAGCTCCAAGATCAAGTGCTCCATACCACCGTACGCTTTCAGAGGTCACGTGCAACAAGTGCCAACAGAAGGGTCACTATGCCAACAAGTGTCTCAATCAGAGGCGTCTCCCTCCTCCTCCTCCTGTGAGATCGGCAAGTACAGCTGTGGTCAAGCATAACCCCAAGTACGCCAAGGTCAATATGGTGAATGCAGCTCAGGCAGAGGATTCATCAGATGTCATCATGGGTAACCTTCCTGTTAACGATGTTCCCGCAAAAGTTCTTTTTGACACTGGTGCATCACATTGTTTTATCCCGAGACCTTTTGCATCTAAGCATGGTTGGTTTTCTCAAGTCTTGCATAAACCGTTAGCAGTTGTCTCTCCGAGTAGATGTTTGCTCGCTAACTACAAGGTTCCAGATATTTCTATCTCGATGGGTGATTTCAAGTTTCTGGCTTCTCCAATGATCCTTGGTAACTCGGATATTGATCTTATTCTCGGAATGGATTGGCTTTCTAAGAACAAGGCTCAGCTTGATTGTGCAGCCACGCAGATTCAATCGACTCATTCGTCTGAGGATGTAATTGTCTTTGCCGCTCGTGATAATACAATCCGTCTGTTTTCCCTTAATGAGAAGGGTGAACTGGATGCTATCTCGCAGATTCCAGTCGTTTGCGAATATCAAGACGTCTTTCCAGAAGAGCTTCCGGGAATGCCTCTGCACCGGCCAGTTGAATTCGTCATCGATCTTGAGCCTGGCACGGAACCAGTGTGCTAGCGTCCTTACAAGCTCGAACCTGAAGAGTTGAAGGAGCTGAAGAAGCAACTCAATATTCAAGAGAGAATGGGTCTCATCTGGCCTAGTTCTTCTCCGTGGGGTTGTGGTGTTCTTTTTGTGAAGAAGAAGGATGGAACGGACCGAATTTGTGTTGATTACCATCCATTGAACAAGAAGACCATCAAGAACAAATACCCACTTCCCAACATCAACGAGCTGTTCAAACAACTCAAAGTTGCCCAAGTATTCTCCAAGCTTGATCTCCGTATGGGTTATCATCAGATTCGAATCCGTGAGCAAGATATTCCCAAGACGGCTTTCAGGACAAGCTATGGTTCATATGAGTACACTGTCATGTCTTTTGGCCTCGTCAATGCTCCTCTGACTTTCTCTCGCATGATGAACTTCATCTTCAACGCCTACACCAATGACTTCGTTTTGGTCTATCTCACGACATTCTGGTTTTCTCGAAGAACAAGGAAGATCATGCCAAGCACTTGCGTTTGGTACTCGATAAGCCGAGGGAACACCAGTTCTACGCCAAGTTCTCCAAGTGCGAATTTTGGCTTGATGAGGTTCTTTATCTTGGTCATATCATCTCTGCCAAGGGCATTGCGGTGAATCCTGAGAAGGTGTCTGCAATTGTGAATTGGGAACCTCCTCAGAACGTGAAGCAACTCCGTAGCTTCCTTGGTCTCGCAAGCTATTGCCGAAGATTCGTTGAAAACTTTTCTAAGATCGCGAAGCCTCTCTCAAATCTTCTCTAGAAGCACGTCAAGTACGTTTGGTCTCCGGAGTGTGACATTGCTTTCAACACTTTGAAAGAGAAATTGGTCACTGCTCCAGTTCTAACTCCGCCTGATGAATCCAAGCCGTACGAGGTCTTTTGTGATGCCTCTCTCCAAGGTCTCGGTGCAGTTTTGATGCAAGAGAAGAAAGTTGTTGCTTATACCTCTTGCTAGTTGAAGCCCAATGAGAAGAACTACCCCACTCATGATCTTGAGTTGGCGGCAGTTGTGCATGCTCTTTTGACTTGGAGACATCTCTTATTGGGAAGAAAAGTGGACATCTTCACTGACCACAAGAGTCTCAAGTACATCTTCACTCAGCCTAATCTCAACCTCAGGCAAACTCGATTGGTCGAAATGATTCAAGAGTATAATCCGAGTATCGAGTATACTCCAGGCAAGGCCAATGTGATTGCTGACGCATTGAGCAGAAAGGCTTATTACAACAGTCTAATTCTCAAGCCTTATCAACCCGAGCTTTGTGAAGCTTTCCGCAAACTTAATCTGCAAGTTGTTCCTCAAGGTTTCCTCGCCAACCTTCAAGTCTCTCCTACCTTGGAAGACCAGATTCGCCAAGCCCAGCTTCTTGATGCTATGGTGAAAAAGGTGAAGATTGGGATTGCCAAGAGTCAACCCAAGTACAAGTGCTACCGCCTTGATGACAAGGATACTCTTTTCTTCGAGGATCGTATTGTTGTGCCCAAAGGTGACCTCCATAAAGTGATCATGAATGAGGCTCACAATTCTCTCCTCTCCATCCACCCTGGGAGTACGAAGATGTATCAGGACCTCAAGCAGGCTTATTGGTGGACTCAAATGAAGCGTGAGATTGCTCAGTTCGTAAATGAGTGTGATGTCTGCAGAAGAGTGAAGGCAGAACACCAAAGGCCAGCTGGTCTCCTCCAACCTCTTGCCATTCCAGAATGGAAGTTTGACCACATTGAGATGGACTTTGTGACTGGGTTTCCAAAGTCCAAGCATGGCAATGATGCTATATTCGTTGTCATCGACAAACTCACTAAGGTGGCTCACTTTCTGCCTATCAAAGAGTCAATCACTGCAGCTCAATTGGCGGAACTCTATACCTCTCGAATTGTCTCTCTGCACAGTATTCCACAAGTGATCTCTTTAGACCGTGGCAGCATCTTTACCTCCAAGTTTTGGGATTCTTTTCAAAAGGCCATGGGCACCAACATCCGCTTCAGCACAACTTTCCATCCTCAAACTAGCGGTCAAGTCGAGCGTGTCAACCAGATTCTTGAAGATATGCTTAGGGCTTGTGTGATCTCCTTCGGCATGAAGTGGGAGGATTGTCTTCCATATGCTAAATTCTCCTACAACAACAGTTCTCAAGCAAGTTCGGGCAAGGCCCCATTTGAAATTATGTATGGCAGGAAGTGCCGTACCCCTCTCAACTAGTCCGAAACCGGTGAACGTCAGCTTCTCAGAAATGACTTAATCACAGAGGCAGAGGAAATGTGCAAAGTCATTTGAGATAACCTCAAAGCAGCCCAATCCCGCCAGAAGAGCTACTATGACAGTAAGCACCGTGATTTGGCTTTCGAGATCGGAGATCATGTTTACCTCCGTGTCTCTCCTATGAAAGGTACTCGTCGCTTCGGTATCAAAGGGAAGCTCGCCCCTAGATACGTGGGACCTTTCAAGATCGTCAGCAAGAGAGGCGATCTCGCCTATCAACTCGAGCTTCCTTCAAACTTTGCAAATGTTCATGACGTGTTCCATGTCTCTCAGCTCCGAAAGTGCTTCAAGACTCCTGACCGCACTGTCAACTTCGAGGACATTGAGCTCCAAGAAGATCTCTCTTATCGTGAGCACCCAGTTGCTATTCTCGAAGAGAATGAACGCAAGACTCGCAACAAGTCAATCAATTTCCTCAAAGTCAAGTGGTCACACCATTCCGACCGTGAAGCTACCTGGGAACGCGAGGATCACCTCCGTTCTGAGTACCCAGCGTTCTTTTAGTCCTAGATCTCGGGACGAGATTCTTTCGTAGTGGTGGAGTGTTGTAACACCCCGGATGTGATTTACCCAATATGTACTCCAACTCTTGCCATTTCCGGCCTTAAGTTATTTTATTTTCTCGGATTCGGGTTTTTTCTCCGTGTGTTGTTCTCGTTGTCATGCATCTCATATCATGTCATCATGTGCATTGCATTTGCATACGTGTTCATCTCATGCATTCGAGCATTTTCCCCGTTGTCCGTTTTGCATTCCGGCGCTTCGTTCTCCTCCGGTGGTCATTTCTACCTTTCTTTCGTGTGTGGGGATTAAACATTTCCGGATTGGACCGAGACTTGCCAAGCGGCCTTGGTTTACTATCGGTAGACCGCCTGTCAAGTTTCGCATCATTTGGACTTCGTTTGATACTCCAACGGTTAACCGAGGGACCGAAAAGGCCTCGTGTGTGTTGCAGCCCAACATCCCTCAAAGTTGGCCCAAAACCCACCAAAACCTTCTCCATCATCTAGAGCGTTCGATCACGACCGCGTGGCCAAAAACCGCACCTCATTTGGACTCTCCTAGCTCCCTCTAACCCTATATATAGACCCCCTCATCCAAATGTGGATCTCTCCCCCGTCCAAACCCTAAATTCCACCTCGCGCCGGCCGGACATGTCCGTCCTTGGCCGGACGAAATCGCCCCGCCAATCAGCCGCCGCCATGTGTCCCCCGAGGGGACCTCTTCGCCGCCAGCGCCGCTGGCCCGCCCAGGCCCGAGGCGGGCCTTCTCCCGCGCCGAACCGGGCCGCCTCTCACCCGCGCCCGCCGTCGGCTTCTTCCCCGCGCCCGGCCGCGGCTTCGCCGCCCGGCGTTCGTCTCCGGCGAACCCCGGCGCCGCCCCGCCGCCTCTTCACTCCGCCGCGCCGCCCCGGTCCCGCGCCGCCCGCTGCCGCCAAGTCACCGCCCCGGCCTCCTCCTCACCTCCTCGCCCGGAGAACCCCAAGCTCGGCAAGTCCCTCGACGGATCCGGCCAACTCCGGCGAGCTCGAGCGAAGTCCGGCGAACCACGATCCACGTGCTGTCCGGATCTGGATCTGAGAGCCAAAACGACGGTTGACTTTCTCCCTAACCCTAATTCATTTGCTCCTGTTCATCGTGTCGTAACTCCTCATCCGTAGCTTCGTTTTGGGCATATAGCATATCGAAATGTTCATCTCAGAGAGTACATCATTTCATCTCATTGCATCATTTTCATTTGAGTTCATATTGATGCCCGAAATGCTGTTAGAAGAGTGCTATTTGAGTTAATTGTCATATCTGCTACTCCATTTAGATATTTGTCATTCTTGCCATGATTATTGTGTGCATGATATGCCCATGAGCTCTACATATGATTTGTTAAGGGTTTTGCCATCTTTCCAGAGGTGCAACCCATGTATTTTTGTGATGTGTGTGGTGACTAGCACAAGCTTGCAAAGTGAGGCACTTGGTAATGCTGATTTCAGGGACTTAGCATTTCCACTAAGTCCTTGACCTGTTTATCTCATATGGCCATATGTTCATGTTGTTTCCTAGTGATCTGTGCCTCTTTTGAGGATGATCAGTAAGGATGTTTTGTTAATCTTGTAGTGCTCTATCCATCCATGTCTTTGTTTGCAATTATGGAGCATCCTAGCTTGAGTCAATCGAGCTCTACTTTTGCTATTTCGTGAATCTGGGCAGATTGTCTACTTGTTAGTGATTTTGCCGATGATGTTGTAGTTGATCTGTGCATGCTATGTTATTGTTCTTGCCATTTCTAGCTTGCATTTTGTGTATTCTTGATTGGTGTATTCTTAGATTGTCATGACTTGCTCTGTAGTGAGTGCATCGAACTCGTAAACATGCCTACTTGATATCTGTTTCAGCATGCTCCAGTTTTCACTAAGTCTATGAACTGATTATGTTTTTGCCATGTTCACATGCTTGCAAATGTATTTCCTGATCCCTTTTGGCTCAAGGTCACTAAGGAACTTTTGTTAAGCTCTTTGAGTAGCTCCATGCCATGCTTTACATTGTCATGTTAAGGTCCTGTAGAATATAGTTTTCATGCTCCGAAGAGTGCTACCTGATCTGAAATTCCAGACAAGTGTTAATTTCACTAAGTCTGAAATCTGTTTGTCAAATGCATTTTTGCCATGCTTGTTTGAACCTGTTAATGGATGAATTGGCCGTAGATCAGTGCTAGATTTTTGTTAAGCTTCTTGAATGTTTTCCTGCCATGTATTTGTATGCCATGTTTGGGTGCTGTAGCATGTTCATCTTGTTGCATTTAGATGGCTACTTGCTGTAAATCGCAGAACGTGGTCATATTTGAATTGCTTGCCATTTCCAAATCGTAACTCCGATTCAGGCGTTCTTTATATCGTTTTCAAGCGATTTCATCTCATCTTTCCAGTGACACACTTGTATTTCCAAGTTGGGGCCAGGTTCATGCATTCCTTGTCAAATCTTGCATATGCATCCCGCATCGCATCCCGCATAGCATACCATCATTGCATCATATTGTTTGAGCTTTGCACGTGGTTGATTGTGTTCCGTTTCCTTGTTTGTCTTGTTTGGGTAGAGCCGGGAGACGAGTTCGCTAACGAGGAGCCCGTTGAGTTTGCTTTCGAGGATCCAGTCAACTCTGACAACTTTGCAGGCAAGATGATCATACCCTCGAAATCACTACTATCTTTGCTTTGCTAGATGCTCGCTCTTTTGCTATGCCTATGCTACGATGCCTACCACTTGCTTTCAAGCCTCCCAAATTGCCATGTCAAACCTCTAACCCACCATGTCCTAGCAAACCATTGATTGGCTATGTTACCGCTTTGCTCAGCCCCTCTTATAGCGTTGTTAGTTGCAGGTGAAGATTGGAGACCGTTCCTTGTTGGAACATTATTTACTTGTTGGGATATCATTATATTGCCATGTTATCTTAATGCATCTATATACTTCGTAAAGGGTGGATGGCTCGGCCTCTCGCCTAGATTTTTGTTCCACTCTTGCCGCCCTAGTTTCCGTCATATCGGTGTTAGGTTCCCGGATTTTTGCGTTCCTTACGCGGTTGGGTTATAATGGGAACCCCTTGATAGTTCGCCTTGATTAAAGCTTTTCCATCAATGCCCAACCTTGGTTTTACCATTTGCCACCTAGCCTCTTTACCCTTGGGTTTCCGGAGCCCGAGGGTCATCTTATTTTAAACCCCCCCGGGCCAGTGCTCCTCTGAGTGTTGGTCCACCTGTCAGCTGCCGGTGGCCACCAGGGGCAACTCTGGGCTAGACTACCCGTACCTAGGACAATCTGAGTGTGCCCTGAGAAAGAGATATGTGCAGCTCCTATCGGGATTTGTCGGCACATTCGGGCGGTGTTGCTGGATTTGTTTTAACCTGTCGAAGTGTCTTGAAGAACCGAGGTACCGAGTCTGATCGGAACGTCTCGGGAGGAGGCCTATTCCTTCGTTGACCATGAGAGCTTGTCATGGGCTAAGTTGGGACTCCCCTGCAGGGATTTGAACTTTCGAAAGCCGTGCCTGCGGTTATGGGCAGATGGGAATTTGTTAATGTCCGGTTGTAGATAACTTGAACCTTAACTTAATTAAAATGAATCAAAAGTGTGAGTTACCATGATGGTCTGTTCTCGGTGGAGTCCGGGAAGTGAACACGGTGTTGGAGTAATGTTCGCCGCATGATTGCCCTCTAGTTACTCGTTCGCGCTTTGCCTCCTCTTCTCGCTCTCTTTTGCGAACAGGATAGCCACCATATTTGCTAGTCGCTTGCTGCAGCTCCACATATTTACCTTGCCTTTCCTATTAAGCTTAAATAGTCTTGATCGCGAGGGTGCGAGATTGTTGAGTCCCTGTGGCTCACAGACTACTTCCAAACCAGATGCAGGGCTTGATGATTCCGCTCCAGGTGACGCGCTCGAGCTCAAGTGGGAGTTCGACGAGGACTCTCAATGATACTACGTGTCTTTCCCTGATGATCAGTAGTGGTGCCCATTTGGGGGTGATCGGGATCATGTCGCATGTTGGGTTATCTTTTATGTTGGCGCCGTAGTCGGGCCATGAGTGTTTGGATGATGTAATGCTATTTTATGTACTTGATTGACGTGGCGAGTGTAAGCCAACTATGTTATCTCCCCTTTATTATTTATATTACATGGGATGTTGTGATGATTGCCTAAATTGCAACATTGCTTTCAATGCGGTTATGTCTCTAAGTTGTGCCTCGACATGTGGGAGCTATAGCCGCATCGAGGGCGTTACAAGTTGGTAATCAGAGCCTTCCCCGACCTTAGGAGCCCCATTGCTTGATCGTTTTTAGCGGCCGAGTTGTGTCTAGAAAAATGTTTTGAGTCATTTAGGAATTATATATCGGAGAGTTTAGGAATTCTTTTTACTTCCCAGTCTCCTCATCACTCTGGTAAGGCATCCTGACGTAGAGTTTTGACTCTTCTCTTCTCAAATTTCACTAAATTTTTTTAGGATCACGCGGGTATCTTGGAATCGTTCCGATGGTTTTATGATGAGAACATTGTCTTGGTGCCTCCTGTCAGGGGTTTTGTGGAAGTGTCCCGGGGAGTTGAGCTTTGAGGTGTTGTCGTCATAATTCTATCGTTGCAGTTCTAGAATACCTGAGTCTAGTACACCGACATCGAAAATCTCTTTTATGCATTTCATTGGTGAGATAACCTCGACGCCACCCAGTACTAGGGCGGGAGTTCGGGAGTATCGCCATAACTTGTATAATGGATGCTTTTCGAAGGTTGAGGTAGATGGTTACCGAAGTTTTTTCTCGGTTATGTGTTGAAGGATGGATACAGCTGGATGTAGGATTTGCTAGATTTGGGTGAGATATTATGCCTTCCCCTGTATCCCCAACACCTGATTGCATAACCGGAAAGGTTCGGGAGTTTCACAGGTGGGAATTCTCGTAGCTCTAGTTCTTCTTCCACGGATATTTGGTTTGAGATTGGGATTTCTTACCGGTTATTCATTCTTGATCCGTACCTTGTTGATTTATTTCTCTACCTAAATTCTAAGTGGCTTCTCAATTTATGGATATGTGACCATTGCAAGAGGAATGCATTCGTTCATTTTGTTCGGATGTGAAGACTATATGTTGCAATTTTCATTCCGTTGGATTCAGCTTCATTTATCTGTCTATGTGCTAACTGTGGTCAACCTCTTCAGGATGGCTCCCGCTAAGAGCACCAATCAGAATCAGAATCAGGATCCGCCACCACCTCCACCTCCTCCGGAGGCATGGCAAGTTGTGATGGCTGCAACCAATGCAAACACACAGTTGATCATGCAAATTCTTCAAGAGCGCAATCAAGGCAACCAAGGGAACCAAGGCAACAATCAAAATCACTTTGCTACACTCAACCAGTTCCTTGCTAACGGGCCAAAGACTTTCAGCAATTGTGTTGAGGCAACGGATGCTGACGATTGGCTCGTGGATTTGTGCAAGCATTTCAAGTGCAGTAACGTCAGGCCTGAGGACTTCGTCAAGTTCGCTTCCTTCCAACTCAAAGATCAAGCTGCAGAATGGTTCCAGCAGTACAAGGATTCTAGAGGTGGACGTGTGATTACCTGGGATGAATTCCGTCAAGATTTCAAAGCTCATCATATCCCTCAGAGCGTGGTTGAAAGCAAGCGTGAGGAATTCCACAACCTGAAGCAAGGCTCTTTGTCTGTCTATGACTACAACAAGTTGTTTCAGAAGCTCGCCCGCTTTGCCAAGCAGGACGTCCCTGATGAGAAGAGCATGATATACCAGTTCAGGGGTGGTCTCAGAGAAGAAATCCAGCTAGCTCTTGTTCTCTTTGAGCCCTTGAGGTACGATGAGTTCTACAACATGGCATTGAAGCAAGAGGCTGCTCAACTGAGGTGTGATGCTTCCAAGAAGCGAGTCAGAGACACTACTCCTTCTTCCTCTACTCAAGTGGCCAAGCAGCAGAAGTATTGGCTTCCTCCTCCTCTGTTTCGTCAGCCATATCAGTAGAAGAGCAAAGGTGGTAGTGGATCTTCCCACCCACCCAACCCTGGCTTTCAGAACAAGACTTCATCTCAAGCTCCAAGATCAAGTGCTCCATACCACCGTCCGCTTTCAGAGGTCACGTGCAACAAGTGCCAATAGAAGGGTCACTATGCCAACAAGTGTCTCAATCAGAGGCGTCTCCCTCCTCCTCTTCCTGTGAGATCGGCAAGTACAGTTGTGGTCAAGCATAACCCCAAGTACGCCAAGGTCAATATGGTGAATGCAGCTCAGGCAGAGGATTCATCAGATGTCATCATGGGTAACCTTCCTGTTAACGATGTTCCCGCAAAAGTTCTTTTTGACACTGGTGCATCACATTGTTTTATCCCGAGACCTTTTGCATCTAAGCATGGTTGGTTTTCTCAGTCATGCATAAACCGTTAGCAGTTGTCTCTCCGAGTAGATGTTTGCTCGCTAACTACGAGGTTCCGGATATTTCTATCTCGATGGGTGATTTCAAGTTTCTGGCTTCTCCAATGATCCTTGGTAACTCGGATATTGATCTTATTCTCGGAATGGATTGGCTTTCTAAGCACAAGGCTCAGCTTGATTGTGCAGCCAGGCAGATTCAATCGACTCATTCGTCTGAGGATGTAATTGTCTTTGCCGCTCGTGATAATACAATCCGTCTGTTTTCCCTCAATGAGAAGGGTGAACTGGATGCTATCTCGCAGATTCCAGTCGTTTACGAATATCAAGACGTCTTTCCAGAAGAGCTTCCAAGAATGCCTCTGCACCGGCCAGTTGAATTCGTCATCGATCTTGAGCCTGGCACGGAACCAGTGTGCAAGCGTCCTTACAAGCTCGAACCTGAAGAGTTGAAGGAGCTGAAGAAGCAACTCGATATTCAAGAGAGAATGGGTCTCATCTCGCCTAGTTCCTCTCCCGCGCCGAACCAGGCTGCCTCTCGCCCGCGCCCGCCGCCGGCTTCTTCCCCGCGCCCGGCCGCCGCTTCGCCGCCCGGCGTTCATCTCCGGCGAACCCCGGCGCCGCCCCGCCGCCTCTTCACTTCGCCGCGCCGCCCCGGTCCCGCACCGCCTGCCGCCGCCAAGTCGCCGCCCCGGCCTTCTCCTCACCTCCTCGCCCGGAGAACCCCAAGCCCGGCAAGTTCCTTAACGGATCCGGCCAACTCCGGTGAGCTCGAGCGAAGTCTGGCGAACCTCGATCCGCGTGCTGTCCGGATCCGGATCTGAGATCCAAAATGACGGTTGACTTTCTCCCTAACCCTAATTCATTTGCTCATGTTCATCGTGTCGTAACTCCTCATCCGTAGCTCCGTTTTGGGCATATAGCATATCGAAATGTTCATCTCAGAGAGAACATCATTTCATCTCGTTGCATCATTTTCATTTGAGTTCATATTGATGCCCGAAATGCTGTTAGAAGAGTGCTATTTGAGTTAATTGTCATATCTGCTGCTCCATTTAGATATTTGTCATTCTTGCCATGATTATTGTGTGCATGATATGCCCATGAGCTCTACATATGATTTGTTAAGGGTTTTGCCATCTTTCCAGAGGTGCAACCCATGTATTTTTGTGATGTGTGTGGTGACTAGCACAAGCTTGCAAAGTGAGGCACTTGGTAATGCTGATTTCAGGGACTTAGCATTTCCACTAAGTCCTTGACCTGTTATCTCATATGGCCATATGTTCATGTTGTTTCCTAGTGATCCATGCCTCTTTTGAGGATGATCAGTAAGGATGTTTTGTTACTCTTGTAGTGCTCTAGCCATCCATGTCTTTGTTTGCAATTATGGAGCACCCTAGCTTGAGTCAATCGAGCTCTACTTTTGGTATTTTGTGAATCTGGGCAGATTGTCTACTTGTTAGCGATTTTGCCGATGATGTTGTAGTTGATCCGTGCATGCTATGTTATTGTTCTTGCCATTTCAAGCTTGCATTTTGTGTATTCTTGATGGGTGTATGCTTAGATTGTCATGACTTGCTCTGTAGTGAGTGCATCAAGCTCGTAAACATGCCTACTTGATATCTGTTTCAGCATGCTCCAGTTTTCACTAAGTCTGTGAACTGATTATGTTTTTGCCATGTTCACATGCTTGCAAATGTATTTTCTGATCCCTTTTGGCTCAAGGTCACTAAGGGACTTTTGTTAAGCTCTTTGATTAGCTCCATGCCATGCTTTACTTTTCCATGTTCAGGTCCTGTAGCATATAGTTTTCATGCTCCGAAGAGTGCTACCTGATCTGAAATTCCAGACAAGTGTTAATTTCACTAAGTCTGAAATCTGTTTGTCAAATGCATTTTTGCCATGCTTGTTTGAACCTGTTAATGCATGAATTGGCCGTAGCTGAGTGCTAGATTTTTGTTAAGCTTCTTGAATGTTTTCCTGCCATGTATTTTTATGCCATGTTTGGGTGCTGTAGCATGTTCATCTTGTTGCATTTCGATGGCTACTTGTTGTAAATCGCAGAACGTGGTCATATTTGAATTGCTTGCCATTTCCAAACCGTAACTCCGATTCCGACGTTCTTTATATCGTTTTCAAGCGATTTCATCTCATCTTTCCAGTGGCACACTTGGATTTCCATGTTGGGGCCAGGTTCATGCATTCCTTGTCAAATCTTGCATATGCATCCCGCATCGCATCCCGCATAGCATACCATCATTGCATCATATTGTTTGAGCTTTCCACGTGGTTGATTGTGTTCCGTTTGCTTGTTTGTCTTGTTTGGGTAGAGTCGGGAGATGAGTTCGCTAACGAGGAGCCCGTTGAGTTTGCTTTCGAGGATCCAGTCAACTCTGACAACTTTGCAGGCAAGATGATCATACCCTCAAAATCACTACTATCTTTGCTTTGCTAGATGCTCGCTCTTTTGCTATGCCTATGCTACGATGCCTACCACTTGCTTTCAAGCCTCCCAAATTTCCATGTCAAACCTCTAACCCACCATGTCCTAGCAAACCATTGATTGGCTATGTTACCGCTTTGCTCAACCCCTCTTATAGCGTTGTTAGTTGCAGGTGAAGATTGGAGACCATTCCTTGTCTCCTTGCACGGCATTCCGCAGTTGATATCTTCAGATTGTGGTAGCATCTTCACCTCTAAGTTCTGGGATTCTTTTCAGAAGGTGATGGGCACCAACATTCGCTTCAGCATGGCTTTTCATCCTCAAACTAGTGGCCAAGTCGAGCGAGTCAATCAAATTCTTGAAGATATGCTCAGGGCATGTGTCATCTCTTTCAGTATGAAGTGGGAATATTGTCTTCCATATGCTGAGTTCTCCTACAACAACAGCTTCCAAGCGAGTTCGGGCAAGGCCCCATTCGAGATTCTCTATGTTAGAAAGTGCCGTACTCCTCTTAACTGGTCAGAGACTGGTGAACTCCAACTTCTTGGCAATGGCTTGATCGCAGAGGCTGAAGAAATGTGCAAAGTCAAATCTCAAAGCCGCGCAATCGCGCCAGAAGAGTTACTATGATAGCAAGCATCATGACTTGGTTTTCGAGATTGGAGACCATGTCTACCTCCGCGTCTCTCCAATGAAAGGTACTCGTCGCTTCGATATCAAAGGGAAGCTTGCCCCTAGATATGTGGGTCCTTTCAAGATCATTGGCAAAAGAAGCGATCTCGCCTATCAACTTGAGCTTCCGTCCAACTTTGCAAATGTGCACGACGTGTTTCACGTGTCTCAACTCCGCAAGTGTTTCAAGACTCCTAACCGCACCATCAACTTTGAAGAGATTGATCTCCAAGAAGACCTGTCTTATCATGAGCACCCCGTTGCTATTCTTGTAGAAACTGAGCGCAAGACTCGCAACAAGTCTATCAAATTCCTGAAAGTCAAGTGGTCGCATCATTCCGACCGTGAAGCCACCTGGGAATGCGAGGACCACCTCCATTCTGAGTACCCGGAGTTTTTCCAGTCCTAGATCTCGGGACGAGATCCTTTCGTAGTGGTGGAGTGTTGTAACACCCCGTATGTAACTTGCCATATTTGTATTCCAACTCTTGCCATTTCCGGCACTAAGTTATGATATTTCCTCATTGTCGGGTTTTTGTCTTCTTGTTGTTTTGTCTTTGTCATGCATCTCATATCATGTCATCACGTGCATCACATTTGCATTCATGTTTGTCTCATGCATCCGAGCATTTTCCCCGTTGTCCGTTTTGCATTCCGGCGCTCCTATGTCCTCCGGTGTCCCCTTTCACCTCTTTTCATGTGCGGATGTTAAACGTTTTAGGATTGGACCTAGACTTGCCAAGCGGCCTTGGTTTACTACTGGTAGACCGCCTGTCAAGTTTCGTGCCATTTGGACTTCGTTTGATACTCCAACGGTTAACCGAGGAACCGAAAAGGCCTCGTGTGTGTTGCAGCCCAACACCCCTCCAAAGTGGCCCAAAACCCACCTAAACCCCCTCCATCATATAGGTCGTTCGATCACGATCGCGTGGCCGAAAACCATGCTCAATTTGGAGCCTCCTAGCTCCCTCTACCTATAAAAGGCACTCCCCTGAAATTTTCGGATCATTCGCCCCACACGTGTCCGGTCCGCGCCTGACATCGCCGCCACCGCCAATCAGGCGCCGCCACCTGTCGCCACCGCCTCCTCCCATCGCGCGGCCCGCCGGAGCCCGAACCGGGCCCCCGCAGCCCATCTC
>NC_041384.1:420197230-420259668 GCF_002162155.2 Triticum dicoccoides
CGGCGCCGCCCAGCTTCTCCCGCGCTGGCGCAGGCCACCACCGCCGTCCGCGCCCACCGGCAACGCCGTTCCCCGCCGTGGCCGCACCACCGCGCTCGACACCGCCTCGGACGTCAACCCTCCTCGCCGGCGACGACCCTCCTCGCCGGACCACCTCTACTCCGGCAAGGCTTCTTCCTCTCTGGCGTGTTCTTCGTTCCGGCGAACCTCAGACTGAGTGCCCGTTCTGGATCTGGATCTGGGAGGTTCACTTGCCCTAACCCTAGCATTTTTATGCATTTTTCATCATGCTATATCTCTGCATCTGTGGCTCCGTTTTGGGCGTGTAGCATATCGAAATGTTTGTCTCGACGACTGCTTCATTTCATCTCTTTGCACCATGTTCATTTGAGCTCATCTTGATGCCCTAAATGTTGTTGCAAGAGTGCTAGTTTATATTAGTTTCAGATTCATATCAGTAATTGGACGTTTGTCATTTTCGCCATGATTGATGTGTGCCTCCTATGAACTTGAGCCCTACATGAGTTTTGAAGTATGCCATGCCATATTTACAGGGGTGTATGCCATGTATTTTTGTGATCTCTGTGGTGACTAGCACAAGCATGCAAAGTAGCTCTAGTAATGTTGCTGATTTCAGGGACTTGGAATTCTTCTAAGTCATTTTCCTGATTATATTTTTATGCCATGTATCCTTGTTGCTACAGAGTGATCCATGCCTCTTTTGAGCATGATCAGTAAGGATGTTTTGTAGATATTGTTGTGCTCTATCCATCCATGTCTTTGTTTGCCTCTATGGAGCAATCTAGCTTGACTCAATCGAGCTCTACTTTTTTTATAAAATGTTCCTGGTAGAATGTTTACGTGTTATGCATTTTTGCCGAGGTTGTTGTAGTTGATCCATGCATTCTATGTTGTTGTTCTTGCCATGTTTAGCTTCTATGCCATGTCTACTTGCTGGGTGTATGCTTATTTTGTCATGCAATGCCTTGTGGTGAGTGCATAGAGCTCGTAAACATGCCTACTTGATATCTATTTTGGCATGTTCCAGTTTTCTACTAAGTCTGAATCTGTTAACGATAATTGCTATGTTCACATGGTTGCCATTGTATTTTCTGTTCCATTTTGGCTCAAGGTCAGTAAGGGACTTTTGTGGTATGCTTTGAGTAGCTTCATGCCATGCCTTTCTTTGCCATGATATGTTCCTGTAGCATGTTGTTATCTTGCTCTAAACATTGTTTCCTGATGTTAAATTCCTGGCTTGTTGTTATTTTCACTAAGTCTGTAACCTGATATCTTTTGCATTTTTGCCATGCTTGTTTGAACCTGCTATTGAGTGAATTAGCCGTAGCTCAGTGTTCATCCTTTATCAGGAATCTTGAGTGGATCCCTGCCATGTATTTTGTTGCTATGTTAGAGTGTTGTAGCATGTTGTTCTTGATGCATTTAGATGGCCTCATGCTGCTAATCGCAGATCGGTGCCATATTTGTTTTGCTTGTCATTTGCAAACCGTGCATCCGATTCCGGTGATCTTTATATTGATTTCGACCGAAATCAACTCATCTTTCCAGTGGCACTCTTGGTTTTCCATGTTGAGGCCAGGTTCAATCTTTCCTTTCCGAAACATGCATATGCATTGCATATCGCATCCTGCATATCATGCCATGTTTTGCATCATGTTGCTTGTGCATTGCACGTGGTTGATTGCGTCTCCTTTGCTTGTGTTCTTGATTTGGGTAGAGCCGGGAGACGAGTACGTGATCGAGGAACCCGTTGAGTATGCTTACGAGGATCAAGTTAACATCAACTCGGAGAAATTTGCAGGCAAGATGACCATACCCTCGAAATCACTTCTATCTTTGCTTGCTAGATGCTCGATCTTTTGCTATGCCTATGCTATGATACCTACCACTTTCTTATCATGCCTCCCATATTGCCATGTCAAACCTCTAACCCACTTTGTCCTAGCAAACCGTTGTTTGTCTATGTTGCCGCTTTGCTCAGCCCCTCTTATAGCATTGCTAGTTGCAGGTGAAGAGTGGAGTTTGTTCCTTGTTGGAACATGTTTATTGTTGGGATATCATTATTATATCTTGTCTACTTTAATGCATCTATACACTTGGTAAAGGGTGGAAGGCTCGGCCTTATGCCTGGTGTTTTGTTCCACTCTTGCCGCCCTAGTTTCCGTCATACCTGTGTTATGTTCCTTGATTTTGCGTTCCTTACACGGTTGGGTTATAATGGGAACCCCATGATAGTTCGCCTTGAATAAAACTCCTCGAGCAATGCCCAACATTGGTTTTACCATTTGCCACCTAGCCTTTTCTTTTCCCTTGGGTTTCCGGAGCCCAGGGTTCATCTTTATTTTAAACCCCCCCTGGGCCAGTGCTCCTCTGAGTGTTGGTCTGAACCGAGTAGACTGCGGGGCCACCTCGGGGCAACTTGAGGGTTGGTTTTACTCGTAGGATGTCTCATCTGAGTGTGCCCTGAGAACGAGATATGTGCAGCTCCTATCGGGATTTGTCGGCACATTCGGGCGGCTTTGCCGGTTTAGTTTTACCATTGTCGAGATGTCTTGTAACCAGGATTCCGAGTCTGATCGGATTGTCTTGGGAGAAGGAATATCCTTCGTTGACCATGAGAGCTTGTGATGGGTTAAGTTGGGACACCCCTGCAGGGATTTGAACTTTCGAAAGCCGTGCCCGTGGTTATGGGAAGATAGGAATTTGTTAATGTCCGGTTGTAGAAAACCTTATACTTAACTTAATTAAAATGAATCAATAGAGTGTGTGGCCGTGATGGTCTCTTTTCGGCGGAGTCCGGGAAGAGAACACGGTCTCAAGTTATGCTTGAACGTAGGTTGTTCTAGGATCACTTCTTGATCATAGTTTATCGATCGTGCCCTTGCCTTCTCTTCTCGCTCTCATTTGCGTATGTTAGCCACCATATATGCTAGTGCTTGCTTCAGCTCCAGCTCATACCTTTTATCCTACCTATAAACTTAAATAGTCTTGATCGCGAGGGTGTGAGATTGCTGAGTCGCGTGACTCACAGATTACTTCAAAACCAGATGTAGGGACCGATGATACTGCTCCAGGAGATTCGACTGAGCTCAAGTGGGAGTTCGATGAGGACTCAGGACGATACTATGTTTCCTTTCCAGACGATCAGTAGTGGAGCCTAGTTGGGGTGATCGGGGACTTTGTTGCATTTGGGGTTGTCTTTATTTTGGTTCCGTAGTCGGACCTTGATTGTATCTGGATGAATGTAATGTTATTTATGCATTGTGTGACGTGGCGATTGTAAGCCAACTATGTATCTCTTTCCCTATTCAGTACATGGGTTGTGTGAAGATTACCCCACTTGCGACATTGCTTACAATGCGGTTATGCCTCTAAGTCGTGCTTCGACACGTGGGAGATATAGCCGCATCGTGGGCGTTACATCGTGGCCTCTCTGTACGGTGTGTGCAGGGAAAGGGGTTAACAACTTATTGAACCGTACCCTGCCTGTGGCGGGGACAAGTGGTAGCACGAAACCAGTATGGGGGTTATTGGAACAAGACTCGATCTACGATCAACTCAGGAGGTTTAAGTTTTCCTGCAGTGGTTAGCGCAGTATAACTCCTTGGCAGTACCCAATAGGGTCACCACCTGGTATGTCCCAAACATACCCTCACTGATCATTCTCGTCAGAACGAGATTTTAGTCTCACGGTCACATTTCTTGTGACTGATTCTTCCTGCAAATTAGCCTGGACTAACACAGGCACACATGGAACATGAAAGTAACTGTACTCACTGATACTTCATGTTTAATTGAAGATAAAACACCATCAAGGGGAATCATGCATGTATGACCAATAGCATGGAAATTTCATATGAGTTCAACATATTTGTAATACAATTCTACATGCAAACCAACAACTATGTAATCACCATATCATGTGTTCAATATGCTTGCCTTGAGCATGCAGAAATGTTGGGTGCATTCCAAAACTTTGAAAATTATATCTCCTCTCCATACTATTAAAATATTTTAATTACCACACAATTCCAAAACAGTACATAAAAGTTGTTTCGAAATTTGTGAAATAAATACTAAAATAAACTAGATGAAATTTTAGAAATAACAGAAAAACAATCAAGTCATTTGGAGTTTATATGATTTTCCTATGGATTTACTAAGCTGGAATATTAAAGGAAATGGACTATGTATTAGATCCAGCAAAAACCAGGCCTAGGAAAATTGTTCACCCTATCTACATAAATAGAGCACAATTTTAGGAGCAGGTAGAAATTTGAATCATCAAATTTGGATGTGGAATGACTGTTGTGGGATTATTTGAAACCTGCTGGAAAAGAGAAAGGAAATAGATATTACTATGATGGGCTAAGGAGAAACATGTCCTGGGCAGGACTTAGTCGTATGGCGCTACTTGGCCAAGCCCAATCGATTGGCCGTGCGGGAGGGTTGCGATGTCGAAGGCGTATTTCGTGGAATACGTCTTTCTAATGGGAAAGCAACTTCCATGGCACTCGTCTCCACTTATCCACATGGCGGGGGTTACGGGTCACTAACCGTGGGCCCGCCTGGCCCACTGGTCAGGTTTGACTAATCGAACTGCGTGCCGTCTCCTCCGGTCGAACAGAGGCGGCACTCCAGCGATGCTCGCCGGCAAACAGTGGCACCCCACAGTGAGCTGAGGTCACCATCTTGCTCAAGAGGCCAAGGCGGTTCGTCCGGTGGGTGGCATGACCAGCGGAGGGCACGGGGTCACAGGCGGCGAGCTTCGCAGCGGACGGCGGCCGGCGGGCAGGGTGGGGCTTTTGCCTACGGCGGCTCCCGAGCCAAATTGAACATGGGGAATGATTCGTGGGAGCTTCAGGGAACTACTGGTGAAGAGAGTGGAGAGGGGGAGGCCCTAATGGCGTTGGCATGAATGAGACAGAGGTGGCGGCCATGGTTGTCGGAGAAGAAGAAGAGGACCATTTCCGGTAGTGTGGCTGCTCATGGGAGATCACTAAGGGAGAGGGAGGTGATGTTTTGCTGATCTAGGGCCTGGGGTGGCTTTTATAGCCTGAGGGGGTCGGCTCCACGGTGCCCAGAGGATAAGCACGGCTGCGGCAATCATTACGGCGGCATGTGAGGCCGTTGAGGTCGGTAGAGTGGCCGGTGAGGACGGTGGCCGTCCACAGTTATGTCCTTGCCATCATAGACGGCGGTGGGCGGCTCTTGGGGCCAAGCGAGGGTGTCGGCGAGCTCCTGGGTGGTCAGGCTGATCCAGAGGATGATCATGATGATGGGGGGAGGCAACAGAGACACGACAGAAGCTCGACGCCAGCGGTGCAGTATGCGTGCAAAACACACACTCTCAACATGCTCTAGACACGCACGGGAGATGCTCGACAAAATGCCAGGGCACCCTAGAGGGATCTGGTGCAGTTGAAACTTAATAGGGTCAAGAGTGTGGGTGAGATGGATGTAACACCCACAATGCGGCTATATCTCCCACGTGTCGGGGCACGACTTAGAGGCATAGCCGCATGGTAGGCTTGTCGCAAGAGGGGTAATCTTCACACATCCCATGTACTGAATAAGAAAGGGATAAAGAGTTGGCTTACAATCGCCACTTCACACAATACATAAGTAGTTCATACATCATCCGGAATACAATCAAGGTCCGACTACAGAACCAAAAATAAAAGAAGACAACCCCAAATGCTAGATCCCTGATCGTCCCAACTGGGCTCCACTACTGAACAACTAGAAAAGACACAAAACAACGACCAAGGTCTTCATCAAGCTCCCACTTGAGCTCGGTTACGTCACCTGCACTGGTATCATTGGCACCTGCAACTGTTTGGAAGTATCTGTGAGTCACGAGGACTCAGCAATCTCACACCCGCGAGATCAAGACTATTTAAGCTTATGGGTAGGATAGGGTAATGAGGTGGAGCTGCGCAAGTACTAAGCATATATGGTGGCTAACATACGCAAATAAGAGCGAGAAGAGAAGCAACGCAATGGTCGAGAAGCTAGAAGTGATCAAGAAGTGATCCTGAAACTACTTACGTTCAAGCATAACACAAGACCGTGTTCACTTCCCGGACTCCGCCAAAAAGAGACCATCATGGCTACACACGCGGTTGATGAATTTTAAATTAAGTCAAGTGTCAAGTTATCTACAACCGGATATTAACAAATTCCCATCTGCCACATAACCGCGGGCACGGCTCTCGAAAGTTTATACCCGCAGGGGTGTCCCAACTTAGCCCATCACAAGCTCTCACGGTCAACAAAGAATATTCCTTCTCTCGGGAAGACCCGATCAGGCTCGGAATCCAGGTTACAAGACATTTTGACAATGGTAAAACAAGATCAGCAAAGCCACCCGATGTGCCGACAAATCCTGATAGGAGTCGCACATATCTCTTTCCCAGGGAACACCAGATGAGACATCCTACGAGTAAAACCAACCCTCAAGTTGCCCCGAGGTGGCCCCGCAGTCTACTCAGTTCGGACCAACACTTAGAGGAGCACTGGCCCGGGGAGGTTAAAATAAAGAAGACCTTCGGGCTCCGGAAACCCAAGGTAAAAAGGCTTAGGTTGTTAGGCAAAAGTAAAACCAAGGTTGGGCCTTGCCGGAGGAGTTTTATTCAAAGTAAACTATCAAGGGGTTCCCATAACACCCAAACACGTAAGGAACACAAAATCAAGGAACTTAACACCGATATGACGGAAACTAGGGCGGCAAGAGTGGCACAAAACACCAAGCATAAGGCCGAGCCTTCCACCCTTTACCAAGTATATAGATGCATTAATTAAATAAGATATAATGTGATATCCCAACATATCCATGTTCCAACATGGAACAAACTTCAGCTTCACCTGCAACTAACAACGCTATAAGAGGGGCTGAGCAAAAGCGGTAGCCAAACAACGGTTTGCTAGGAAGGTGGGTTAGAGGCTTGACATGGCAATATGGGAGGCATGATATAGCAAGTGGTAGGTAGCGTGAGATAGCGATAGAGCGAACAACTAGCAAGCAAAGATAGAAGTGATTTCGAGGGTATGGTCATCTTGCTTGAAATCCCACAAGGAAGAAGAACGAATCCATGAAGAAGACAAACGGACGTAGTCGAATGGGTCCTCACCAACGCAACATAACCAGAACTATCGAGAAGAAGCACACCCGGAAATAAACAAACAACATGGTAAACACACAATCATAAACATGGCATGATGCACAATCAAGTGTTATGCATGTCCGGTGTAAAAATGCATGGCATGGCAAAGTGCAACAAACAATACTACAAATTAAGTGGAGCTCAATATGCAACGAGTTGCATATTGACGAGACACCACATCAATTATTTAGTTCCCTCTCGTTTATGTACCCAACAATACTAAATGTTATAAAACATGGCAAGGGGTAAAGCATATGAAAAACTACCTATCTAAGCAATTTAAATGGGGCCGGAAACATCAACCAACAATTCTGGTAAATCCTCATGTGCATTAGCAATTTAATGCAACAACAATTTTAAACATTTTAAATGTTATTATCATGATGCAGATGACATGTGCAAGTTTTATGCAATAATTATGAAAATGTTGATAAGAGCATGATATAAAGCATTTGTCACCTTGGCGGAAACGAAAGGGGTGCCAAGGCAACGACAACGGAAATTGTGCCACGGCAACATTCCGATGATCCGGCAATTCATGGAAAGGCCCGTGCAAAAGAATAAGAGTGTGGAACATGAAAGAGTGATGGGGAGTGATCCCAGATACCGGGTTCCCATAGGTTAGTGGCATGGAAACGAGTGACAATTCAGACATGGTGCAAACATAGGATGCATCTCATACAACACATGCATACGGTGCACAGGCGGTCATCTCGGTGGTTATACCTTCGAAGAGTGCAAACGAGACGGTTCTCGCTCGGTGAAAAGTAGAGGAAGTAGACGTTCTCCCCAGTTTGTAGTGGAGGTAGTCGTTCATGTCCGGGAAGCGGTAGAGGTACGGGTCTTTGACAACGGTCGTTGTTCACGCTCCATGGTCATCAGTAGAGGTTCTCGCAATCTCGGCGAGGGTAGTGGAACACGGTTTTGTAGGTGTTAGAGTCATCGATAGCGATACTTGATGAAAGCTGAAACGGTCTTAGGCGTCTTCACGCGTAGGGGTACTTGGCGTTTTTGGGTCGTCGGTCTTGCCGATCCCGGTCTCGGCAACGTAGTTGTACAAGAGCGTCATCGGACTTGTCGAATCTGAAGTCTTCGAGGGTCGTCGTGTTACTTGGCGCTTGCGGTCTTGATAGCTCGAAGGGGTGCTTGGCGTTCTCCGTCTTGCGGGTCATGGTACTTGGCGTGGAGGTAAACCTCAGGCTGCCATTCATTGGAAACTAGCTGCACCAGGGAAGTTTAAGGCAGCGACGGTAGCAACCGGGTTGACCAAAGGGGACGGCTCAGACAAGAGCTTCTCTTCCCGGGGAGGAGGCACAAGCGATGCAGAGCTGCAGGAGGAGCTTCGCCATGAGCAGAGGCGGACGGTCTTGGCGTGGAGATGGAACCGGGGTAGGGGTCCGACGAGGTAGGTGGGCGGACGTGGGCACGGCAGTGTTGCAGCACAAGGACATGTTTTTCGAAGTGCCCAAAAATGTTGAGAATTTAGGTGAGCTCCGGAAAATGACGAAAGGATATATGGCAAAGTTAGAGGCCAAGAGTTGTGATAACAAAGGCATTGGGATTTTTGCAAGTGTGTTATGGTGAATTTCAAATTGAAGAAATATTTAATATAGCTCCCTACTATCGGGAGGATATGTTATAAAGAGAAGTCACCCTTCCCTTGATTTAAATAGATCAAAGATCTATGCATTTTATTTAGTTGAGTTTTACAAAATTAAAAGACATGATGACATGATGCAATGCGAATGATGCAATGATGACTGGAACAAACCAACAACTCACACGACGAAAGTCGGAAAACATGGAAGGCGTCTGAAGCTCCGGTCTTGGGGCGTCACAATGGAGTTAGTGGACATGCTGGTTTGGCCAAGTGAGCAGGTGCCTAATGCAAGTTTATAAACTTGCAGATTTCTGTCATGCACATGAAGTGTTCAACAGAATACCAGGCCAAGCTAGAGAATTTTGTTGATGATGAAACTTGGCAGGGTGAGGTCTCTTTAGAGGGTAGAGATGATGGTGGAGTTGGTTTGGAAAGAATAGGAACTTGTTAGTGCAAGTTTTACCGGAATTCAGTTCTGGATAGAAACTTTAGTGGCATGTTTGGTGAACTTAAAAGATGCAAAAAGAGCTAACCTCCTGGAGTTAAGGTTTTGGTTGGAAGGACTACAAGATGGCAACGCTTCAGAATTAATGGAGCTAGGAAAATTAGGGTTGGAGTTGTAACTCAAGAATGGGGCAGAAATGAAAAGAGGATGTTTCAGTCAAATTTTTCAAAAGATGTAGTTAGGTTTTTGCTCAAAAGTGACATATAGGCATCACCTGACTTCTCATAATTTTTGTGGGATTTTAAAACAATTATTTAAAATAATTGTAGTGCAACAGAAGAATTTCAAGTACTGAAAATGATTTTAAAAGAATTACTTGTGGCAAATTTTATTATGAAAATATTTCCTACTATTATTTATGATATAAATGAAATGATTTACAAACAACCAAAGACCACAACATTTCACAAAAATAATCTTCTATGGAATGAAGAAATTTGGAAAACAAAAAACAGAAAAGGCTCTGAAATTAATAAATGACCTAGTATAATTCAAAATTTATTTCTGGCCACATTTTACTTAATAAAATTTGATTAAATTTTTGGGGTGTTACATGAAGTTTTTAAGAATTAGGGAAACCGTGTTATGAGAAGAATGAAGAAGACACATGAGCTCAAGCTTGGGGATGCCCAAGGCATCCCAAGTTAATGTCCCAAGAAGTCTCAAACATATAAGCTCGGGATGCCCCAGTAGGCATCCACTTTTCTTCATCAACAATTATCGGTTAGCCTCGATTGAGCCTAAGTTTTTGCTTCTTCACATGATGTGTTCCTTTCTTAGAATTTCATTTTATTTTGTTTTTCTTGATGCTTTAATAAAATACTTAGATCTGAAACTTTTAAATAAGAGAGAGTCCTCAAATAGCTACCCATTTACATAACTACTCGCTTGATCTTCACTTATATGTTTTTGGAGTATTTTGTCGAAATCTCTCACGCTTCACTTATATTATTTTGAGAGATGAAAATTTTTATGCTCATGTTGTTAACTTAAATTTGTTTGTGCCTGTCAAAAGCAATTGCAATATATGAAATTAGTCCCAAAGTGATAGATATCCAAGAAGGATATAATAGAAAGTTTCATGTAGATCATTGGATATGATAAGTTTGATTCCTTGCAATAGTTTTGCAATATGTAGATAATAATATGTGAGTCATGCTGGTGAGTAATTATGCTCTAGTAAGAATATTGGTGTTAAGGTTTGTAATTCCATATGCAAGCACGAAAGTCAATAGTTATGCAATGAAATTGCATCCTACTTGTGGTGCATTATTCGGTGTTAGTTATGCTCAATGCTTGTTTACGAGAATTTTTATTTCTTGGTTGGTTGCTTCTCAATCTATTTGCTAGCCTCCATTTGTACTAAGTGGGAATACTACATGTGCATCCAAAATCCCTAAACCCAGTTTTGCCACATGAGTCCACCATACCTTATATGTGGTATTCCTGTGCCGCTCTAAGCAAATTTGTATGTGCCATCTCTAATTTTCAAATTAAATTTCCTTTTTGTGTGCTCGTACCGCTCATGAAGCGGCAGGTGTCATGGGAGTAAGTCTGACAGTAAGAATAGGGGGTACGTAGGAGGAGGCAAGGTCCTAGCTATGGCGAGGTTGTACACACGGGTCTTACGAGTTCAGGCCCCTCTCGAAGGAGGTAATAGCCCTACGTCTTGGTGCCCTGAGGCTTGTCAACTGGAATTCGTGTGTGAGTTACAGGGGGTGCGAACCCTGGTGCCAGAGGAGGGTGGCTTATATAGAGTGCGCCAGACCCCTCCAGCCCTCAATTACACAGGGTTCAATGTAAGTTAAGACAGGGGCGTTACTGATAATGCCTGCTATAAATGACTATTAATGTCCTTGAAGACTATGGAGTAAACGCCTGACCATTGCCATCCTGAGGTGACCTTAGATCTTCTGTTCTCCGAGTGACTCTTCGTATGGTCGAGTGGCTCTATCTTAGTCGAGTGGAATAGCTGGTCGAGTGGATTGCACTCCAAAGTGGTTTCAGTCGGTATATTTTGTTGTACTTCAAATGTCTTTGACTCTAGGGCAATGTCCTTGGGCAGAGTGTCTAGGTCAGGCCTATGACCCTACCCTAAGTACATGGCATTGTCATTAGCCCCCGAATGGATTGAGGTCCAAGTGAAGTAAGGTTGAAGTTGTTTCCGATTCGATTCCATGCTTCGGAGGAATTTCATCGGAGTCTGGAAATCGTACTGGGACTTTTAACCTTGCGTTAGTTGCCTTGATCGATTCTGTAGTCGTCGAGTGAATTATGTTGTAAATCTTCGAGTGAATTAGGGTGTGAAATCTTTGGCACGATTGATCGCTCTGCGGTTCTCGGATCTCACGTGTTTTGAAATTTTGGAGAAGCGCGTGGGATGGAGCATGGCACTGTAAGCGGAATAGATAGACAGAGGCACCTCGATTTCCATGCCACCTTTTTGGCCATGTATCAGGAGAGCGTCTGCTGCGAGATGTGATAAGATCGCTTGGGTCCACTGGTCAGTCACTCGGAAGCGGCCCCATAAAGAGCGCTCAGGCCGATGCAATTTACAGTGCTCCTCATTCGGTCCTCTTTTCCTCTGATTCTCAACCGCGCATCTCTATGCTCTCGACGCTTCCGCCCAGTCTGTGTGCACTTCGCCGCCATGGGGAAGGAAAATACCGTGGCCCTGGAGCGTGTGAGGATGGTGTCGGTAGTGGCGAAAGGCAAGATGACGGCTCGGGGTCGTCGTTGCTGTCTGGTCTGCCACCTGGTTGGATCCAGGGGGATTGGATTTGCTCCACGGTCGTGCAGGAAGATCTCGAGAGGCTCGCCGAGGACGGGATGATTGTTGACAAATCTTGGAGGTTGCCGGAGGGTGAATCCAAGCCCCATCCGCGCGAGGGTGAGCGTGTCCTCCTCACCACACATGTCGATCGAGGTTTTTCCCTTCCCCCGCATCCGTTCTTTCGGGGTTTCTTGAACTTCTTTGGTGCCTTGGTTCACCATCCCCCCCCCCCAACACAATCACATATCTTGCTGCGTACATCTCTTTGTGCGAAAACTTTCTGGGCTACCAACCACACTGGGGTTTCTTCAAACACATCTTTACTTGCCACTCCCGGACAGTGAAGAAAGCAAATCCGACTGATGAAAAGACGCACGTGATCCAGATGTGCGGGGGTTTAGGGATTCAAACTACGGGTAGAAGTGATTTTCCTAACATGACTCTTTCTGAGTCAGTCTGCGGATGGCAGTCAACCTAGTTCTACTGCAAATACGTCTCGACTCCTGGTCAGTCGACCGGTCTTCCCCCTTTCACTATGGAGCGTCTCTGCCAACCTTCTTCACTGATTGTGACCCTAGAGGAGAAAGGTGAGGTCTTCCTTTTAGTCGACCAAGTCATTAACTTGGTTCGGGAGGGTGTCACTAGCATAGATCTGTTGGAGGTGTTCCTCAGTCGGCGAATCCAGCCTCTCCAAGCCCGTGATCATCCAATGTGGATGTACTCGGGCCCTGGAGACACCGCTCGGGTCCACCCAGAGGTGGTCGTCGAGGAGATGGTGGCTCAGTGCCTGAGGAGCATTATTGGGAACAAAGATAACCCCAGGGGGTCCAGGAGGGTTCAGCCATTCAATGCCGAACATGAGCCGGAAGAGGTCAGGCTCAATATACCGAGTGTTTTCTTCTTCCGATCTGCAATTGCTCCCGAATCTGACTGATACTTGTATCTTATGTCTTGCAGATTTATACCAAGATGTATTCGATGCTGAACTAGGAGCAGCTCCAAGAGGGAGCGCAGAGTGATGCTGTGAGTACCTAATGGGAGTACGCGGACGACAACGACGAGAGGATGATGAGGACTCAAGCAGTGGCGAGGAAGTTTACTCGCCACCCCGCTCAGAGCGTCGTTCCAAACAGTCGCAGGATCCTGTGAGCGGGCGCGACAAAACAACTCCGTCAGGTACGAAAGTTCCGAAACGCACTCGGACTTCGACTCCCGAGCCATCGGAGAAAGCCGCGAAGCAGCCCAAGGTTGCTCCACCGAAGCCCCAGAAGACCTTGCCCAAGATCAAGGTGGACGTCCCTATTGCCTCTGCGTAAGTGTTTTGTTTCTTCTCGTTGTCTTCATTTTGACTGGGGACTTCTTTCTTTTTCTGACCGAGTGAAGTCTGGATCTTTCAGCGCTGCTACTTCTGGGACGTCCATGGATACCGACAAGGAGCAGGATAATGCGGAAACGACAGACGCGGCCACGTCTCGGGAAGGTACGACTCCACACCCAAGCTCTTACTTTACCAACTGCTTCGACGGTTGAATGCTTTGCAGCACCACATGTTATCCAACTTCCAGACGATGACGATGATGAAGAAGTGCCATGAAAGGATACAGGGAGGAGGGGCAGGACTATGAGCAAGAGGGTGTTTGCCAGCAAAGCATCTGACTGGACATCAGCATTAGAACCAGTCGATCAGCAACTTGGCGATCCAGTCCGGACTTCTGTTTCTTTTGTTGTTCCTTTGTGGACTGTCCAGCCCTCGGTGTCGACTACCCAGGCCCCTGCTCTGACTGTGCAAGTTCAAGCTTCGGCTCCACCGGCCACGTCATCAATTCCATAATCTCGTTTATTTGTTACTCACCATGTCGTAGAAGACCAAGTAGGAGCTTCATACGTCTCCAACGTATCTATAATTTCTGATTGGTTGTTATATTATCAATCTTGGATGTTTTATAATCATTTTATAGTCATTTTATATCATTTTTGGTACTAACCTATTGACATAGTGCCAAGTGCCAGTTGCTGTTTTCTCCATCTTTTTTACATCGCAGGAAATCAATATCAAATGGATTCCAAACACAACGAAACTTTACGAAGATTTTTTTTGGACCCGAAGGAACATAATGGGCCCTGGCTGCGCCTGGGGGTGCTCCGAGGAGAACACAACCCACTAGGGCACGCCAGGAGGCCCATGCGCGCCCTGGTGCGTTGTGCCCACCTCGGGTGCCCCCCGGAGCGCCTTTTTGCTCTATAAATACACCAATATTCCAGAAAACACAGGGGAGTCAATGAAATATTGATCCAGCCACCGCAGAGTCCAGAACGACTAGATCCAATCTAGACACCATCTCGGATGGGGTTCACCACCTCCATTGGTGCCTCTCCGATGATGCATGAGTAGTTCTTTCTAGACCTTCGGCTCCGTAGTTAGTAGCTATATGGCTTCCTCTCTCTCTCTTAATTCTCAATACAATGGTCTCTTGGAGATCCATATGATGTAACTCTTTTGCGGTGTGTTTGTTGGGATCGATGAACTTTGAGTTTATGATCAGATCTATCTTTTTATATCCATGAAAATTATTTGAGTTTCTTTGATCTCTTATATGCATGATTGCTTATAGCCTCGTATTTATTCTCCGATATTTGGGTTTTGTTTGGCCAACTTGATCTATTTATCTTGCAATGGGAAGAGGTGCTTTGTAGTGGGTTCGATCTTACGGTGCTTGATCCCAGTGACAGAAGGGGAACCGACACGTATGTATCGTTGCTACTAAGGATAAAACGATGGGGTCTATCTCTACATGGATAGATCTTGTCCACATCATGTCATCGTTCTTATTGCATTACTCCGTTTCTCCATGAACTTAACACACTAGATGCATGCTCGATAGTGGTCGATGTGTGGAGTAATAGTAGTAGATGCAGGTAGGAGTCGGTCTACTAATCTTGGACGTGATGCCTATGTAATGATAATTTCCTGGATAACGTCATGATTATTTGAAGTTCTATCAATTGCCCAACAGTAATTTGTTCACCCACCATTTGCTATTTTACTGGAGAGAAGCCACTAGTGAAACCTACGACCCCCGGGTCTCTTTCTCATATATTTGTCTTTGTGATCTACTTTTCCTTTGCATTTATTTTCATATCTATTAAACCAAAAATACAAAAATACTTTGATGCACTTTATTTTATTTGCAATCTATTTATTCAATCTACTACAACCTTCTCCTGTCCACGCACCAATTTCTGGCGCCGTTACCCGAAAGGGATTGACAACACCTTTAACACGTCGGGTTGCGAGAAGTTGTTATTTGTGTGCAGGTGATGTTTACGTTGTGTTGCTTGGTTCTCCTACTGGTTCGATAACCTTGGTTTCACATCTGAGGGTAATACATGCCGCCGTTGTGCTGCATCATCCCTTCCTCTTTGGGGAAATATCGTCGTAGCTTCAAGCGACATCAAAAGGAATTTTTGGCACCGTTGCCAGGGAGGGTCTTCAACATATACCAGGTTCCTAATCACAAATATCATCTCCTCGCAATTTACATTATTTGCCATTTGCCTCTCGTTTTCCTCTCCCCCACTTCACAAAAAATTGTCGTTTTATTCGCTCTCTTTTTCGTTCGCTATTTTTTCTGTTATCTTAAACTCTCTTCTCTATCGCCATGACCGACCATAGAGAAGCTAAGGGTTTTCTTCCGAGTTTCAATGCTTTGGATAACCCCTCTGTACTCTCTAAGCTCATAAATAATGATGCTATGGAAAGGCTTATCGGGGTTGCTAAGAAGAACTCTAACAATTTTGATGAAGATGATCCCGGATTTTTTCGTTATTTTCTTGATGAATCTTTGAAAGATGCTTGGGATAGGCTGTTGAGAATTTGAGCTAGCTATGTGCCCCAATATCAGATAGAGATATACTTGAAATGTTTTTATGTTGGTCTACCTTCTTCCTTCAAGCAAGTTTTGGATTCTATATTTGAAAACGGTATTCTTGAAGGGGATGTCGTTGATACTTATGAAAAGATGAAAGCAATATTTGGGCACCCCAAGGGAGAAAATGTTGAATCAACTACCCTTATGTGTTTTTATCAAAATGAAACAATTAAAGAGATGAAGGCTAGTTTAGATACGAATTTTGGCAACGTGCTTAATCTTTCTTCTGCTATCAATGGCCATGTGCTTTCACAAAATAGAAAATTAAATGCCATTGATAGGAAATTTTCCCTTTGATTTCAAAAGGACAAAGATGACAAAACTTAGATCCTTGCTTTATGCACTACAAAAAAAAGACACATCCGTGACATTTTGGGCCAAACGGAAAAATTTCTGTCATACTTATGACACTTCTATGACGATAATTGTGACAAAACCCGGTATCATCATAGATGTGGTGGGCTCCTACTTCTATGACAAAAAATCATGACAGAAAATGGTCTTTTCGTCCTGGGCGGGCCGGAGACGCAGCTGCATGAAATTCTTTGGGCCGTCCATGACGGAAAAAACCATGGTAGAAGCGAGGGAGAGGAAAATATCGCGGTGTTCCCGGTTACGATGGGTGGTCGGGGCCGAGCGATGCACGCTTCTCTCGTACACGCACGCGCGTGGGTGTGTGGCGTTGGGCTCTAACTGAACCCGAGCGAGGCATTCGTCTACTGAACCTGAGCGATTGTACTACAGGCTACGCGTTACTGAACCTGAGCGATCGATCGATGGCTGTTAACTGAACCTGATCGAGCGATTCCTTCGCTACTGCTGCTAACTGAAGCCCATCGATTCCGCCTCTGGATGAATAGTGAGTGTTGCTGGGGGGTTTGGATGAACAGTTCCCGGTGGGGGTGGATGTACAGGACCTCGTGGTGTTGCCTCTGGATGAACAAGGCACCGAATGATCGAGCCGGTTGGCGCTGGATGAACAGGACCCCGTGGAGGGCTAGATGAACAGTAGATGGTGGAGGGTTGGATGAACAGTAGCCCATAGAGGGGTGGTTGAAAAGGAGCCCGTGTGAAGAGGGCTGGTTGAACAGTAGCCGGTGGAGTAGCGCACGGTGGAGGCTGGATGAACAGGAGCCCATGGATGAACAGTCACAGGTGGAGGATGGATGAGGTCGATGGTGGATGAACAGTAGCCCGTGGAGGCTGGAGGGGGTCGACGGTGGAGATGAACAGTATCCCATGGAGTCCCGTTTTACGATACGCCACACCCCTCCCGATGAACAGGACCACCAATTCGACCGTAGCACTCCAACACAAGTCTGTTTCCTCTGTTTTGCGGTACGCCACACCCCTCCCGATCAACAGGACCCCGTTTCGACCATAGGAGGTCCGTTTCCTCCATTTTGCGGTACGCCAGACTCCTCCCGATGAACAGGATCCCATTTTGAACGTGGCCGGTCGAACACAAGGCCATTTCCTCTGTTGTGCGGTATGCCAGGCCTCATTTCCATCAGCTATTCCGTCCAAGCCCACCTGATGAACACGACGACGCATTCCATTCGGACCCAACCGGTTGGCTCCCCATGAACATGACGACGACGTTGTTTCTCCGTTCTGACCCAGCCATGTACACGAGCCCTAGCCGTACGTATGTGTGAGTAGGCGTTCAAGACCATGCCTGTATGTATGTATGTGGCCATATTTTCTTTCTTGCACATTGGCTGCTGTACGTACGTGTACATTCTACTTGTGCGCCTCTACTACGACACGTGTGCGCCTCTAAATGGACCAGTATGTACGTACACGTTCGCGGCCAGAATGACAACGCTATGTACGCTTCGACCAGGTGGGTCCCGACTGTCAGGCACTTCCTTGTGTGCGAAGGTGTAACTGTGGGTCACAGCAGTCAGGGGGGTGAATCGTTTTTTTGCCCGGACGCACTTCCTTGCATGCAAAGATGCAGCTGGTGGGTCCCAGCAGTCAGGGGGGAAATTTTTTTCGCGAAATACGGTGGCCCATCCGGTGGGTCCCCGATATCAGGTGAAGGAATAATTATTTTGCGTGTAATAAGGAGGCAATTCCTTGCGGCTGCTGTGGACCCAGCTGTCAGCCTCTCCACGTACAGTACTCTTCCGATGGAAGTCGGTCGTTGACCACATGGACGACGGCGAGGCCTAGGAAGGGGACGACGCGGAGCCGGGTAAGACGCGGCAGTGGATACCCACGCGGAGAGGAGTACGAGGGTTCACTGGTTCGGCTGCGGTATGAGGCTACCGCCGCCGCGGAATAACAGGGGGTGTGGGTGAGTGGAAGGATGGCCTGGCCGGCGGTGGGAGTAGTAGGGGGCGGTGAGGCCTCCGCGGCAGCACAGCCGGCCACGGGAGGTAGGAGCAGGCGGCACAACCGGCACTGCTTTGGGCGGCTGGAGCAAGAAGACCAGAGGTTGAAGAAGCACGACGACCGTTGGATGGACATCGTACGGTCACTGCAGCTAGAATCGTTTATATTGACTAAGTTGACAAAGCCCTTGGTAGGCGTCAACTTAGTAGGCCCATAGGTCAGCTTCTGAAATGGTGCGCCCCAGATGTCAGGGGGAGGAATTAATTTTTGGGCGGGTGAAGCTAGAATATCCATGATTGAAGAAGAAGCACGGCATCCGTTGGATGGACATCCAACGACAACTGCTGCTAGAACTGTGTGTTGACTATAAGTTGACAAAGCCTTGCATACGTGTCAACTCTTTTTTAAGGGACGCGTCAACTTAGTAAGGCCACAAGTTTTTGGCAGAGAACTTATAGCCCATTTGAGATTTGTAAGAATGTGCAGCCAATTTTTTAATTCTAATGGAATTTACTACGGCCCATTTACGGTTTGTTAAAAGTACAGCCCATTTCAACCAACCATTCAAAAAAGAATTCAATAAAATTTCCCACATTTTGATGGGATCCGAAATATTTTTATCCTGAAATTTCTAGTTAGATTATATATAATTTAAATATAAATTTATATCACGTAAAAATCTAACGAAACATTGCACTCGCAACAATTAATGAAATAAAAAATTTCAACATCCAAAAATAATATTTTATAAAGTAATTACGTGTTTGGTGCATTTTTTATAGTTACTGCCCAGTTTTTATAATTACATGCCATTTATTATTTCTTAAACCCCATTTTCTTGTTAATCCTAATGCATCCCTCCTAGGAAAGATTTGCAACCCAGCGGGGCGGAGAATAACAACTTGACCTTGCCTGGGTATTCCTAAAAAAGTATAGCTGGGCTAGCCATTTTCATCTTGAAAAATAATAATATCTGGGGTGGATATCTGGCCTGGGCTAGACGGGCCACAACCCTCCAAGTTAATACCTGCATCGATGTTCTCGTTGTTGTTTAGAGAAGAAAAAATAATATCTAGGCCAAACATCGCTCAAGAAAAACTCTGTAGTGCTCACACCTCAAAAACACAAATACTGTTCCCAGATGTCGGCCGCTTCTTGTGCAATTCTCTCATTTATTGACTACATAGATTTACAATGGTGTGGGACTGTGATGTCAGGAAACCAGGAGGAAGCAAAAAAAAGTATAGTTTTATATACTAATAAGGAGGCATTTGCGTACATGCGGCTATGGCCCTGGTAGGTCCCCACTGTCATCCTCTCCAAGTAAAGTCATCTCCTCATCCTCATGTCCGTTGACCATGTTGGCAACGCGAGACGGCGGCGCCATGACGAGCGCAACTACTCGAAGGACGACGGAGAGGGCCTCGTGGGCCCTACAGATGGTCTGATACAACGCTCGCTGCTCATTCGGGAAGCGAGGATCATAGAGCCACATGTCCGCTGATACGTCTCCAACGTATCTATAATTTTTGATTGCTCCATGCTATATTATGTACTGTTTTGGACTATATTGGGCTTTATTTTCCACTTTTATATTATTTTTGGGACTAACCTATTAACCGGAGGCCCAGCCCAGAATTGCTGTTTTTTTTGCCTATTTTAGTGTTTCGGATAAACGGAATATCAAACGGAGTCCAAACGGAACAAAATCTTCGGGAACGTGATTTTCTCACCGAACGTGATCCAGGAGACTTGGACCCTGCTCCAAGGAACAAAAGAGGCGGTCACGAGGGTGGGGGCGCGCCCCCTAGGGCGCGCCCCCTGCCTTGTGGGCCCCTCGTTGCTCCTCCGACGTACTTCTTCCTCCTATATATACACACGTACCCCCAAACGATCAGAACAGGAGCCAAAAACCAAATTCCACCGCCGCAACTTTCTGTATCCACGAGATCCCATCCTGGGCCTGTTCCGGAGCTCCGCCGGAAGAGGGCCGTCATCATGGAGGGCTTCTACATCATCCTAGCCCCTCCGATGAAGTGTGAGTAGTTTACTTCAGACCATCGGGTCCATAGTTAGTAGCTAGATGGCTTCTTCTCTCTCTTTGAATCTCAATACAAAGTTCTCCCCCTCTCTTGTGGAGATCTATTTGACGTAATCTTCTTTTTGCGGTGTGTTTGTTGAATAATATTGTGGGTTTAAGATCAAGTCTATCTATGAATAATATTTGAATCTTGTCTGAATTCTTTTATGTATGATTGTTTATCTTTGCAAGTCTCTTCGAATTATCCGTTTGGTTTGGCCAACTAGATTGGTAGTTCTTGCCATGGGAGAAGTGCTTAGCTTTGGGTTCGATCTTGTGGTGTCCTTACCCAGTGACAGAAGGGGCAGCAAGGCACGTATTGTATCGTTGCCATCGAGGATAACAAGATGGGGTTTATTTCATATTGCATGAATTTATCTCTCTACATCATGTCATCTTGCTTAAGGCATTACTCTCTTTTTAACTTAATACTCTAGATGCATGCTGGATAGCGGTCGATGAGTGGAGTAATAGTAGTAGATGCAGAATTGTTTCGATCTACTTGTCACGGATGTGATGCCTATATACATGATCATGCCTAGATATTCTCATAACTATGCTCAATTCTGTCAATTGCTCAACAGTAATTTGTTCACCCACCGTAGAATACTTATGCTCTTGAGAGAAGCCACTAGTGAAACCTATGGCCCCCGGGTCTATTCTCATCATATTAATCTCCATCACTTTGATCTTGCTTTGCTTTTTACTTTGATTTTACTTTTTACTTTGCATCTTTATACCAAAAATATTATATCTATCAGATCTCACTCTCATAAGTGACCGTGAAGGGATTGACAACCCCTAATCGCGTTGGTTGCGAGTAGCTATCGCTTTGTGCAGGTACGAGGGACTTGAGCGTGGGCTCTTACTGGATTGATACCTTGGTTCTCAAAACTGAGGGAAATACTTACGCTACTCTACTGTATCATCCCTTCCTCTTCGGGGAAAACCAACGCAAGCTCAAGACGTAGCAAGAAGGATTTCTGGCACCGTTGCCGGGGAGTCTACGCAAAAAGTCAACATACCAAGTACCCATCACAATCCCTATCTCTCGCATTACATTATTTGCCATTTGCCTCTTGTTTTCCTCTCCCCCCAATTCACCCTTGCCATTTTATTCGCCCTCTCCCTCTCCCTATCTTCCCTCTCTATTTGCCTCTTTTTTGCCCGTTTGTTTTTGTTTGCTCGTGTGTTAGATTGCTTGCTTGTCGCGATGGCTCAAGATACTACCAAATTGTGTGACTTCACCAATACCAATAATAATGATTTCCTTAGCACTCTGATTTCTCCTCTTACCGATGTTGAATCTTGTGAAATTAATACTGCTTTGTTGAATCTTGTTATGAAAGATCAATTCTCCGGCCTTCCTAGTGAAGATGCCGCTACTCATATGAATAGCTTCGTTGATTTATGTGATATGCAAAAGAAAAAAGATGTCAATAATGATGTCATTAAATTGAATCTATTTCCTTTTTCTCTTAGAGATCGTGCTAAAGCTTGGTTTTTGTCTTTGCCTAAGAATAGTATTGATTCATGGAACAAGTGCAAAGATGCTTTTATCTCTAAGTATTTTCCTCCCGCTAAGATCATCTCTCTTAGAAATGATATTATGAACTTTAAACAACTTGATCATGAACATGTTGCACAAGCTTGGGAGAGAATGAAATTAATGATATGTAATTGCCCTACTCATGGTTTGAATTTGTGGATGATTATACAAAAAAATTATGCCGGATTGAATTTTTCTTCTAGAAATCTTTTAGATTCGGCCGCGGGAGGCACTTTTATGGAAATCACTTTAGGAGATACTACTAAACTCCTAGATAATATTATGGTTAATTATTCTCAATGGCATACTGAAAGATCTTCTAATAAAAAGTGCATGTGATAGAAGAAATCAATGTGTTGAGTGGAAAGATGGATGAACTTATGAAATTATTTGCTACTAAGAGTGTTTCTTCTGATCCTAATGATATGCCTTTGTCTACTTTGATTGAGAATAACAATGAATCTATGGATGTGAATTTTGTTGGTAGGAATAATTTTGGTAACAACGCTTATAGAGGGAATTTTAATCCTAGGCCATATCCTAGTAATCCTTATAATAATTATGGTAATTCCTACAACAACTCTTATGGAAATTACAATAAGATTCCCTCTAAATTTGAGAATAGTGTTAAAGAGTTTATGAATTCACAAAAGAATTTTAATGCTTTGCTTGAGGAGAAATTTCTTAAAGTTGATGATTTGGCTAGAAACGTTGATATAATTTCTCTTGAGGATGATTCTTTAAAGCTTAGATCTATTCCTCCTAAACATGATATCAATGAGTTTCTCAAAGCCATGAGAATTTCCATTGATGAGTGCAGAGAAAGAACCGCTAGGATGCGTGCTTCCAAAGATGCCTTTATTAAAGCGTGTTCCTCCAATTCCAATGAAAATAAGATGAAGATCTAAAAGTTATTGATGTGTCCCCTATTAAATCTTTATTTTGCAATATTAATCTTGATGAAACTGAATATGATCTATCTTTACCTAGAAGGCGTTCTAAAAATTCGGAGTATTTAGATCTTAATGATGAAATTGACGAAAGCGGGATTGAAAGAAATAAGAATCTAGATGTTGCTAAACCCACTATATTGGATTTCAAGGAATTTAATTATGAAAGTTGCTCTTTAATTGATTGTATTTCCTTGTTGCAAACCGTGCTAAATTCTCCACATGCTTATAGTCAAAATAAAGCCTTCACCGAACATATTGTTGATGCCTTGATGAAATCTTATGAAGAAAAGCTTGAGTTGAAAGTTTCTATCCCTAGAAAACTCTATGATGAGTGGGAACCAACTATTAAAATTAAAATTAAAGATCATGAGTTTTATGCTTTGTGTGATTTGGGTGCTAGTGTCTCTACTATTCCCAAGACTTTGTGTGATTTGCTAGATTTCCGTAATTTTGATGATTGCTCTCTAAACTTGCATCTTGCGGATTACACTATTAAGAAACCTATGGGAAGGATTAATGATGTCCTTATTGTTGCAAATAGGAATTTATGTGCCCGTAGATTTCATTGTTCTTGATATAGATTGCAATCCTTCTTGCCCTATTATTCTTGGTAGACCTTTCCTTAGAATGGTTGGTGCGATTATTGATATGAAGGAAGGGAATATTAGATTCAAATTTCCATTAAAAAAGGGCATGGAACACTTTCCAAGAAAGAAAATAAAATTACCATATGGAACTATCTTGAGAGCCACTTATGGATTGCCTACCAAAGATGGCAATACCTAGATCTATCCTCGCTTTTATGCCTAGCTAGGGGCGTTAAACGATAGTGCTTGTTGGGAGGCAACTCAATTTTACTTTTATTCCTTGATTTTTGCTACTGTTTAGTAATAAATAAATTATTTAGCCTATGTTTTGGTTGTGTTTTTTGTGTTTAATTAGTGTTTGTGCCAAGTAGAACCGTTGGGAAGACTTGGGGAAAGTCTTGTTGAACTTGCTGTAAAAAACAGAAACTTTAGCGCTCACGAGAACTGCTGTCATTTTTATTTGATGAGTGATATTTAGTTAATTCTTTTTGAATATGATTAATACATAAATTCATCACGTCCAGAAATTTATTTCAGAATTTTTGGGGTTCCAGATCTTGCGCTAGCTACAGATTACTACAGCCTGTTCTGTTTTTGACAGATTCTGTTTTTTCGTGTGTTGATTGCTTATTTTGATGAATCTATGGCTAGTAAAATAGTTTATAATACATAGAGAAGTTGGAATATAGTAGGTTTAACACCAATATAAATAAATAATGAGTTCATTACAGTACCTTGAAGTAGTCTTTTGTTTTCTTTCGCTAACGGAGCTCACGAGTTTTCTATTTTGAGTTTTGTGTTGTGAAGTTTTCAAGTTTTGGGTGAATTCTTTTGATGGATCATGGAACAAGGAGTGGCAAGAGACTAAGCTTGGGTATGCCCATTGTCGGTGTCAAAACCGGCGGATCTCGGGTAGGGGGTCCCGAACTGTGCGTCTAGGCCGGATGGTAACAGGAGGCAGGGAACACTTTGTTTTACCCAGGTTCGGGCCTTCTCGATGGAGGTAATACCCTACTCCTACTTGATTAATATTGATGATATGGGTAGTACAAGAGTAGATCTACCACGATATCAAGGAGGCTAAACCCTAGAATCTAGCCTATGGTATGATTGTTGTGTATGGAGTTGATTCTGTCCTACGGACTACAACCCTCCGGTTTATATAGACACCGGATAGGGTTAGGGTTACATAAAGTCGGTTACAATGGTAGGAGATCTTGAATATCCGCATCGCCAAGATTGCCTTCCACGCCAAGGAAATTCCCATCCGGACACGGGACGAAGTCTTCAATCTTGTATCTTCATAGTCCAGGAGTCCGGCTGAAGGTATAGTCCGGCTACCCGAACACCCCCTAATCCAGGACTCCCTCAGTAGCCCCTAAACCAGGCTTCAATGACGACGAGTCTGGCGCGCAAATTGTCTTCGGCATTGCGAGGCGGGTTCCTCCTCCAAGTCCTTCATAGAAGATTTGTAAACACCAAGAGTAGTGTCCGGTTCTGCAAAATAAGTTTCCACATATTGCCATAGAGAGAATAATATTGACACATATCAAATATGCTGACGTATTCCGCAGTGCGCTATCACACTACGGCCAAGTCCTTTACTCGAATCGTTTTTACTTTTCCACCTCAGCATGTTTTGCGAGGCGGTTTCCTTGGCACGTCTTGTCAAAGTAGAGATCGTGTGCCTTTTTACGGGATTCTCATCAATACGGACGTGGGTAACCCTAACCGCGCCATTTACCACGGCGCTTGGGAGGCAAGCGAGTTTTATTAGGCAGGTGGGGACGTACAACCGCATCCGCCCATATAAGGGGATAAGGATCCACCTTTTTACTTACGCCTTCTTCCTCCTTTGCCTATCCATCTCCTGCGCACTCGAGCTCCAGCGCCCAATCCCGCGCTTCCCACCTCGACCTTCTCCAGCGATGTCCGGAGCGGGAGGCAAATGGAAGGTCTCCTCCGTCACGGAGGGCGACATAAAAAAGCTAAGGAAGGCCGGATACTTGTCCAAAGACATTGCGCACCGGCTTCCCGAGGAGGGGCAGCTTCTCCCCACCCCAAGGCCCCATGAGAGGGTAGTATTCCTTCCCCACTTCCTTCGTGGACTGGGTTTTCCACTTCACCCATTCGTCCGGGGGCTCATGTTCTACTACGGCCTGGATTTCCACGATCTGGCTCCGAACTTCATCCTCAACATCTCGGCGTTTATCGTCGTGTGCGAGGCCTTCCTCCACGTCCGCCCCCATTTCGGCCTCTGGCTCAAGAGTTTCAACGTCAAGCCCAAGATGGTGAGCGGCAGCCAGGCGGAGTGCGGAGGCGCCATGGAGGGCAAGATTGCCAACGTCCTGTGGTTCGAGGGCTCCTTCGTAGAGACCCTAAAGGGGTGGCAAGCCGGGTGGTTTTACATCACTGAGCCACGCGATCCGAAATGGATCGCAGCCCCCGAGTTCCGATCCGGACCCCCCACGTGGCTCATGTCCTGGAAAGAGACGGGCCTATCATGGGGTAACGAGAAAGAGGTGACCGGACTGAAGACATGCATCCAGTCCCTGGTAAACAAGTCAATCAGGCTTGTAAATGTGGTCCAGGTCATGCTCGTTCGCCGAGAATCCTCCCGTGCCAACAACGGGACTTTACTCTGTGGGAGTTCGACCCGGCACAGCACCGAACCCTTAACAGGCTCTTCGACACAATGTATGAAGACGTCTGGAAGGTGCTAATCAAAGGCACCGAGGCTCCCGCATCCGCTTCCGAGGACCGTGAATACAGCTCGCAGCGTCACGCTAGCGAGGTAAGCTATTTTCACCTTTTACAGGATGTTCAGCCTTTTTCATAGTTTAACTCTATGCGGGATCTAAACTCCCTTACCTTTAACAGGCGTGGCGAGCGGTATCCGGACCGATTAACTGTCCGGCCCCGCTGCCCGAAGACCCAGCCCCAGCTCTACTAGTGAAGTTGCTGGCTCCGGCGCCTTATGTGGTGCCGGAAAAGAAGGCCAAGATGAAGAAGACCACGGGGACTCGAAAGAGTACCCACAACATGGTGTTGTCGGACTCGTAATCCGACGCGTCCGAGACGCCCTCCTCTCGTGAAAGCGAGGAGGAGGAAGAAGAAACCTCTCCCCCTCCAGCGGGGGGAGGAAAGAAAAGGAAGGCCGCCCCAGTGGGGGGCCGAAGGGTCCAAGAAGAGGAAAACCCCTCCGCCGGACTACGCCCCCGACGCCGACGAGGATGAAGAGGAGTGGCCGGACAGGGCCAGGCGTCCGGCGAAATCGTAAGCATTCGGATACCAGAGTAATTCATGATATTCTTTTCGTTGCGCAACTTTCCCTAATGTCGAATATAATCATGCAGCCCGCCCCGAGCCGAACTCAACGAGTCGTCGAGCGGCTCCCTGGATTCTTCGGACGTGAACTCAGTTCCGCCCGCTGCCTCCCCCCGCACTGCAGATGACGCCGAAGTGGCGTCACAACGAGCTCCGAGGCAGGAGGAGGTGGTCCTAGAGGAGCCACAAGGCGACCTCCCGGACTCCAGGAGTAAAGGGGACAGGACCCCCCAGGGCTCCAAGTCCGGCTTTGAGCCGGACGCCGTGCCGGAATCCTCAACAATTCCGGACCGCGGCAGGCGAACTCCTTCCAAGAGGAGCAAGCCTTCCGAGCCGGTAGCGTCCGTCCAACCGGAGGCGCCGGACAATCTGCTGGAGGTGCTTGAAGGCGCCTCCATCGACGAGGAGCACCATACTATTATGAGTGTGGTGATCCAGAAGGTTCAGTCCGCCAAGAGCGGACTGAGTGAAGCTTGCGCTAGCCTCCTAACAGGCTTCGAGGTAAGTAAAAAATATGTAAAAATATTACCGCATAGACAGTAGCTCCTGATGCTCTGTTTGGCGTTCGGAAAGAAAAGCCGAATAGAGGATCTATTAAATTTCGCAGGAGTCTAACAATAAAGAGTCAATATGCGTATGTAGGCTTCGCTGCTATCCACCGCCGCACTGACTGCGGAGGTGGGTGTCCTGAAGCAGGACCTCGAGCGGACCGAGCAAGAGCTCGGCCTTGCCAAGCGGCAGCTCGAGGAGAAAGAAGGTAAGAAATACCTTACTGAAAAGGGTGCCTATAGAGAGGCGTGATTGCAAAAAATAACAGGATTGTACCGCTTATTGTAGGGGCCACGACTGAGGTGGCGACCCTCAAGCAGGCGCTATCTGAGGCCAAAAATAAAACGGGCGCGGAGCGCACCGAGCGAGAGAAACTTGGGGCTCAGGTCGGCGAGGTGCAGCAAGAGCTTCAGGCTCTCATAAAAAACATGAGAGTTTGGAGCTTGAGTCAAAGACCCAAGCGTCCGAGCTCACGACGGCCCTTGAGACTGCCAAGTCTGCCAAGGCCGAAGCCCAAAAGGCTCTCCAAGAGTTGGAGGAGGTGAAAAAGATAGCAGCGGGTAAGGCATTCTTTATGCAAAGCAGAAATATAAAAGTAAACTACTTGTTACTTACCCGAATCCGGAGTTCTCCAGGGGCATTCGCAGATCTTCCCCGCAGCGTATCCAATGCTGCCGCATTCTACTGAGCTGAAGAGGGCAGCTCGACAGAGAAGGTGTTCTGGTCTCAGTATGCTGAGGCCGGACACCCTGTGCCCTTGAGCGACCAGCTGAAACAGTTGGTCGAACTCCACAAGGCGGCCGAACAGGCCATGAATACTTATGCTCTTGAGAGAAGCCACTAGTGAAACCTATGGCCCACGGGTCTATTCTCATCATATTAATCTCCATCACTTTAATCTTGCTTTGCTTTTTACTTTGCTTTTACTTTTTACTTTGCATCTTTATACCAAAAATATTATATCTATCAGATCTCACTCTCGTAAGTGACCGTGAAGGGATTGACAACCCCTAATTGCGTTGGTTGCGAGTAGCTATCGCTTTGTGCAGGTACGAGGGACTTGAGCGTGGGCTCCTACTGGATTGATACCTTGGTTCTCAAAATTGAGGGAAATACTTACGCTACTCTGCTGCGTCATCGCTTCCTCTACGGGGAAAACCAACACAAGCTCAAGATGTAGCATCCGCGATGACATTGTCGTTCGCTTGTTCATCGGTGCTCATTGAGGAGACGGAGGTTGCAGCACAAGTCCTCCTGCGCTGGTAGCTCTTCCGCCATTAGGGCGTCGAAGTGCGACCGCACCTGCTTTATGGTGAACACGGCATGAACCGGCTTGGACAGTGGCGCCGGCTCCTGGTCGGAAGCTACGTCCATCGTCTGATTGTCGTGGCTCAGCTCGGCGAGCTAGCTGGCGAGCCAGCATGTCCGGCTGCTGGACCGACCCACTGCCAAGCACGAGTCTAACTACCCTAGCCCACCCAGACCGCCTCCCTCGCCCGCGAGTGCTTTCCGCCTGAAACGGTCAGCGCCGCCCGCCCCGCTTCCCGGTGCAAGCGAGTGCTCCACCTTCAAACGACACAAGTGTCGTCTGTCCTTCTGCCGCCCACATTAATGATACGCGGTTGCCGAGGCGGCTACTCCAGCACCACACGTCCATCCCACCGCCGCCCACCATTGCTATATAAACTGATGCGTCGGCCATAGTCGCAGTCCTCCGCATCCGTTCCCTTTCTCCTGTTCACACCACTACTACCCACCCTGGCTTCCTCGCGCTCCAGCGCTCTTCGGGACGGGCGAACGACGGACCACAAGGAGATGGCAGCCATTGCTGCCGACTGGCTCGCCGGCAGGCAGCCGGAGGACGACGACATCCCAATGGAGAACATGGTAGTCGATGATCCGGCGCCATCCCCCTCCTTCGTGCCTTCCTCGCCGGTGCATTGCACCATGACCATCGGCGAGGCCCATGCCCAATATCTGGACACGGTGAGGCAGAAGCGTGAGGAACAGTTCCGGGAGGCGCAGGCCGATGCTGCCTACAACCACCATCACCTCTAGGAGCACCTGCAGCGCGGAGGAGAAGATCACCGCGGAGCGGGCGGAGCCGGAGGCGCTGCTCGACTCGTACCGCTCCACCCGCGAGGGCCGCCTCGAGCACCGGCGGTACCGCATGCGGGTGGTGGAGGCTGCGACCGCCTACAAAGAGGGCGATGAAGCGGGCGAGGCGCTGTTTGGCGAGACCGAGGACGAGGCAGAGGACAATGCCGGCTCCGGCAAGTCCCCGTTCTGCTGACATCGACGAGGCCCTGCTCCGCCGAGGCCCCGCGGCGCCAACAACGAGGCAGAGGACACCGCCGGCTCTACCGAGGCCCCACCCCGTCGGCAATGAGGGGGAGGATTTCCCCCGCTCCGCCGAGGCGCTGCCCGCCGACAACGAGACAGAGGACATCGCCGGCTCCGCCGAGGCCCCGCCCCGCTACCAACGAGGCCGCGCCACACAGAAAACAAGGAAGAGTAGAACAAGGCAGGTTGCCGCCGCTCGGGTCCAAGTAAGGCCACCGCTGCTACCCTCTCGTTGCTGGCACTGAGCTGTACATCATGGAGCAATTCTATGATTATAGGATGATTGAAGAGCGCTCCGTGGTTGAGCAAGCTCATGAGATACAGTCATTTGCTAGAGAACTTGAGCCCAGATGCAGGTGGGTAGCTTCGGTTAATTAATTATACCTTCAGCGCACCCCTTTTTAGTTGAAGAATGTATTAAATGTAATGAAATCCAACATGTTTATATGAAATTTGACCTTGTATGAATGAATTTATTTCGATTAGTTCGAATTCTTGTATCACTGGCATTGGATGAACATGCAATACAATACGTACTAGCATTATTCCCAAGGTGATCACCTCATTTGCAGCAGTTTCACATGTACTCCCTCCGGTCGTTTCTAGTCTACATACAAGTTTTGTCTGCAGTCAAAGTATCTCTATTTTGACAAATCTTATAGAAAAAAGTATGCACTTCCACAATGTGCGAAGTAAAAAGGAACAGAAGGAGTACAAATAGTTTGAGCAGCTTTTTAGCATTACTACACATTGCAATCAAACACACAAGCCTGGCAATTCATAGAGAACATTCAAAATAATCGATGATTATGCATCTCAGCGATTCACATGTCAGAGCCAATATTTACTTCACAACTAAAGATTAAAGAAAAAATGGATCGACGCTGCTGACAGCAAAGGGCGTCCCATTCGAAAATATCAAACGCATGTCTTCTTGCTAAAATCAATGAGCAAAATTTGACAAGGTTGTCCCATTCCAAAATATCAAATGCCTATAATTGTGGAATGGGCAGGGTTTGCCATCAGTTTGGACATTGACATGGCACCTCGTGCTAAATAAACTAGTTGTTCTTCTTGTGCAGTTCCACCAAAATCAACCAAATTCGCTCGGCACCTCCTTTCTTGTGGTGGAAATGAATAATTCGATGTATTCATGAACATTTTGTGCAATTCCCATTCAATTCAAGCTGAGCACCCTTGTTTGCACAAATACAAAAAAAGTGATTAGTATAAAGCAAACTGTACTATGAATTGACAGTTTAAACATGCACCTACATGGTCCATGTAGAGCACACTTTTAGAAAAATGGACCTCACCGGAAAGAATCCTAGAGCAACATTGTACTTGAGCATCACAGCAGAAAATGGAGATTTGTCAGTCCTTCTGAGCTGAAGTTAGTTTGGTCTTGTGGGGGGGGGGGGGTAATGTAACTATCCTTCAACTGCTCCTTCTGATGAGAAGATAGACAGGGCTTCTTCATCCTGGCATAATCGGAACTAGTCACTTCACGTACTCCATATTCTTCTTTAGAGGAGGATGACCCTGTTGTGCAAAGACAAGAGGACGACTAAATGCTAGCATCCCTGTTTTCTCGAAAAAAAAGGAAATATTTAAAACAGCACAGATGAAGCACTTCTCAAGGACAATACCACTTTTTGATGATAGTATCTAAATAGTAGCACAACACCAACAGAGATGACAAAGCTCAATCATATGGATGAAATCAGTGGGCGAGTACCAACCTTTGTCAGGAGGCTTATTGTGTAGAGCATACAGATGAAGCACTTCTCTGGAACCATCTGTTGCTATCTACTATGGTGGCCATGCTTACTATATAATCCTCGATTAGTTTAATGTTTCCAACATCTTCTTGTGCAGTTCCACTAAAATATATGGTATCTTCAAAGAAGATCCCTGTTTGCACAAGTAGAGATAATTACTTATTACATTAAGAGTGGCATCAAATCAGTGGCAAAACAATTGCTCGTTCCAGCCAAAGCAATAAATTAAGATGCAAAACTATATCATTACTTGTGTCATCATAGTTCTAGTGCTTCATTACAGCACCGGGAGTTGATTTTTGTTTTTATTCCGCTTGTTCTTCCCCTTCATCACTTGGTTCAATAAAAGACAAGCTTCGCCTTCAATGTAAGATTTGGCATGTCAATTAGGTTGCACAAGTATAGCACTAAACAATGACATTAATTTTCTGATTAAAGTGGCAAAATACAGGCCAACAGTTGTGAAATATCCTTATCTTACCTCAATGGGATATTACGGTGCACATACAGATTGGAAGTCTTGTCTCCATTTGTGCAGTTCACTAAAATCAAGCAACATTACCGTACAGGTAGCACAACATATGAAAGCACACTACAGAATCATGTGAAAGAAGGCTAGTACCGACCTCTCATGACGCGGAATTCAAACAACTCACAAGAAGAAGATCTGAACCAAATTTGCCAACACGGATAGGAAGTAAGATCTCCTCTTATGCGGTTCCACTAAGATCAAGCAATCAAGCAACATTGTCGGTGTGACATTTTGGTTGAACTGCACAAAACACTCTTAAAACAAAAGTGTTTTGTGTATTGCAACAAAAGGTCACAATGGCAACGAGGTGAAGTAGATAACCCTGTTTACACAGAGGTGCAAAGGAAACAACTTGTGGTCAATAATGGTGGACGACACAGAAGCCAACAAAAAGAAGCATCTACCTTATCTAAATGGGAAAGAAAGCAAGATAATAGCATTTATCAAACGGTGGCATTGATTAATATTAGCAGAGATATTATATTAACAATAAAATTCATTAAACATGTAATTTGCTTTTAACTGCGGCATTGTATCAATTTTCCAGCGGCATTATTAGAGGGTGTTTGTTTACAGGGACATTTTGGTGGAGGGACTAAAAAAACTCCGTGTCAGTCCCATCTAAACCAAACAGGAGGGACTTCTAGGGACTAAAAGTGGGCATTTGGGACTAAAGAAAGAAGACCCCGAGGGAGAGTCTTTTTGGGACTTTTTCCAACAGTTGCCCCTGCCACGCATCGCACCTTGTCTCTATTAGTTCATTACTAGGAGTAACATGGTCTTTTAGCATGTCATTTAATAACCTCTAGTCCATGTTTAGTCCCTGGAACCAAGCAGGTAGGGACTAGGGAGTTTTTAACTAAACAAGGCCTTAGATTAACAACAGCTAAAGAGTTGCACGGGACAATGGACGCACCAGCACCATGTGCATCTACCGATGTACTGGGGTGATGAACGGTGTGTTGCAACAAAGAACAAACAACCAAGGAGCATATTTGTGATGGTCCCAGTTTTGTTATCTTTAGACACCTTTCCCTATGTGAGCGCGGCAAATCTAGTCCTGCTCAAACTCTACAGCCTTGTCCCCCAAAACAAAAGATCAGTTCGTGACAGATGTGCGTACTTCTTTTGTCATTGTTTTCCCTTTTCGACCAACATAGGTGCTGGATAGCCAGTCCGTACTAGTACTTTCCCCCCTTCCCTTCCTCTTTGAACCACGTCCTAGATTTATGCTATACAACTTTCCCCACTACTTTCCCCCATTCCTTTCCTCTTTGAACCACGTCTTAGATTCATGAGATACAACTTTCCCCACTACTTTCCCCCTTCCTTTCCTTTTTGAACCACGTCCTAGATTCATGCTATACAACTTTTGCCACTACTTTTCGCCATTCCTTTCCTCTTTGAACCACGTCCTACATTCATGGTATACAACTTTCCCCACTACTTTCCTGTTTGATCCAACACCTAGATTTGAGTGCAGAAGCGGAAAAAGCCCACATGCAGCTAGAGCAATGCATGTGGAATAAGTAAATTATACCTTAAGGTTCTTGGGGTGTGGTTCGGTGGGTGACCGGAGGCCGTTCGGCCCACACTATGTACGGCGGCAAAGAAGAAGGGGTCGGAGGCCCTCCCGCGCCGCCGCTGGGTGAAAGTGAACAACTGCGCCGGTAATGGATTCCCTCCCTCGCCGATGGCGACAGCGTTAAGCCTCCTTCCCTTCCCGGTAGACGGATCCTGCTGGCTCTTTGACCAGCAGTGAGGGGAGAGAGAGAGGCCAACGAAGTCTTGTTTAGATCTGGAGAGGGTGAGAGATTGTGAAGAGAGCAACTACAAGCAGACCAGCAGTGAGGGGAGAGAGAGGCCAACGAAGTCTTGTTTAGATCTGGAGAGGGTGAGAGAGTGTGAAGAGAGCAACTACAAGAAGACCAGCAGTGAGGGGAGAGAGAGAGAGGCCAACGAAGTCTTGTTTAGATCTCGAGAGGGTGAGAGGGTGTGAAGAGAGCAACTACAAGCAATGAGGCTCCAGCGTGTATATATATACCGGAGAGAGTGTGAAGAGTACAAACCCTAGAAAACAAGCGCCGAGGCTGCAGCTGATTGTATAGCTCCGTATCCATCCATTTTGAGCAGTCAAAGAATCCTCCTGGCACGGATTATTCTCAAGTGTAGTTATCGAACCCGATACCTCAAGTTTGATGAGCGAACAGGCTAACCAGCTACACAACCCTCCCGTTATGTTCAACGAGAGGAAAATAACCTTTTATACATTCATGCATTCCTGTGACAAGCATGCCGTGTTTTTTTGTGTGGGAGTCATTGGGATTTCAATCATAATCGTGTCATGTGGCTTTGGTGGTAAGATTATCCACAGTGGTGCAGAAATAATGCAGCCTTAGTCACCTTACCTCTCTCCATGTAGTACATTGGGTCCCACCAATCAGAGGGTGAAACAAACAAATTAATAAGAAAAATTAAAAGCGCCAGCGGTGTATCTTACCTCACACATCTCGCTACTGCTCGAGAACACTGTCCAATTGATCCCTCTGTTCGCTCACATACTATTTTAAGTGAATCCTTATTATAACATGCACACAATTTTGGGCACTTGTATTCGTGCCACCGTATCTCGTACGACTCCCTCCGTCTAGGTGTAATAAGTCACGTTAGAAGGTGCAGCGGGACCAAGGTGCAAGCAGATTGGAGGAGAAGGAGAAACTTGACCGGTCATTCCTCCAATCAAAGCCCTGATTCCTGTCTCTAAATGCAATAATTAAGGATGAGGCTTGCCTGCTCCCGCGGCCTGCTCCCGTCTGTGGTCCCGCATCACTTGTTTTTAATCTAACGGCTGCTTCCCGCTTTCCTCCCCTTGTCCCTTTTTTATAGGAAAGAAAAACAAATAATTCTTGTATTTCCCTATCCCTTCCATACACAAGTCTGGACTCTAACAAATCATACGAAACCCGTGCAATCCCGGCGGCGAAGTGAGGATACAGCTCGGCGGCAAAGTGAACCGTCAAAATACAGGGCATTCGTTAGGCTCATCCCGCCGCCGCGGCGACGGCGGTGGCCACCAGGGAATGCTTGTTCTCAACCAGGGCCTTCGGCATGAGTGGGAGCTGCAGCCCGACATCGTACTGTTAGGGCATTGCCCCCACAACGTCCGCCTCGCTGCCGACGTCGTTGAGAACGGGCACCGCCTGCTGCTCATCAACATGATATTTAACCAATTCTGCACCGCCACAAGGCGTCGTGGGTGTTCGTCAACTCCTGCGAGCCATAGCATGACATGGTTGATATGCTCCCGGGCGTCGCACCGCCGCTCATCCCCGTGGGTCTTCTCGTCAAGCTCGAGAAGGAGGCCACCACCCGTGGCGGCATGATGAAGGCGGCAGACGACTACCTCGTATGGTTGGATGCTCAGGAGCCGCGCTCCATGGTTTAGGCATCACTCAGCAGTGTCATTGTGCTGCACGCGTTGGATCTGGCTGAGATGGCGCATGGGCTCGCGTCAATTGGCCGCCCTTGCCTGTTGGTAGTGCACTGGTGCCGCCGTACATCATCACGTATGCTACTTCGTCAGACGTGGCATGCTGGTGTTGTGGAGACCGAGGGACCTTGTGGTCGTGCCTGTCGAGCGCGGCCATAGAGCAACTGCAACTTCACATGCATCGGCGGTGATGCAATAGCTTGCTGAGACTATGGTCCTGTCGAGCGCGGCCATAGAGCACCGTCGCTTGCACTGGCGGTGCTGCAACAGCTTGCCGAGACTATGGTGAACTCTTCTGTTTGTGCCAAGTTGGGGATCTGCATGCATGCACGGGCTCCGTCCTGTAGACGTGCGGGAAAGACACGGAAATACAGGATTGTTTGCATTTTTTATGGAGAAAAGGGTATGGGGGAGGAAAGGCCGTTGGATGGAAAATTAGTAGTCGGGACCACCGATGGGAGCACGGGTCAGGAGCAGGCAAGCCTCGTCTCCAAACAACTAAGAGATGTCGTTTTAGCTACCATGCAGGGCCACGTATTAACTCGCATGCAAGCCGACTTTGATTTATTGACTGATCAACACGTAGTTGCGCTCCATGCATTGGTTTTCCGGGGGAGATAACAAGGCAGAGTAAAGAGCGTTTGGTTACATTGCTTAGGCTGGTCATAGTGGTGAGTAACTTGGACTAGTAACATGCATATGTTACTAGTCTATGTTACTACTATGCGAAGTTTGCCATCGGAAGCGAGCCGATCTGGCTCTCCTGACCTAGCAAGGTTTTTCTAGCCCACCCAAGCTAGCTGGCCCACAAAAGCTAACATATTTTAACAGTTCTAAACGCCTAACCTTGCCCGGCTATGCTATAAGCTATTTTTCTAAGGATCCAAATGCTCCCTAAGTAACAACGCTCGCTAGCAACGAGGCCAGGAGGGGATCGAGATGCGAAGTTAATGGACGACGCCTAAACATTTTGGGAATATCTAATTTCTGTAAGATGACTTAACACCTAGACGGAGGGAGTACTACTCCTCAGTCCAGGTTTGATGGAATATTCGTCACCTCTTCGCTTCTTGTACGTACTCCATTTGTATCTCACTTCCTGTGGCTTCGCACTTGCACGATTTTCCTATTCTATGAACCTGTGTGTGCATGTGCGTGTGTGTGTGTGTGTTTAACATCATGTGTGTGTTAGAGAGAGCGACGGATCTACCTATTCATATAGAGAGATGGTGTGTAGTGTACGATTTTAGCCGCGAGAGTCGGTGCATCCTCTCGTTTCCGAGCGTCCGGTAGGGATAGGCGGACAGCTGCCACGCCCGCTCCTAACCAGCCTGGCCCACCCAAAGCCCCTCCATCGCCCGCGCATGCTTCCCGCCCAAAACGGTCAGTGCAGCTCCACAGAATCGGTGTCGCATTCATGCCCGAGCAGAGCGGACGCGACCTCTCACTGGCGCATGAATTGAAGGGAGAAGCGGATTCAAGAGTGATGGTTGCTTCGTTCGTCCAACTTACTGCTGGGTCTATGTGATTTGACGGCTCATTGGTCATTATTAGTGAGGTGGTAGGACTGCTGGATGTCCCACGCTTTCGGCGAAAGGAGGTACTACTAGATTACAATTTTCTCCATTCTTACGGCAGAGGAGTGCAAGAGCAGTGAAAACATGCAGGCTCAATGATTACATGGCCCACCTCACACTATCACCATATTTTCTGGACACCGTATGACACCTAACTCTTTACATAGTACTCCCTCCGTTCCTAAATATAAGTCTTTCTAGAGATTCCACTAGGTGGACTACATACGGAAGAAAATGAATGAATCTACACTGAAAATGTATCTATATACATCCGTATGTGGTTCATGGTGAAATCTCTATAAAGACTTATATTTAGGAATGGAGGAAGTACTAGTATAGTACGTACTATAATTTATCAGCGAGATAGTACAATGCTATGAAGCTTCCAGCTTCTACATGTATCTTGCATCCAAGGTTGCCCGTTGCAACATTTCATCAAATACAAAGGAGACTAACATGCATGCTATTGCATCTCAATGATTGACAGATCATAGAAAATATGTACTCCCTCCGTTCCAAAATAAGTGTCTCAACTTTATGCAGGGGGTGTTTGTTTCCAGGGACTTTTTAGTGTAGGGACTAGAAAAAGTCCCTCTTAGAGACTTTTTAACCAAACAGGAGGGACTACTAGGGACTAAAACTTGCTTTTTGGGACTTAATGAAGAAGACTCTCAAGGAGAGTCTTTTTTGGGACTTTTCCAACAATGCCCCTCCCTGCACCCATTGCACCGCCACCCCATGGTGTTGTTTGGTTGTATTTTTCTGTATACTGGGGGTAACATGGTCATTCAATAACCTCTAGGGAGGGACTAGGGACTTTTAGTCCCCGAAAACAAATAGGGAGGGACTTTTTAAGGAGTAGGGACTAGAAAAAGTCCTAGGACTTATGAACCAAATAGGGCCTCCATATGGACTACATACGGAGCAAAATGAGTGAATCTACACTCTAAAATACGTCTATATACATCAGTGTTTGGAGTATGTACTAGTAGTTCATATTGAAATCTACTAAAGGACATATATATTTCAAACAATATGATAATCTCTCTAACCAAGGTAGTAGAGACGAGCAGTAAACAGAGGGAGTAGTAAAATTTTCTCCTCGTCCTGCGAGCCACCGCGCGCGTGGGCGAGGGAGCGGGCGTAAGGCGTACAGTACTACTACTAGTAAGCAAGCTTCACCTCATCCTGCGAGCCATCGCGCCCATGGGCGGGGGAGACGGCGTACTAAGCAAGCTTCTCCTCGTTCTGCGAGTTGATGGGACACATCAAAAGTACTCCAGTGTATAGAGCCTTGCCTCTAAGGTAGGCCCCACATGGTTTGCCTCTTTTTTAACATAACGCGTCAAGTCACAATTTGTTTGTTCACCCGTGGTAGATGATCCTCCCTCCATCTAGTGGACAAGCAGTACACATGTCAAATTACCATGTGGGCTTCCTTTTCGTATAGAAATGAGCTCCACTGTGTACTCGCACGGGTGTTGTTGGGAAAGAGACGGGAGTACGTGCACTGTGCATGCACCTCTTCTCTTCGTGCATGTCCTCCACCTACGTGTGTGTGAGAGAGAGATACAAACCTAGACAAATGGCTTGTGCTTTTGTGAGTGTTTTTTGTTTTGGGGGGGAGGTTGATTTCGTGAATGTATTTGTGGGAATATGTGTCGATGACATCTCAAACAAAATTTTGCATGTAATGTGTGTGAAATGGAGGCCTATCCATATCATATATAGAGGGTTGGGCGATCCACGAGAAGAGAGGGAGGGGTCATAGATGTCGATAGAGACGAAGAGAGGATCTACTGGGTGGGTGCGAGATCGATGAAGAGAGCCATCGAAATTGTGTGTGTGTGCAAGTCAAAGATATAGGGCGACTGACCTATCGGAACGTCAGAGGGCCCAGGTCAAGTTTGTGTGTGGCAGGGAGACATGACTAGACCACTCGATGTATCGTTGTGTGTGTGTGGGACGGGGTGGGGGAGGGATAGGCAGAGGCCTAACTATAAAGGTAGAACGACTCATATATGTGTTGAGAAGGAGAGACCCAGCTATGTCTTGAGGGAGATCGGTCGACATCCGTACATAACTGAAGGACGGGAAATAGGATGGGACAGAGAGAGAGGAGAGAGAGGGAGGGAGAGGGGTAGAGTGCTGGATGGGTGATGGAGTTGCTTCTCGAAGATGGTGGGAGAGGCCTACTAGACAAACTGAGGGTGGAACTACAATATTATCAATAAGAGTGGGGATGTGTTTCCGTGTGTGCCTGTGCATGATAGATCTGTCTGGACGCATCCATGGATGATGAAGGGGAACCATGTGTTTGGTAAGCAAACGTAACTAGATCGGTAGATCAATTGTTGTTTGTCGGAGGAAGGGAGAGACATAACTAATGAGGTAGATCGATCGACGCGTGGGGAAAAAGGAGTTATAAGGACCTAGCTAGCTATATGTATAGCGGGAGATTGGTCGGTGTACGTCCATTTGTTAGAGGCAAATAAGGCCTGGCGAGACGGATAGACAGAGAGAATGGAGCTAGGAGGTGGTGCGAGAGGCCCAGCTACTAGCTAGATAGGGGGGTAGTGTGCGGTTGTGAGATTGATGAAAAGAGGGGCGAGAGTTTACACGTGTGTGGGACCGTATGAGAGACACGAGGCAAGGACACATAAAGTAGGATATTGAAGGTGCATGTGTATGTTGTAGGCAGACATCACCAGAGAGGTTTATCGATCGGTATGTGTCGGAAAGGAGTTGTGGAGACTAATAGAGAACGACCTAAAGAAAAAAATGAATGTGCGCGATGGATAGAATGCTGAGGGAGGGGGAGGGTGAGGAGGGTGTGTGCATGCACGAGAGAAAGTTAGTGGTAGCTACAAAGGTTAGAGGATTGTGTGGGTGTAAGAGACTAACAAAGATCATAATTTGATATGGAAGTGGATTCATATATTTGAATAGGAGATCGTAGTGTTTTAAACATATGCATGCATGAATATAGCGGTGATACGCGTGTTGTGGTTTTGCACATGTTATACCATAATGTGATAATGCATGGCGTTTGCAACTCACAGCTAAGTGTCGAACAATCTAAACCATACTATACATCAAACAATCTCACATTTTATTTGAATTTGTGATAATGTGTGGCGTTTGTAGCTTACAACTAAATATCGAACAATCAAAACAATAATATATATCGAACATTCTCACATTTTATTTGGATTTGTGGTAATGTGTGGTGTTTGCAACTCACATCTAAATACTTGTAGGCGTAGGGGGCGGGGCACCATACATAATGTGATAAACACATTATACATATGAGACATGGTTTAGACTATGAAGATCTAGCTAGAGCTTGAAATGTACTATGATTTGAAATCAACATAAAGTGGATTCGAAAAATCGAGTTCGAGTTCATATAGTACACATAGTTCATATGTAACTCGAGACTAATCATGTGGTGTGCTATGAAGATAATACACAAACGATGGCTTAACTTGACCATAATGATGATTGTAGATCTTATTAAAACAGAGAAACGAATTCAATTGCTTTGACTTCACAACAATCATTATTGTAGATCTTATTCAAATAGAGAAACGAATTCAAATTTGGTTCATATTGAAGCGGTAGTATATACATTTGGAATGCACTAAAACGTTCATTTGAGTAGTAGGTTGCATGCATTATACATGTAGCGAAATATTTTAATTGAACATAACATGAATTCAAAGTTTTGAATGACATTTTTAGTGCGAATTGATTTGGTACAGTACATGTTAGGCTTGTCCAGAAATTTCAACCTGTGCCTTGTTAGCCCAAAATATTTAAGATATATCTTTGTCTCGTTGTGCTTCGACAACACCCTCCATCTCAACCCGCGCCTTTCTATTCCAAAATTACAACGCGTGCGAAAACTACCACCTCTTGTGAAATCCCGACACGCGAAATGCCCATGATACCCCTGAACCGAAAGAACCACCTCAAATCGGTGGGGGTACTTTCATAACTTACCCCACATTTCGGACAAGCGCGTCCCTAAGCCATGGTTCCCCACTCCCATCCCATCCGTCCACCCATTCGTACATCGAGGCGAGAAAACCCGTGAAGCCCCACACCCTCCTTCGTCCGCCACCCAGCCGGAGCCTCTTCCCCGACAACCTCATCCATAGCAACACCTCGACGTCCCTCATCCACCGTACCGGATGAGGATCCGCCGTCGATCTGGTCGTCCCGCCGGTTCAACCACCCCGTCCTCCACCTCCAAGGAGTTGCCTCAACGTTCCCCTTGTCTTTCGCGCCACCTCTATTCCCACACCGCCGTCTTCACCTGCACCACCGGAAGAGAATTATCATCACGGTTTCCTTGGATGAAGCTGCGGCCTAATCGGCGCCACCAAAGAGGTTTTACACTAATCGCCTCATTTTCTTCTTGATTCGATCTCACGGTGCTGCCGGCGCTCGGTCCAGAGCCGACACGGCGCGGCTCCATCCACGGCGGCGTCGCCGGCCACTTCCTCCATGGCGTCGCTCCCTTGGCGGCGACGTCCACATCAATAGGAGTTGCTGTTGCTTTAGCTCTCGCTCGCGCTGCTACTCTGCTCTTGCTCTCGGTCCCCTGCCTTGTCTGCTCTTGCTCTTGCTCTTGCTCGCGCTGCTGCTCTCGTTCTTGCTCTTGCTTGCGATGCTGCTCCAATTTAGCTACACTTTAGTCGACTGAATCGACTTTTGGGTCAGTCGATTTTCAGGGGTGGGGGCTCGCCGGAGTTAAGGAAGAACCAGCCGTAGCGGGGAGGGGGGCTCACCGGAGAGGTATCCCACTATCTATCTTATGGTTCAGGGTGCGGGCGGTGGTCGCCGCGGTGGTGGGGCAGTGGCATGGTGATCGCCAGAGAAAAAGCTCAGCACGGGGGGGCCTAGAGGGATGGCCGGGGCGGCGGCGGACCGGCGTGGGAGTGTTTTCGGGGCGGGCGGGGCGGTGCACCACCGGTCGCGGGCGGCGGGGGCGGCTGTTTGGCCGGTGGTGGCTGGTGGCTCAGGGGGTGGAGGTTGAAGATGAACTGCAGGCCCTTGATTTCGTATCCAACGGCTGCAAAATCGACTGACCAGAGATGAAAAAGTCAGTCGACTGACGTGTAGCCTCACCTCTAGTGCATTCAGTTTCGATAGTAAAATTCAGTTTCGACAGTTAAGTTCATTTTCGACAGTTAAATTCAGTTTCAACAGTTAAGTTCAGAGATGAGCGGCTGATGTATTTTACATCTAGCACTTTGTGGTTATGTATTTTACGTCATCTATTGGAGATGCTATTAGAATTCCACTCAGGTTAACGTTGTCTCTCTTGTCCTGCTTCAGCCTCGGCGTCATACAACTCACCGGAGCTGCTCCAACGACGAAACCCTCCATCACAGCGGAGCAGTACCTCGGGCTCCATCTCGAGACACCTAAGATCTTCTTCCCCTCCTCCGATAGCCAAGTTAGCTGGAGCATCCTCACCGGCCAACCCAATCACGCTGAGATCGACATGGCTTCGCCAAAGAGGTTGTACACTTATTGCATCTCTTTTTTACTCTACATGTTATATACATTGTCCACTGAGCACATGGAGTAACGGGAAATACGATTATTTTATCCTACTATATGACAAGCAGTGAGGTACCAGGCAACTTAGCTATCCATGATGGACTCTCTTGAACGCCATCATTATTTATCTATGCGTGTTTGAGTTGTGCATTTGTCGATGGCCCTGGGAGGCTGAGCTAGTAGGGCAGTGGCCTAGGTCCAAAGTAATATAAGTAGCACAAAAACTTTTTTTTAGTGTAGGCTTTTCCTTGCTCAAGCCTATCTACTAGAATCGCCAGTGCTTGAAAGGAAAAGTGAATGAAAAACAAAGGAATTGGAAAGTTTCCTATGGTACTACTTTTCATGAATTTGGTGCAAAGGAATGGAGCAAAGGAAAACTGTAGGATTTGTTCCTTTAATGTCTCCTTGAAATAAAAACCATTGGAATTTTAATTTCCACTTGTCCTCCTTTTCAAATTCCTATTCATGAAGCACAAGACTAAGAGATAGTAGCATAATAGCATTATAACCGTACATTTTCTTGTGGTTTGACTTAATCTCACCATGCTTCTTTGCATCATGTGTTCTTCCAATTCTTGTCAACCAAACACCCAGATTGGCAGAAATCCTATGTTTTTAAATTCTCTATTTTGCACATGCATTCCTATCCTATTCCTGTCTATTTCCTATCCCTGCATTGTTAGAATCCTCAAATTCAAACAAGCTCTTACACAATTACTTCTGTTACAGATATGTGTCAAAGAAAATCTTGTGTGATTTGTCCTGCTCTTGCGGTGCTGTGTTCCACCCTAGCTCAGCTGCTCCAACGACAGAAGGGTTCACCACAGCAGGGATCCGCTCTCCAGACTGTCTTTCGCTGCCCCAGATCTTCTTCCCCGCCGCCGGCAGCCACGACAACTGCATTACCATCATTAACTGAGCAGATGACCTTGAGGACTACACGGGTCCGCAAGAGAGGTCGAACTCTTCCATGTCTGCTTACGTTATGCATCGCCTAATATGATGACATGATACTTTATCGTCGTGTTCACCTATTAGACTCCGAGTCAGGTCCAAACTTATGCTGAAACTTGAGTTTTTAAATGGTTGTGGGGTACATATTGGGGCAGCAATCAGTACTATCTATCTACTATCTGGTTAATCTCGGGTGTCTACTATGAGTTTCATGTTGGGTGCAAACAAACATTAAAGGAGCCATTATCTGTATTTTTTAACTAAAGCTATTATCTGCCTGCTATCATTGGTTTTGGGTCTATCCATAGTTTGCCACCATCACTCTGGATTTGTGAATGCACTCATTACATAATCTCACTATGTTTTATTCCTATGCATGTCAGTTATTGTACACAATGGAACTGAACATGTAGAGCAAAAGAGCAGAGCCTTGCGTTGCAATAAAATTTCATGCAAACGTCGCTCCATGGTGGGCGCAAAGGAAGCCCCCCTCCACCCATTTCGGATCGTAATCAATAGGAAGATAACTGTTCTAAGGGGGATTCAGAAGCAGAAGACCACTCGTATTTACCCCATGAGGTCTTCGCTCTAACTTGGCATGCTGATGTTGGTAATATCATGCATATGGTGCCTTGCATTGCTTACTGTATACATCAAAGATGTCACCTGCTTAGTTCAGACATGCTTTGTGTCAATGCCATATGTTTAGTTTCTTTATCTTATATGTGAATCATGCAATGCCATCTTGTTTAGCTAGGCATTATATATGTGACTTTTGCAATGCCACCCTGGTTAGCCAGTCATCTTATATGTGAATTATATCATGACATCATTGTCGGTGTTCTGGGAATGCGGGTCCCCAGACTTGCCTGCCTGCGGCCCATGGCGTGGCTTCGCTAGCAGGCCTGTACGGCCCATCTTCATCAACAAGGCATTCAAGACCTTCGCGAGGGGCCAAGCCTCGTGAGGCGGACGACGCAAGACCTCCTCAGGAGCAGCCTCGCCAGGTAGGCTCGCGAGAGGCGGAGAGTTCAAGGCCAGGTAAACCTCGCGAGGTTCTCGTGACGTGAGCTGTGACGATCCAGACCAGGCGGGCGCCAGCGCGTGCAGCGTCCCTGTTTCCTCTTTGGTGCTAAGGGGGCAAGCGCATGCACGGAGTACCAAGGCATCAAGCAAAGGTTTCCATATCGGTGCAACGAGACCAAGACCAGCAGGACGGCAAGATGGAGGTCACCATGAAGCCCAAGGCGGCGTCACCACCAGAGCCTTTTGCAGGCGAAGACCACTTTTGTCAGGATAAGTTGTACTAGTTTTCCCCTTTCAAATTGGCCATTGTTGGCTCCCTTCCCGCTAATTATTTGGGAAGAGGACCAGGGCCTCTATAAATAGTAATAGCCACCACCATCAATAGGGGAGAAAATCATATCCTCACACACACAAGTTCGCCAAGCACAAGAACACCTCAACCTCAGGAGGCTGTTCTTCCCCTTGTACTGTTCATCATCAGCCCCAGAGGCAATCCACCACCACCACACTGGAGTAGGGTATTACACCACAACGGTGGCCCGAACCAGTATAAATCTTGTGTCCCTTGCGTTGCGACTTCGTCGAGTTAGTTCGTAAGATCTCAACTGAGTTAGGACGCGGATCGGTAGGGGGGAATCTTCGCGTGCACCCCAGTGTTCGAACCTTAAGGGTTTAGCCGGAACCCGTGATCCGACATTTGGCGCGCCAGGTAGGGGTGCGCCGAAGCTTCCCTTCCGTCGCTCCATATCACGCCACTTCATCGTCTCCATGGCGGACACACGCCGTGCTCGAGCCGAGCGCCGGGCTGCCCTCGCCACCCGCGTTGCTCAGACGGCCCCTGTCGGCGGGCCACTCCGTCGCTCTCCGTCGCCTGCCGCCAACGCCGCCACCGGCCCGGTGGGGAACGAGCAGCAAGCATCCTCGCTGCACCCTTCGGTGCGACAGGACGGCCGCACCACCACTCCATCACTGACTCCCGCTGGTTCGTCGTCTCACGCTCGTCGCGTTCCCACGGACGCACGGGCCGCGCTCCTCATGGCGCACGAGCTGCTGCGCTACCGCCCAGTCGACGACCTCTATGAGGACGGGCTTGACCGCATCACCGAGCTTGTCCGTGCCGTAGGGGGCTCCCCTGCGCCGTCCCACTCTCTGCCTCGCCCTCCGCCAGCCATGGGAGACGCAGCTCACGAAGCACCTCCGCCACCTTTGCACCAAGACGGCACCCTAGCGCCAAGGCACGCGGCTCCACGGCACGACCCACCGTGTCCAGCACCCGCGTGTGAAGAAAGAAGCTGTCAAGAAGTCCCTCAACCACAAGTGAATGCTCCACCGCTCCTCGCACCGCCGCGCCAAGATCATTTGCTGCAGCAAGGCCCCGCACCGCTTGTCGTAGCGACACGCGGGCGCCAAAACCAAGTTCCGCCTCCAAGGCAGGCCCCGGCGACCACGGTCCGCTGTCGCGCCTTCACCCCCGAGCTGCGTAGCGTCGCCTGGCCGAGAAAGTTCAAGCCAGATCTGCCTCCTCGCTATGACGGCACCCCTGACCCCACGGAGTTCCTGCAGCTCTATGAGCTGAGCATCAAGGCGGCCAACGGCGATGAGAAAGTCATGGCAAACTGGTTTCCCATGGCCCTCAAGGATGGCCCCCGCTCCTGGCTCCTGAACCTGCCTCCAGGCTCGATTTCCTCCTGGGACGAGATGCGCAACCACTTCATCGCCAACTTCTAGGGCACTCGTGACCGCCCCCGGTCGCGGGTGACCTGCGCCGCATCAAGCAACAACTACGAGAGACCCTGCAGAAATAAATCCAGCGCTTCAACAGTGCGTGAATCAAGATCCCCATGTGACCGATGAGGCCATCATCTTAGCGTTCTCCGCCGGAGTCCGTGACATCAAGATGAAGGAGGAGCTCGCCATCCATGAGGAGCTGTGCATGACCTTGGAGCTGTTCAACATCATGACCAAGTGTGCAAGAGCTGAGGAGGGGCGCCTCTCCCTCCTCGAGCTCCCTACTGGGGACCCAGAGGAGAAGAAGACCAAGGCCAAGGACGTGAAGCACAAGGGAGCAGCCGTCCTTGCGGCGGAACCAGACACCAAGCGCGGCAGAGACCAGCCCGAGTCATCCAAGATCAGCCGACCGTTCTGCGCCTTCCATAACCTGCATACCCACAACACAAGCGACTGTCAAGAGCTCAGAGCCATTTGAGAAGGACACTTCGGTCGACTCCCCAAGTGCATCGACCGGGTCTACGGTCGAGGAGGAGTACATGGTGGCGGACGCTGGGATGACCGTGGCCCACGCCAGAGTGGCGCGAACGGCCTCGTGAGGACCGCTAGAAAGATCAGCCTCGCGAGGGCACCTGGAGGGACCAGCCTCGTGAGGATCGTCCTGAAGGCAACGCTGGCCTTCCTCCACTACCGCCACCACCCAGAAGGAATGACGACCGCCATCAAGATGAGGGGGTTGTGGGTTTCCAGGAGCCGCGCGCTATCGCTTGCATCTTGGGCGGAGCTCAAGCCCCGGCCTCGTAGTGTATCTTCAAACAGTTTGCTCGCGAAGTGAATGTAGTTATCCCCAAGCTCGAGGCCACACGTCCGCTCAGATGGTCCAGGTGCCCCATCATGTTTAGTTCGGCAGATCAGCTCAAGTGCGCAGCTACTGCAAGCGTCCTCCCAATGCTTTGTTCACAAGTCATCAGCAACGTGCAAGTTACCAAGACCCTCCTCGACGGCGGCGCAGGGCTCAACGTCCTGTCCGTCGACACATTCGACGGCCTCCAAGTGCCATATGACCAGCTTCAGCCTACCAAGCCTTTCTCAGGAGTGACCGATAGCTCTACTACACCGATCGGGCAGGTCCGCCTCCCGGTTAGCTTTGGAGAACGCAACAACTACCGCACCGAACTCATTAGCTTCGATGTTGCCTACATCTGCCTGCAACGCCATCCTCGGGTACCCAGCCCTGGCCAAGTTCATGGCGGTGACCCATCAGGGCTATAATGTCCTCAAGATGCCGGGAAGCGGCGGAATCATCACAGTCCCGTGCAAGGAAAGAGATGCGGTGTGCTCCCTCGAGCGTGCCTTCCAAGCTGCAGCAATCGACGACCCCGACAGCCAGGGCGAGCGCCCTCCTGAGGCCACCCCCAAGAAGAAGAAGCAGTTGTGCCACGCAGGGCCTTAGGCAAGCAGCGCCTCGTCAGGATCGGCGCCCGCACCTGGGGCGCCTCCCTCCATCGCATAGGAAAGCGCACCCAGCGCCCCCCTCGGGCATGGCTCGGGGGCTCTCTTCTAGAGGGCCTCAGACTTTGCCAACGTCACGAGGGAGGCACTTGGGCACCACTTGGAGGCATGCTTTGTGGCACGTTTCCCTCAGGAGAGCACAGGGCAAGGAGTGCCCACCGTTCAGGAGTTCGTCACCGAGACCATTCAGGAACTGCAAGACGCAAGGGCCATGCGCGTCGGCCACCGCTCACCAGGCGCAGCTCCCCAGCCAGGCGAGGATGCCAGGTTGCGCGTCTGCATCGACGTCACATGGCTCAACCGGGCCGCCTCTTAGGAGCTTTTCTGGCCTTCGCACGTGGTATGCTGCGAGGGCCCACCTCACACCTATGTTCGCATGCCTTTTGGCCTGCCGAGCGTGGCGACCGCCTATCAGCGCAACCTACGGAGCGTCCTGGCAGCTCAGGAGGCCAGGCACCATGTTGTGCTCACAGAGATGTAGACGGTCCTCAAGGAACCCCCTAGACCCCAGAGCCTCCCGAGGCTCAGGGCCGCAGCGGCTCATGAGGAGCAGCCCCCTCGCCGCATACCTTCAGCTGCCCCAACTCTCCTTCATCAACAGAACCAGGTGACATTTTCCAAGTTCATTCAGCTGGGAGCGCCCCCAGGGATGCATCATTCCCAGGCCGCTTGGGTCCGTCCCTGTGGCATGTATCTTTCCTTTTATGTATTTAGCTTAACTTGTTGGGGGCGCCCCTCGGGCTGCATCATCCCCAAGCCGCTCGGGCATGACCTAGTGGCGCGTATCGTTATGCATTTACATGAGCTAGGTTGCCTTTCATGCTTAATCTATCCATGACTATCACCTGCTTGATCGCCACCCACCATGGGAGCCGCGCGCCGGCCGTCTTTCTTCAGGACCCTTCGCGTTGTCTAACCATCTCGCAAGACCAAGATAGCGAACAAGAACCAAGACCAGGTGCAACCCGCCTTGAGGTAGGGCCTTGTGAGTCCCGCGCTGGCTCACGAGTGTCCAGACACACCTCGTCTAGCCCTGCCGTGCAAGCCACGTGTTAGGGAGGGGATGTACATGCCCCGGGGGTTCTCCGCCGTAGGGAGTCCCCTCTCACGCGCCAGAAGCAAACCAGCAATCACCACGGCGACCGGTGCCCTTCCTCGCGCTAACTTGCAGGAACTTCCTGAGGGCCGTAGCAGGCGGTACCACAGACTCTCCCTCTTCTCTCATGCGATTCGCTTGCGCGTTAAAAGGGGGGGTCCTGAGCATCGCCTCAGGAGCTCTTACTGGCTCTCCAGCCCTCACCCCCTGGCCTTGACCATGGCACGCGGCCTGGCATACCAGCGGCGGCTGAGCTCGCTCGAGGGCCGGGACCTGAGGACGCAGAGCACCAAGAAGAACATGAAGGGGAGGGGGAGACCCGCACGGGCCTGACCTAGCTACACTATGGTGACCGGCGTGCGAGTACGGCATGACTCGAGGAGCCGACCCCGGACAGGCAAGATAAGTTCTCGCTCTGGATCGACCAGTCGCTGTGGCACAAGACCCTCGCTCACTCCCTTCGCTGCCCTGCTGCGGCAATGTTTTCTTCCTTTCCCATCCTAAGACAGCTGCTTGCGTGCTAAAGGGTGCCTCTTAAGCATCGCACCTCAGGAGCTCTTACTGGTCCTCGGGCCACTCACATCCTGGCCTTGACCATGGCACGCGACCTGGCATACCAGCGATGGCTGCAGCCTGCCTGGGGACCAGGACCTGTCAGCGTAGAGCACCAAGCTGCCGCGGGATTTAAAAGGGGAGGCTGAGCCTCGGCAGGATATGCGCATGCAAATCTTCATAATGAGGGCTATGTTGACAAAAGGCCTTACAGACGCTTTACACGCCCCACGGGGTTCATTTCTTGATTCCTCGCAGGGAACAAAAGGGAAGGAATTACTAGGAGTTCTATCTACATGCACCAATGTCTCCCACGCCATCATCAATAGTGGGCCACGTGAGGCCGGTGCCAACCCCATCCAGATCAGCGGCGACGGCGGCTGGACACCGCAGCCCTGCTCCGGGCTCGGCGGGAGCTCGAGGGCACCTAGCCGTCATCGCTCGTCTCCGGAGACTCCGCGAGCTCAGGAGAGTCGCTGGACCACCAGGAGTTGCCGATGTCGCTGGAGGAGCTGTAGGCGAGACCTGTGGCGGGCCCAGCGCCCGCTGCAGCGTCGTCCTAGCGACCTCCTTCAGGGCAGCACTCTAGGCGGTGGCCTTCCTCGTCGAAGACCTTGAAGAACAGCATGGAGGCGCCGTCGTATTCGAAGTGGATTGTGAGGGCGCCCTCCGCACGGCAGACTCAGGCAATCTCGCCCCAGCCTTGGGTCATGAAGATCTTCTCAGAGGCAACGACTCCAATCTCCGCTCCAGTCACTGGGGCGTCGCAATCGGCGTGTTGCAGCGAAAGCTCGCGAAGGCCTCTCAGCGGCATCTTGGCGACGAAGAACTATGGGAGGCGTATCCAGGTGCTCGGGGTCATCGCCGCCCACAACACGAACTCGCGTGAAGAGTCCGCAGCGTGGACCCCTGGGGCGACGGCGTGCACCTCCGCGGTACGGCGACCACGGCCCTGGCGCGGGCGGCGCCACTCACTACTCCTCCCTCTGGAATCGTCGGCATGACCGTACAAGGGCAACGGGTACCCAGGAGGCAGCCTCTCATACCATGGCCGCGACACCACCGGCCTCACGACCATCTCACGGTGATGAGACCTCCTCTTCTTCGGCGGGAGAAGCTCAAGCTCGTTGAGGGGGGTCTTCCCCTTCTCCGCGGCAGTGAACCTCCTCGACGGCGCCATTGGTAGCAGGAGAGGAGCAAGGAAGGAGAAGAAGTGGGAGAGGCAGAGGAAAGATGGGCGACGGGGGCTCCGCCCCCTTCCATTTATACCAGGAGAAGGCCAACCAGTGCCCCCCACAATCACATGTAATGATGGTTTTCCTTGCATGTCGCGGGGACTTGTCAAGTCGGGCAGTTGCCAAGGGAGCGTGGGGAAGCAGAGACGCCCACGTCCAATCAACTGACACGCGTTGACCGATGTCGCAGGCTATTGGGGCCCACGGCGCTCTACACTTGACCCTTGGCTTTGCCTCGAAGCCAAGCCCGAGCGCGCCTTGGGCCCGGGGGCTACTGTCGGCTTTCTGGGAACGGGGGTCCCCAGACTTGCCTACCTGCGGCCCACGGCATGGCTTTGCTAGCAGGCCTGTACGACCCATCTTCATTAACAAGGCATGCTAGACCTTCGCGAGGGGGCCAAGCCTCGCGAGGCGGACGATGCAAGACCTCCTCAGGAGCGGCCTCGCCACGCAGGCTCGCGAGGGGTGGAGAGTTCAAGGCCAGGCAAACCTCGCGAGATTCTCATGACATGAGCCGTGACGATCGAGACCAGGAGGGCGCTAGCGCGCGCAGCGTCCTTGTTTCCTCTTTGGTGCTAAGGGGGCAAGCGCAGGTGCGGAGTACCGCAACATCAAGCAAAGGTTTCCATATCGGTGCAATGAGACCAAGACCAGCAGGACGGCAAGATGGAGGTCACCATGGAGCCCAAGGGGGCGTCACCACTAGAGCCTTTTGCAGACGAAGACCACTTTTGTCAGGATAAGCTGTACTAGTTGGCCCATTTCAAATTGGCCGTTGTTGGCTCCCTTCCCGCTCAATATTTGGGAAGAGGACCAGGGCCTCTATAAATAGGACTAACCACCACCATCACTAGGGGAGAAAATCAGATCCTCACACACACAAGTTCACCAAGCACAAGAACGCCTCAACCTCAGGAGGCTGTTCTTCCCCTTGTACTGTTCATCATCAGCCCTAGAGGCAATCCACCACCACCACACTGGAGTAGGGTATTACACCACAACGGTGGCCTGAACCAGTATAAATCTTGTGTTCCTTGCGTTGTGAGTTCGTCGAGTTAGTTCGTAAGATCGCAGCTGAGTTAGGATGCGGATCGGTAGGGGGGAATCTTCGCAGGCACCCCAGTGTTCGAACATTAAGGGTTTAGCCGGAACCCCTGATCTGACAATCATTTTTTATTACGTGTTAAATTTTTCAACAATTTTAGTACATTCAATTACTCTTCATGTGCATCAGCCATTCGGCACGGTCATGGAAAAATCTAGAATGGAAACAAGGTCTTCAGTGCAGACAATGCAATCTGACGAAGCGCATGTCTTGATGGTTATAGATAGCTCCTCAGAGGAGGATTCAGAGATAGCTGACCAGTCGTATCCCCCCCCCCGAGGTGCATGCTCTAACTTGGCAGGGTTATGTTGCTCATATCGTGCGTATGGTATCTTGCGTTGCTATGTCATTTGCTTAGTTTAGACATGCTTTGTGTGAATGCCAACTGTTTAGTATCTAATTACCATATATGTGAATTATGCAATGCCATCTTGTTGCAAGACATTATATATGTGAATTATGCAATGCTATCTTGTTGCAAGGCATTATACATCTGAATTATGCAATGCCATGCTGTTTAGCCAAGCGTCATATATGTGAATTATATCATGCCATCCTTTTTTTGTATTTCTCATTGCTTTTATCGACAATGTTTGTATATTCAACTGCTCTTCCTGTGCATCAGCCATTTGAATTGGTGATGGAGAAATCTAGAGTGAAAACAAGGTCTTCAGAACAAACAATGCTACCTGCTGAAGCAGATATCTTGCTGGTTACAGATAGCTCTTCAGAGCATGATTCAGAGGCAGATGACCAGTCCTATTATCCCCCTGAGGTGTATGCTCAAACTTGGCAGGGTTATATTACTCATATCATGCATATTTTGTATTGCAATGCTTAGTTTTTACATCATATACACGATATTGAATGCCATCTCCTTAGTTGACACATCATATATGCGATTGCCCTCTACTCACTTCCTTAGTATATAAACCATATATTTGAATTATATCATGCCATGATGTTTACATAGAAAACATGTATTTGAATTACGGCATGCCAACCCATTTTATAAAGAAATAATATAGTTATATCATCTCATCTTATTTACATAGTCATCATATTTTGAATTATGTCATTCTATCAGTGAATTATATCATGCCATCATGTTTCCACCGACGACATGTTTGTGATCTATGGCATGCCAACCACTTTAATAGACACATTGTATAGTTATACCATGTCATCCTGTTTACATAGTCATCATATTTTGAAGTATCTCATTCTATCCTCTTCAGTTAGCCATCATACATGTGAAATTGTGTCATGCTATCCTATTTAATTAGCCATCATATATGTGAAATTATGTCCTGCTATTCTGTTTGGTTAGACCACATAAATGTGAATTATTTCATGCCATGTTTTCTTCCTTACTATCCATTGCACATGTCTATCTTACAATGTCTATACATTCAATTACTTTTCTTGTTTATCAACCATTTCAATTGGAGGGGGTGATGGCAGTATCTGTTGGAGTAAAAACACGATCTTCAGAAAAGATCGTGCTACCTGTTGATGGAGATAGAACCACAGTTGTACTAGCCCAAGAACCAGCCCCACCACACATAACCCAGACTCACGCAGATTGTACCCCTACCCAGTTGGACAGAGAACCAGCTACACCCTTTCTAACCCCAACCCCAGCAGATAGTAAGCCAGTTCCAGTTGACACAGCACCATCTCCACCACAGAGCACCCAAACATGAGCAGTTAGTAAGGCAACTGTAGTGCCCAAAGCACGAGGACCACCACTCAGAACCCCAAGTCAATGCTTAAAGCAGAAGAGGAATTGTTCTCAGGTCAGGTTCCTGTGATGTCTTTGTTTGTTTCTCTTTTAGAACACGGATAAAATATTGGAGAAGAGTACCCCGTTATGCAATGGTAAAGGAAGTAATGCAGATAAGGTTCAAGATAGTGAGACATCCCGGTTGGTCTCCAAGAAAGCTGATAAAATCTATATTAAAGACACTGAGACACCCCATAGTCCTGCCTTGATGTAGTGTTCGAGTACTGGCTACTACTGTTGGCACCAACTCTTCGAACTCGCTGCCTGAATCAGTTCGGCTTCTTGAGTCTCAACTTCAAGTTGAAAGACATCGATCAGATGTTATGCGACAGGAAGCCAAAGGACTGAGGAAGTCCCTGCAGAATTCAGATGCATACTTTCTGGTGCAACAGCAAGTGATCGAGGATTTAAGCGCCAAACAAGAGAAAGTTAATAAGCTTGCTAAGCATCTTGCCTGCATTATGGGTACCCAGGATATTGTTTCTTGAGCTCTTCTGAAGTGGTTTCAGTTCTGGACTGGTTTTGCTGCGGAGTTTATATGCTGCTTTGTTCCCTATATTTGCACTGGTGGAGAACTTTGATGCCCAGTGGATGTAATATGTGTAATAGTCGTGATAGCCTAGCATAAGTTGCTTGCTAATTTATTTCCTTATTGTCTTGTTTATTTGTTTTCTTGTAGTTAGTGCAGTTCTTTTTCCGCGGTTTGCTAGCGGCTGCAATAACCTATTTTTTAAACTAGGCCACAATAACCATGGGCTACATATTTACTGTAGTTAACATGGGCCTCCTACGGGCTGTAGAAACAATGGGCCTTCTACGGGGCATAGAAACAATGGGCCTTATACTGGCCGTAGACACAATGGGCCTTCTACGGGTTGTATCATCAATGGGCCTTCTTAGGGCCGTATGATCGGTTGGCCAAACATGGGCCAATAACAGACCACATTATGGCCGTAAATGGGCTAGAGTTGAAATCGCCCGTTCAAGGGCCGACCATAAACGGGCCATCGTTAATTAGCCGTATTTGATGACGCTATGAAAACGGCCCAACGTATTAACGGGCCACAAACGGGCCGACTGTACTCACGGGCTGAATTTGGCCCACAAGTAGAAAATGACAGTAACGGGCCATAAGTAAACGAATGCTGGAAATGAGCCCAAGAATAAATGGGCCCTGTGAAGGCCGAAAGATAACATGGGCTAGAAACGGCCCAACGAAATAATGGGCCATTAATGGGTATAAAGTGATACACTATTCATTACGGGCCAGTTTCCCCATGTGTCGTTAATGGGTATAAAGTGATACACTGTTCATTACGGGCCAGTTTTACCACGGGTCGTTAATGGGCCAAGAGTTACTAAGGGCCTCATACGGGACGAAAGACGTCATGTGCCATACATGGGCCCAAAGTTAAAACAGGATGGAATTATATTGGACGGCCCAGATGACGCTACTGGGCCTAATTCAGATAGGCCGTAAACGGGCCCTGGGTTAGCGGGCCGTAAATGGGCTATATGCAAACATGCCGTTAACAGGCTTGCCGTGGGCCGGCCGGCCACCTTTTGACCAAGTCAAATGGGTCGGCCTTTTCATAGGAATGGGCCTCTGTTGGGCCATGCCACGTGTTGACATATCATAGGCGCTTTGGGTCCAATGAGTGGATGACATCTGTCCCAACAGTGAGCCGACACGTATTTCCTCCAGCCAATGATGATTTTACACGTGGAAAATCCCCATTGGTCGAGGCTGTTAACAGGTTATCGGATCCAAAACCGGACCCGATAGCTTAAGGGTGTTCCGTTACGGTGGATGCCACGTGTCGGTCACCCTTGACGAAAGCACTTCTGTGACGCGCGATTTATCGTCATGGAAGTGGACACTTCCGTGATGATGATTTTGGTAATGTCATGGAACACTTCTACGACAGCACAGGTATGACTATCTTGATTCTGTCATAAAATTGTCATGGATGTACATGCATGACAGAAAACGTGACCTACTGTGACAAACACGTATTTTTTTGTAGTGATGCCTAGCTAAGGGCGTAAAACTATGGCGCTTGTTGGGAGGCAACCCAATGAATAAAATTTATTTTTACTTTTTTCTTCCAGTTCTTGAGTGTTAGCACTATTATGCTACTGTTATGATTGTGTTTTTATGTTTTAATTAGTGTTTGTGCCAAGTAAAGCCTTTAGGATCTTCTTGGGTGATAGTTGTTTGATCTTGCTGAAAAAACAGAAACTTTTGCGCTCACGAAAATAATTCTCATTTTTTACCAAAGAGCGATAAAATACCCATTCATTTTGAAGTAGATCAATATACAAATTGCTCAGGTCATCCTAATTTTTCAGAATTTTTTGGAGTTGCAGAAGTATTTGAAATAGTCAGATTGCTACAGAATGTTCTGTTTTGACAGATTCTGTTTTCTTTACGTTGTGTGCTTATTTTGATGGTTCTATGGTTTTCTTTGATGAGTTTTTGCCATAGAAAAGTTGGAATACAATAGATATAATGCAAGAAAAATAAGAATTGGTTTGATACAACACTTATAGTAGTGATTTATTTTCTTATACTAATGGATCTCACGAAGGTTTTGTTGAGTTTTGTGTGATTGATGTTTTCAAGTTTTGGGTTATCTTACGATGGATGAAGGAATAAGGAGTAGAACATCCTAAGCTTGGGGATGCCCCGGCATCCCAAGCTATTATCGAAAAATGAGCAACCAACTAAGCTTGGGGATGCCCTCGAGTGGCATCCCCTCTTTCTTCTAATGACCATCGGTATTTTACTCGAAGCTATATTTTTATTCGTCACATACTATATGTTTTGCTTGGAGCATCTTGTATGATATGAGTCTTTTCTTGTTTTATTTTGTGTTTGAAGTCTTGATCCCTTGCTGGACACACCTATTTGAGAGAGCCAAAATTATGTCATGACTTGTTAGAATTGCTATCTTTGCTTCACTTAAATCTTTTATGAGCTATGGACTTGCTCTAGTGCTTAACTTATACCTTTTTGAGCATGGTGTGCGTTAGTATTTTTGAAGAAATGCTCTCTTGCTTCACTTAGATTTATTTTAGATTTAGTAAAATTTTCAAGAAATTCTCTCTTGCTTCACTTAAATTAATTCGAGAGAAAGAAATATTATGCTCATGATCTTCACTTATATTTGTTTGAGCTTATGGAAAGAAACACATAAAATTAGTCCCAAAGTGATAGATATCCATGAAGGATATAATAAAAACTTTCATGAAGATCATTGGACAAAATAAACTTGATTTTTAGCAATAGTTTTGAGGTATGATGGTGTCATATGTGAGTCATCTTGATGAGTAATTATGCTTTAGTAAGAATATTGGTGTTAAAGTTTGTGATTCCCTATGCAAGCACGAAAGTCAATAGTCATGCAATGAAATTATATCCTACTTATGGTGCATTATTCGTTGTTAATTATGTTTAATGCTTGCTTATGAGATTATCTGTTTCTTGGTTGGTCGCTTCTCAATCTTTTGCTAGCCTTCATTTTGCACTAAGTATCATCTCTACTTGTGCATCCAAAATCCTTTAAACCAGTTTTGCCACATGAGTCCACTATATCTACCTATATGCGGTATTCTTTTGCCGTTCTAAGAAAATTTACATGTGTCATCTCTAATTTTCAAAATAAACTTCTCTTTTGTGTGTTCATTTCGCTCGCGGAGCGGTGAGGGGTGGCTAATATTTTCCATGCTAGATGTGTTACTCTCATGATGACTGTTTATTCACTTGTCATTACACGAGAGTAAGGCAAAGGTATTAGGGATTCCCAGTCCCGAAATGAAAAAATGAATTTACTTTATGTTGTCAACTAATAAATTCCTTAGAAATTGTTGGTATGGAAGGCACCCGTGGATACGGTTAGCCATGGAAAGTGAAAGTATGGTGGAGAAAGGAATAAACTTTATTTTCTGATTGGGAACCGCCTATGATATATCTAGCATGGAAAGTGTTGGGAACTCTAAGTCATTTTCGTTGGTGCGAAGGATACACCTCCCAAAATGTTTTTATCTCTAAGTTTTTCGCTTTGAGCTCTGGCACCTCTACAGATCCCTACTTCCCTCTGCGAAGGGCCTTTCTTTTACTTTATGCAATTTATATTTTTGAATTTGAGTCTCCATCTTCTCTTATAAAAGCACCAACTAGGAGGCAATATGATCGTACTCGAGTATTGGGTGTAGCTAATATAAGAGTGTGTTTCATGAATGGATCAATGATTGAGCATGATCGGGTAGGGATAACTTATTTTAGCGTTGATATTTTGAAAGACATGGTTGCTTGTTGATATGCTTGAGTATTTAAATTATCATGTCAAAACTAGACTAATGCTTTGAATCACATAAAAGTCCAAATGTCCATGCTATAAGGAAAAGAATATGATATGACATGTTAGGCAACATTCCACATCAAAAATTCTGTTTTTATCACTTCCCTACTCGAGGACGAGTAGGAGTTAAGCTTGGGGATGCTGATACGTCTCCAATGTATCTATAATTTTTGATTGTTCCATGCTGTTATATTATCAATCTTGGATGTTTTATAATCATTTTATAGTCATTTTATATCATTTTTGGTACTAACCTATTGACATAGTGCCAAGTGCCAGTTGTTGTTTTCCATGTTTTTTACATCACAGGAAATCAATATCAAACGGAGTCCAAATGTAATGAATCTTTATGGAGATTTTTTTGGACCAGAAGGAACATAATGGGCCATGGCTGCACCTGGGGGTGCTCCGAGGAGAGCACAACCCACTAGGGCGTGCCCTGGTGGGTTGTGCCCACCTCGGGTGCCCCGGACCGCCTCTTTGCTCTATAAATACCCCACTGTTTCATAAACCCTAGGGGAGTCGACGAAATATTGATCCAGCCGCCGCAAAGTCCAGAACCACCAGATCCAATCTAGACACCATCTCGGATGGGGTTGACCACCTCCATTGGTGCCTCCAGTGATGCGTGAGTAGTTCTTTGTAGACCTCCGGGTCCATAGTTAGTAGCTAGATGGCTTCCTCTCTCTATCTTGATTCTCAATACAATGGTCTCTTGGAGATCCATATGAGCCCTTTGCGGTGTGTTTGTTGGGATCGATGAACTTTGAGTTTATGATCAGATCTATCTTTTTATATCCATGAAAGTTATTTGAGTTTCTTTGATCTCTTATATGCATGATTGTTTATAGCCTCATATTTCTTCTCTGATATTTGGGTTTTGTTTTGCCGACTTGATCTATTTATCTTGCAATGGGAAGAGGTGCTTTGTAGTGGGTTCGATCTTACGGTGCTTGATCCCAGTGACAGAAGGGGAACCGACACAAATGTATCGTTGCTACTAGGAAAAAACGATGGGGTCTATCTCTACATAGATAGATCTTGTCTACATCATGTCATCGTTCTTATTTCATTACTCCGTTTCTCCATGAACTTAATACACTAGATGCATGCTGGATAGCGGTCGATGTGTGGAGTAATAGTAGTAGATGCAGGCAGGAGTCGGTCTACTAATCTTGGACGTGATGCCTATGTGATGATCATTGTCTAGATATCGTCATGATTATTTGAACTTCTATCAATTTCCCAACTGTAATTTGTTCACCCACCGTTTGCTATTTTTCTCGAGAGAAGCCACTGGTGAAACCTATGGCCCCCGGGTCTCTTTCTCAGATATTTTCCTTTGCGACCTACTTTTCCTTTGCATTTATTTTCAGATCTATTAAACCAAAAATACAAAAATACTTTGCTGCACTTTATTTTATTTGCGATCTATTTATTCAATCTATTACAACATTCTCCCGTCCACGCACCAATTTCTGGCGCCGTTACCCGAAAGGGATTAACAACCCCTTTAACATGTCGGGTTGCGAGAAGTTGGTATTTGTGTGTAGGTGTTGTTTACGTTGTGTTTCTTGGTTCTCCTACTGGTTTGATAACCTTGGTTTCACATCTGAGGGAAATACCTAACGCCGCTGTGCTGCATCATCCCTTCCTCTTTGGGGAAATACCAACGTAGCTTCAAGCCACATTGGAGTTGCCAAGGAGACCATGCTTCAAGCAGGTCTAATGATGGACTGACTAAAAGTGGTGTATGAAAACAGCAAGGCCGCCTATGACGCCATCTCCGCCCTCCAAGCCAATGTCCGAGTACGTGGGATTGTAAGTTGATTTCAATTGGTTTCCAGCTTGACCTTTGCTCTGTTAGGCTATGCTATCTAAAAAATGTTGCTTTATTATTCGTAAGATGTCCGTCAATGAGCATTTTCGAACCTTATCTGCATCTATCATCAATTTGCACCTTGCATCTGTTCACCCACTTGGTGTTTGTCTTTTGATTTGTAGCTCTTTCACTTGAGTCGACCAGGTCGTGTCAAGTGAACTCTTGAACCAGTGGGGGCACGCTGAGTGCACCCACTGGGTGTAGTCCCCGAGACCCCCGTCGAATGTTTGATTCGGCGGGGGTCTTTGCAAAATGTTTGTTTGTCGTACTTCCACCTGATTTAGACAGGTCGTGTCGAGTGAGAACCGAACCAGTGGGGGCACGCTAAGTGCACCTACTGAGTGTAGTCCCCGAGACCGCGATCGACTGCGGGCAGTCGGTGGTGGTTTGAGAACAGATGTTGTTGTTGTGTGTGTTTTCTTACTCCTTCCACTCGTGCTACGCGGACCATGCCGAGTGAGAAATCAAACCAGTGGGGGCACACCAAGTGCACCCACCGGGTGTAGTCCCCGAGACTGTTGTTGAATGTTTGATTCGATAGTAGTCTTAGAACTCTTTTTCTCATAATAATCTGACCTTGCAGCTTATCACTCGGAAGTGACTGATCCTTGTTTCTGTCGATTGACGTGTCTTGTTGTTGATTGTAGAAATCTTGTGAACTTGGAACCAAATTTGCCGATCTAGAGAAGAAGTAGATCGAACTCAACCTCGATCTAGAATTGGCCAAGAAGAATCTGAAGGAAGCCCAGGATGAAGCTGCTGCCATGGGAGGTAACAACTTGTCAATTGCTCGCCTTGTAATCTTTTTCCTTTCATCCTTTGAACCAAGTGATTCCACTCGAGCAGATGTGCATAGTGAAAACCGTCAACTCCAAGCTCGTCTGAAGAATGTTATTTCTCTAGACAAAATGAAGCAGGCTCTAGAGCAGAAGGACCTTGACCTTGCATTGGCACAGAAGACGACGCGACAGAAGATAGAACTTGCTGACAAGAAGCTGGCTTCAGTCGAAAAGTTGGAAGACGCGAACGCCAAGTTGAGAACTGTTGTTGATGAAGCCAAGAAGGAAGTCGTGCAGCTGAAGGAGGAGAAGGTGGCCTTGGTGGACAGAGTTCAAGTTCTCACTCGGAAGAGAGATGAGCTGGAAACTTATCTGGGAAGTCTCGCCAAGAAGATGTTCCTCATGCTTGAAGGTACTTTTCTCTGTCCGACTGAGTGCACAGAACTTTTCCATTATGTTACTGTCACTTCAACACCTTTTTGTGTATGCAGAATTTTGTTAGAACTTCGAGGAAGAGACTGGGCGGATTGAGATAGGCCTGGACCCCATCAACTCTCCCGTCAAGAATGAAGCTGCAATGAACGTGTTGCGACTGGAATCTCGCCTTGTCAGTGTCTTGGATTACATCGCTCGACTGAAGGTCATGCTGTCCCGGATCGACAAGGAGTTATGCATAGGGGATGTGCTTCTGAACGACCTCGAGTCACTGATGACTCGAGTCAACAACATCTCGAACCGAGTGCATGCATAGAAGAAGTCAGCTGCTCCTGTGGTGCTGACGTGGCTTTGTCACTCGTCCGCATTCATTGCAAGGAAGTCAAACAAGAGAAGCTGGCGGATCTTAAGGTTTCCAACACCAAGAAGCTTCAATTCCAATCCTCGACGCAGCTACTCGTATTATGGACGACATTGACCTAGACAGTTTTGTCAAGCCAGCAAGTCCTTCTCCTGCTGAGTGAAAAACTTGATAACTTAACTTCATTTGTCTCAGAATGCTGAGTGATTCTGTAATCATTAAACTCTTTCAGGCTGGGTGATCGAGTACTTCTTCTGGCGACCTTGAACACTTGCTGGATTTATCTGAACTTGGTTGCTTCTTTTGAATGCAGTTGCTTTGCCTTTACCATCTTCAGATTTCTTGACTCGGGCGAATTTAGAATCGCAGTTGAATCTCCGAGTGAGAGGATCGCTCTTCACTCAGCATAGACGTTGTACTTGTGGCGCAACTCAAAGTGCAACCATACATTGTACTTGTGGCGCAACTCAGAGTGCAACCGTACATTGTACTTGAGGCGCAGCTCCAAGTGGAACCATACGTTGTAGTTCTGGTGCAGCTCAGAGTGCAACTGTATGTTGTACTAGGCGTTGCTCTTCACTCGGAGTATTTTTTGTAACTTAGGTTAATGCGGGATCGCGACTAAGTCCCTGAGTGAGAGGGTTTCTCTTCACTCGGAGTGTTTTTTGTAACTTAGGCGAGTGCGGCATCACAGCTAAGCCCTCGAGTGAGAGGGTTGCTCTTCGCTCGGACTATTTTTTAGTAACTTAGGCGAGTGCGGGATCACAGCTAAGCCTCCGAGTGAGAGGGTAGCTCTTCACTCGGAGTGTTTTTGAGTAACGTAGGCGAGTGCGGGATTGCAACTAAGCCCCGAGTGAGAGGGTTGCTCTTCATTTGGAGTGTGTTTTGTAACTTAGGTGAGTGCGGGATTGCAACTAAGCCCCCGAGTGAGAGGGTTGCTCTTCACT
>NC_041384.1:420259817-420373429 GCF_002162155.2 Triticum dicoccoides
TCGGCGAATCGGGTTCGCGGCTAAGCCCCCGAGTGAGAGGGTTGCTCTTCACTCAGAGTGTTTTTGAAACTTAGGCAAATTGGATTCACGACTAATCCCCCGAGTGAGAGGGTTGCTCTTCACTCTGAGTGTTTTTGAAACTTAGGCGAATCGGGTTCGCGGCTAAGCCCCCGAGTGAGAGGGTTGCTCTTCACTTGGAGTGTTTTTGAAACTTAGGAGAATATGGTCGCGACTAAGCCACCCACTGGGGGATTTGAACACACATGCTTATGTGAAAACAATCATTTAAGATACTGCAAAAATCATGTCTTTGATAAGCAAACTGAAGGATTCTTATTACAACTCGTCAATCTGAGTGTTTAGGTATAAAATCGGCAGAGCAGGTCCGCATTCCACAAGCGTGGCTCATCTTCTTTCTTGGCTACATTGTAGAGGTGATACACCCCATTGTGGAGCACCTTGGTGATGATGAAGGATCCTTCCCAGGCCAGAGCGAGCTTGTGAGGTCGCTTCTGGTGCACTCGGAGCACAAGGTCTCCTTCCTGAAACGCTCGACCTCTGACATTTCGGGCATGGAATCGACACATGTCTTGTTGATAGATGGTCAACCGGATCATAGCCATCTCTCGTTCTTCTTCTAGGAGATCAACTGCATCCTGGCATGCCTGTTCCGCGTTGGCTTCAGAAAAGAGTTCCACTCGGGGAGCATTGTGTAGCAAATCACTCGGAAGCACAGCTTCAGCGCCATATACCATGAAGAAAGGGGTTCAATTAGTCGGCCGATTAGGAGTCGTTCTCAATCCCCACAAGACAGATGGCAACTCAGTCACCCAAGCTCCAGCGGCATGCTTGAGGTCACGCATCAATCAAGGTTTTAGTCCTCGAAGGATCAAGCCATTTGCTCTTTCAACCTGTCTGTTTGACTGCGGATGCGCAACGGATGCGTAATCGACCCGAGTGCCTTGGGAAGTGCAGAATGCTCTGAACTCATCAGAATCAAAGTTGGAGCCGTTATCTGTGATAATGCAGTGAGGAACTCCATATCGGAATATCAGATCTCTGACGAAGCTAATGGCAGTGCTTGAGTCAAGATTGTTGATAGGCTTGGCTTCGATCCACTTGGTGAATTTGTCGACCACCATGAGCAAATGAGTGAAACCGCTTTTGCCAGTCTTGAAGGGTCCAACCATGTCCAACCCCCAAACTGCAAAAGTCCAGACGAGTGAAATAGTCTTCAAGGCAGATGCAGGCTTGTGAGACATATTTGAATAAAACTGGCAGCCTTCACACTTGTCGACTATATCTTTAGCCATCTCATTCGCTCGCGGCCAGTAGAATCCTGCTCAGTATGCTTTGGCCACGATGGTCCAAGAGGACGCGTGGTGACAACAGGTCCACGAGTGGATCTCATTTAAGATCAGTCGACCTTCTTCCAGAGAGTTGCAATGCTGAGCTGCTCCGGCAACACTTTGTCTGTAAAGTTGTCCACTTATCATCGTTGTTGCGATCCGGCCTCAAATGGTCGAATCTCTGTGCATAAGTGTCATCACTGGATCGATAATGCTAACACACACAGTACTTCGAAGGATTTATAGAAGAGTAGCAGTCACACACTTATTACATCGGTAGTATCAAGAGAGAACTTAATACAATAATGTGGCTTAAGGCCATCTAAATATGATAACAACGGAATGCTTGGAAGATAAAGTGAGTCCATCAACTCCAACAGCATAGCTGAGTGCACGACAACGACCTAGCGCACCTTACTCTTCATTTGAAAAGTCTGCAACATGATATGTTGCTGCCCGAAAATGGGCCACCACATGGAATATGCTGGCAATATAACACAGTAGAGCAATGAGACAAGTAAATGCTATCACTACATGCATATATGGCTGGTGGAGGCTCTATGGTTGTAATGTCTTTGTGAAAAGCCAATTTTTCCCTACAACAAAGGAATAAATTTTATTTAACTATCATGGTACTTGTTAAACATTGAGAAGGTTCCTCCAATCCAGTCCCCATTAAACAGTATTAACAACCCAACATATTAATTTAGAGTGATGGGATCAACATGATAATCCAGGAACCAGATACTCAAGATGTCCATAACCGGGGACAGGGCTAACCATGATTAGTTTGTACACTCTGCAGAGGTTTGCGCGCTTTTCCCCACAAGACTCGATCTCCTCTGTTGTATTTCTCGCACTTCATGGTGTTTGAGAAACGGATGACCGAGACACAGTCTTTCAGAAACATTAACTCTTTACTCTGGGTAGACAGTTACACCTACTTTCCCCTACATCTGCTAGCCCACCACTTAAAGAGGTCATGCAACATACTCAACTATGCTAGAGCCCATAATAGCTTGTGGCTACACACGGAAGTTTCTAGCATGAATAATCTTATGATCCCCTTGAGCCTGGGTGGCGAACCATAGGATGATCACACGGGTACTCCGGGATATCCTAGGACAACACTGGATTCTCTAGGTGCCCGCAACCAATCCACCCAGATGTGTATTTAAGTAGCCACCTTAAGTTAATCATTAATTAAGAATCTCACATCTGTCATGGATACACTCAAACCCAAACCACGTCTACGAGCATAGCATGACAATATAAGCATAACGTAGAAGTAACTCCCAACGGTTTGATAATAAAAGGGCAATAGGTTCTACCTCATCATCTACTTCCCAAACCCACATGTTAAGAGATCCTACTCATGCAATGTTTGAGGGTTGTAACAAATGCATAAAAAGTAGGTAATAAAGGGGTATGATCAATGTGTTACTTCCCTTGCTGATGATCCGCAAAACCTAGTGACTCGTAGTAGCACGCTGCGCACTCCGAGAATTCTATCGCAAACAATAGCATACATAAGCACTCAAGCAAAGATGCATGGGTAAAACTTCAAATAAGAAGATCAAATCTGAAAGTCCAACTGAAGAGGTTCGATTTGCAAAAAGAATCGAACAAAACGGAGGTACGGAACTAAAACTATGGTCAAAGGAACTTCGAATACAAATCTGCTTGCAACCAAATTTTATTTTGTCAAAAACCTTGTTCAAGTTGATTAAATAGAAATAGGGGTTCGAGACGAAGATTTTGGCGTTGGTTTCACTAGATTTGGACAAACGGTTAAGAAACGGCGAGGGTTTGAAGATCAGGGGCTAATCTACGTTAAAATAATCGCGGATAGGTCCCTGGCCGAAAATAAAAAAAAGAAAAGACTAACGAACGAACGTTCGTTGTCTGAACCTAAATGGTGAACAACGTTTGTTAAAACGAACAAATGGACGAACGTCCGCTAAGTAAATAAACCGGCGAAAAACCGATCTAAGAAAATAAACCGGCAAACTAAAAAACCCTGGTTAACCGAGAGAAAACCGACCGGTCAACGGGGTCAACGGCGGCAGCTCCAGCGAGATCCAGCGCGGCGGCGGCGGCGTGGTTGGGTTAGGGCGGCGACTGGTGGGCTGGGGGCGGCCTCAGGCCTTGCCTTATAAAGGCATGGCCGGACGAAGTCCGGCTCGGGCACGACCCGTAAGTCGCTTCGTTTTTTTAAAATGATTCCGTCGAGAAAAACTCTAATAAAATAAATAAAAATATAAAAATGCCAAAACAAACTTTCACCATCTAAATAAAAAATTTAGAAGAAAGTGAACATTTTCTTGGCCTAAAAATGTAATTTTTTAAAAAAATGCATATTTTTCTAATTCAAATAAAATAGCAACAAAATTCAAATCAAATAATTTATTTGATTTTAACATTTTTCCTCCAATATTTCATTTATTTTTGAGAAGTCATATTATCTCCTCTCATATATTTTTAATATGAAATATTTTCGGAGAGAAAAATAATAAAACCAAAATGATCCACTTTTCAATATTTGAGAAAAATTCAAGTATGAAAATAATAAAATCCCCAACTCTCTCTGTGGGTCCTTGAGTTGCTTAGGATTTTACGACCACAAAACCAAAATGAAAATAAAATATGATATGCACATGATGACCTATGTATAACATTCCAAATTGGGAATTTGGGATGTTACAAACCTACCCCCTTAAGGTGAATCTCGCCCTCGAGATTCGGGTCGGCTAGAAAATAGGTGTGGGTGGTCTTTGCGTAGCTCTTCCTCCCGTTCCAAGGTGGCTTCATCCTCGGTATGGTGGCTCAACTGAACTTTGCAAAACTTGATAACCTTACTGCGTGTGAGTCGGCTGGCAAACTCGAGAATCTTGACTGGTTTCTCCTCGTAAGTCAAATCAATATCCAATTGAATTGCTTCCAGGAGAACTGTATCCCTTAGAGGAATATCAGCCATCTCAGCATGACAATTCTTCAACTGGGAAATGTGAAACACATCATGAACTCCTAACAGTCCTTCGAGTAACTCCAACTTGTAGGCCACTTCTCCCATACGTTCCAAAACTTGGTACGGTCCTACAAATCTCGGGGCTAACTTTCCTTTAACACCAAAGCGTTTAACTCCTCGCAGGGGTGATACTGTCTCCGATTTCATAGACTACCTCCTTGCGTTTTGATTCTGCATAGCTTTTCTGCCTGGATTGGGCTACCTTTAGTCTATCTCGAATCAACTTAACCTTCTCTTCGAACTCTTTGATCAAATCGGGTCCAAAAAACTGACGGTCTCCATCTTCATCCCACATCAACGGTGTTCTTCACCTTCTTCCATACAAGGCTTCGAAGGGTGCCATATTCAGACTGGCTTGGTAACTGTTGTTGTATGAGAACGTAGGGCAAATTATCATCCCAACTAGATCCATAATCTAGCGCACAAGCCCTCAACATGTCCTCCAGAATCTGATTGACTCTCTCGGTCTGTCCATCTGTCTGCGGATGAAAAACTATACTGAACTCTAGCCTGGTACCCAAGGTCTGGTGTAGCTGGTGCCCAAACTTTGAAGTAAATTGTGTTCCCCTATCTGATACGATAGTCCTTGGAACTCCATGCAGACATACGATCCTGGTCATGTATATCTTGGCCAACTTTGCACTCGTATAGGTGGTTTTCACGGGAATAAAGTGGGCCACTTTGGTCAAACAATCCACTACTACCCAAATAGAATCATATCCCGATCAAGTTCTGGGCAATCCAGTGATGAATCGGGAATCAGCACTTCCATTCGGGAATCGGCACAGGTTGCAGTAATCCTGCTGGCTTCTGATGTTCTACCTTCACTCTCTGACATACATCACATACGGCTACATACTCAGCAATATCCTTCTTCATACCAGTCCACCAGAAACGCTCCTTCAAATCCAAATACATCTTAGTGTTTCCGGGGTGTATCGAGTATGGCGAGTCATGAGCTTCCTGAAGTATCAACTTCCTGGTCTCTGTATTATTGGGTACATAAACACGGTCCTCAAACCACAAGGTGTCATGCTCATCCTCATGAAAACCCTTGGCTTTTCCTTTGCTAATCTTCTCCTTTATCTCGGCAATTTTCTTATCATCCTTCTGAGCTTCTCGAATTTTCCCCAATAGTGTCGACTGAATTTCTAATGTTGCAACAAATCCTCTAGAGACTATCTCCAAACGTAGCTCCCTGAGATCTTCGGTTAACTCCTTTGGAAACCCCCAACTTACAAGGGTATTGGCGTAACTCTTCCAGCTCAAGGCGTCTGCTACGACATTGGCCTCACCTGGATGATAGTGCAACTTCATATCATAATCCTTTATGAGCTCCAACCATCTCCTTTGCCTGAGATTCAGCTCCTTCTGTGTGAAAATGTACTTCAAACTCTTATGATCCGTGTACACGTCACAATGATTCCCAATATGGAAATGTCTCCAGGTCTTGAGTGCATGCACTATAGCTGCTAACTCCAAATCATGCGTGGCATAATTCAACTCATGCGGTCGAAGCTACCGTGAGGCATACGAAACAACTCTTCCGTCTTGCATAAGTACGCCTCCAAGTCCTAAGCGAGATGCGTCGCAATACACTTGGAAATCCTTGCGTATATCCGGCAGAATCAGTACTGGGGCTGTAACCAAATGTTTCTTCAACTCCTGGAAACTTGCCTCACATTCATCTGTACATTTGAACTTGGTGTCCTTCTTCAACAACTCCGTCATAGGCTTCGCAATCTTAGAGAAATTCTCAATGAATCACCGATAATATCCCGCGAGTCCAAGAAAACTACGGATCTCTCCAACTGAGGTGGGTGCCAACCACTCAGTGACTGATTGAACCTTAGTAGGGTCTACTACTATACCTTCTCCTGATATAACATGCCCAAGGAATCCAAATTCCTTCAACCAAAACTCATATTTACTGAACTTGGCATATAACTGATGTTCCCTGAGCTTCTCAAGAACTAATCGCAAATGCTCCTTGTGTTCCTTTTCATTCTTCGAGTATACCAATATGTCATCAATGAACACCAGAAAAAATTTATCCAAGAACTCCATGAACACCTTATTCATCATACTCATGAAATAGGCAGGGGTGTTGGTCAATCCAAATGACAGAACCGTGTACTCATATAGTCTGTACCTTGTGGTGAAGGTTGTCTTAAGTATATCCTGTTCTCGGATCTTCAGCTGGTGGTATCTTGATCGAAGATCGATCTTGGAAAATACTTTACCTCCTTGCAGCTGGTCAAATAAATAATTGATCATCGGCAGTGGGTACTTGTTCTTGGTCGTCACCTCATTCAATGCACGATAATCAACACCATTGTCAAGGATTTATCCTTCTTCTCAACCAAGAGCACTGGGGCTCCCCATGGTGACGAACTTCGGCGAATGTAACCTTTCTCCAATAACTCCTTAATCTGTTTCTTAATCTCCTCTAGATCATTCGCGGGCATCCGGTATGGTCTATTCGATATTCGTCCGGTGTCTGGCAACAGCTCTATCAAAAACTCAATGTCTCTATCCGGCAGCATGCCTGATAGCTCCTTTGGAAATACATCCGGGTAATCCATAACTACAAGCACTTCCTCCTGAACAACTCCCGTGAGAGAATTTACGTGGGTCCTCTTTGGTGTATGTCGGGATACATACTTAATCATTTGTCCCTCCGGTGTGGTGAGTAGAATTGACTTACTGGCGCAATCGATGTTTCCTCCATACATCAATAGCCAATCCATTCCCAATATCACATCCAATCCTCGTGACTCCAAAATTATCAAGTCGGAGGGGAAAACATGCCTACCTATCATTAATGGCACCTGAAAACATCCTTGGCTTGCCATGTGCTCCGCTCCTGGCAAGCTTACTAACATAGGTGTCCTAAGAACTTTGGTGGGTAACTTATACTTATCCACAAATCCCCTTGAAATGTATGAATGCGATGCACCAGTATAAAAAAGAACGATTGGAGTAAATGACTTAATCAAAAACTTACCTATTACTGCATCGGGCTGCTCTTCAACCTCCTCCACGTTCACGTGGTTCACCTGCCCCCTATTGAAAGGGTTGGGCTTCTTCCCAGAGCTTCCATTGCCATTTCCATTCTTTGCTTCAAAACACTCAGTGGCGTAGTGTCTAGTCGTCCCGCACTTGAAACAAGTGATGTGACTTAAATCCTTCTTGGCGGGCGTGCTTGGGTTAGAGCGGATCGAGTTGCTGCCTGCTCCATTCCTGTTTCCATTCTTGGGGCCATTGTGGTTATGCGAAATTCCTCCATTGTGGGTATGGCCTCCATGGTTATGGGTAAATCCTCCCGAGTTCGGGGTGAAACTGGGCTTCTGCTGAGCTCCTGAATTGTACTTCCCTTGTCCATACTTCCTTTTGCGGCTCTCAATTTGCTGCTACTTTCCTTCAATCATGATGGCCTTATCTACCAATTCCTGGTAGTTGTTAAATGTTGCCACCATCAACTGCACACTCATTTCGCCATTCAACCCTTCCTTAAACTTCTCTTGCTTCGCGGCATCTGTGGCCACATCATCCGGGGCATAGCGAGCTAACTTGCTAAACTCCTCCATGTACTGCCCTACAGTACGGTTGCCCTGGCGTAAGTTGCGAAAGTCACGCTTCTTCATGCTCATAGCTCTAGTTGAAACATGAGCAGTGCGGAATGCTTGTTGAAACTGCTCCCAAGTAACATTGGCTATAGGGAAGGTGGATGTGTAATTCTCCCACCATGAGATTGCAGGTCCATCCAATTGGTGTGCGGCAAAACGCACATTCTCAGCATATGTGCAACCTGCAGTGGTCAACTCCCTTCCAATCATGCGTAGCCAGTCATCTGCAACTATGGGCTCGGTGCTACTGGAAAACACCAGCGGTTGTAACCTCAGAAAATGGGCTAAGTTGTCAACTGGTGGTGGTGGCGGTGGGTTGTTGTTATTGTTGTTGTTGTTGCCTTGATTCTGAACCAACAACTGCATCAGTGTATTATGTTGTTGAATCAACTGAGTGAGCTCCGGTGGGAAAGCAAATCCGGGGTCACGTCTCGGAGACATCTGATGGGTTTAGAGAGGAGAGAATTAGAATAGAATGAGGTCTAGTGAGAAAACACTACCCATATGCACATGAGACAAACACAAACATATCACTCCAAAACAATTTCAAACAAGGGCATATAATCGATCTAACTATCGTTACAGTGCTCGGACTACTCATATATACTTGGGGAAAATACTACTAATAATATGGTGGTCTACTAGAAATTTTGATCGCTATAAGACTCCATGATATCTCCTCCAGCTTCGTCTTCATAGTCATCATCACTGGGGTCGGAGTCGGTGTCGTTGATGATGATGTAGTCCTTGGGATGGTCGTCATCTCCTCGTGGCGCAGGGTCTCCCATGAATACTCCTAGCTTCCTTGTTAGGTCGTCATTCATCTCCACTAGTACGGTGATTTCCTCCTTGTATCCGTCGTGTGTAGACTTGAGTTCCTCTTCCATCTCCATGTTCCTAGTCATCAACTTCTTCAGGTCTATCATGCTTGCGCACATTTGGTTTTCCTGGTGTCGAATGTGCTGGTTTAACTCCTAGATGTAAGCTGCAATGGACATGTCCTTCCTGGTGCTGATCATCTCCCACTGCGCATCTTGGCGCCCACATATCTGGTAGATAGTGTCCTTAAGATCCTTGTGATAAAGTTCGCCAATGTGTCCTATGGCGATATGTGCTGCCATGCTCTTTCCTAGACTCCAGGTTGGTGAATCAAAGGAAAACTCAATGGGCTCAGTTACTGGCGTGAATGTCCTTCCTGGAAATTCAACTCGAATCATCCAATGTTCCTCTTCTGGTAAAGTGGCGGTGTAGGTCCCGGTGAAGCTCGGTATTCCAATGTTCAGGTACCTAGTGACTTCCTTGAAGTGTCGTCCAAAAGGTGTGTCTTCATCCGGTTGTGCAAACTTGTTCCTCATGTCTGCCATCCTATATAGTAGAAATGGAGAGAAGTCAGAAATGAGTAGAGAAGAGTGACCTATGGCTCATCTTAGTGGTCGTGTCCTATATTCAGCATGTGCTCTAATACCATCTTGTAGCGATTCGACCTCAAACAGTCAAATCTCTGTGCATAAGTGTCATCCCTGGATCGGTAATGCTGACACACACAGTACTTCGAAGGATTTATAACAGAGTAGCAATCACACACTTATTACATCGATAGTATCAAGAGAGAACTTAATACAATAATATGGCTTAAGGCCATCTAAATACAATAACAGCGGAATGCTTGGAAGATAAAGTGAGTCCATCAACTCCAATGGCATAGCTGAGTGCACGACAACGACCTAGCGCACCTTACTCTGCATCTGAAAAGTCTGCAACAAGATATGTGGCAGCCCGGAAATGGGTCAGCACATGGAATATGCTGGCAATATAACACAGTAGAGCAATGAAATAAGTAAATGCTATCACTACATGCATATATGGCTGGTGGAGGCTCTATGGTTGTAGTGTTTTGCGAAAAGCCAATTTTTTCCTACAACAGAGGAATAAATTTTATTTAACTATCATGGTAGTTGTTAAACATTGAGAAGGTTCTTCCAACTCAATCCCCATTAAACAGTATTAACAACCCAACATATTAATTTAGAGTGATGAGATCAACATGATAATCCAAGAACCAGATACTCAAGATGTCCATAATCAGGGACACGGCTAACCATGATTAGTTTGTACACTCTACAGAGGTTTGCAAACTTTTTCCCACAAGACCCGATCTCCTCCGTTGTATTTCTCGCACTTCATGGTGTTTGAGAAACGGATGACCGAGACACAGTCTTTCAGAAACATTAACTCTTTACTCTAGGTGGACAGTTACACCTACTTTCCCCTACATCTGTAGCCCACCACTGAAAGAGGTCATGCAACATACTCAACTATGCTAGAGCCCATAATAGCTTGTGGATGCACATAGAAGTTTCTAGCATGAATAATCTTATGATCCCTTTGAGCCTGGGTGGCGAACCATAGGATGATCACACGGGTACTCCAGGATATCCTAGGACAACACTGGATTCTCCAGGGGCCCGCAACCAATCCACCTAGATGTGTATTAAGTAGCCACCTTAAGTTAGCCATTAATTAAGAATCTCACATCTGTCATGGATACACTCAAACCCAAACCATGTCTACAAGCATAGCATGGCAATATAAGCATAACGTAGAAGTAACTCCCAAGGGTATGATAATAAAAGGGCAATAGGTTCTACCTCATCATCTACTTCCCAAACCCACATGTTAAGAGATCCTACTCATGCAATGTTTGAGGGTTGTAACTAATGCATAAAAACTGAGCAATAAAGGGGTATGATCAACATGTTACTTGCCTTGCTGATGATCCGCAAAACCTAGTGACTCGTAGTAGCACGCTGCGCACTCCGGGAATTCTATCACAAACAAACAATAGCATACATAAGCACTCAAGAAAAGATGCAAGGGTAAAACTTCAAATAAGAAGATCATATCTGAAAGTTCAACTGAAGAGGTTTGATTTGCAAAAAGAATCGATCAAAACGGAGGTACGGAACTGAAACTACGGTCAAAAGAAATTCGAATACAAATCTGCTTGCAACCAAATTTTAATTTGTCAAAATCCTTGTTCAAGTTGATTAAACAGAAAGAGGGGTTGGAGACGAAGATTTTGGCGTTGGTTTCACTGCATTTGGACAAACGGCTAAGAAACGGCGAGGGTTTGAAGATCAAGGGCTAATCTACGATAAAAATAATCACGGATAAGTCCCTGGCCAAAAATAAAATAAAAAGAAAAGACTAACGAACGTTCGTTGTTTGAACCTAACCGGCGAACAACGTTCGTTATGAACAAACGGACGAACGTTCCTTAAGTAAATAAACCGACGAAAAACCGTTCTAAGAAAATAAACCGGCAAACTAAAAAACCGGACGACGGCGGTGGCGCGGCGCGGCTAGGGTTAGGGTTAGGGCGGAGGCTGGTGGGCTGGGGGCGGCCTTGGGCCTCGCCTTATAAAGGCCTGGCCGGACAGAATCCGGCTCGGGCACGGCCCGTAAGTCGGTTCGTGTTTTTTAAACGGTTCCGCCGAGAAAAATCCTAATTAAATAAATAAAAATCTAAAAATGCCAAAACAAATTTTCACCATCTAAATAAAATATTTAGAACAAAGTGAACATTTTCATGGCCTAAAAATACAACTTTTTTAAAAAATGCATATTTTTCTAATTCAAATAAAATAACAACAAAATTCAAATCAAATAATTTATTTGATTTTAACATTTTTCCTCCAATATTTCATTTATTTTGGAGAAGTCATTTTATATCCTCTCATATATTTTTAATATGAAATACTTTCGGAGAGAAAAATAATAAAACCAAAATGATCCACTTTTCAATATTTGAGAAAAATTCAAATATGAAAATAATAAATCCCCAACTCTCTCTGTGGGTCCTTGAGTTGCTTAGGATTTTAGGACCACAAAACCAAAATGCAAATAAAATATGATATGCATATGATGACCTATGTATAACATTCCAAATTGGAAATTTGGGATGTTACAATCGTGAAGGCTTTGGATCCGCGGACGATCTGGCGGGCCTCTTTTTCATCCTCTGGGAGCTCCTGCCTGAGCAGATATGCCATATAAGGCACCTTCCAGTCGGGAGTGATCACTAAAACCTCCATGATAAAGTAGACTACTGCTGGAACTTCAATCTCAGTCGGATTGGTTGAGCTTATCGGTTGTGAGGGCTCCTCTGTAAAAGGATCTTCCTAAACTGATGGGCTTCCTAGTGGAGCCTATCTTCGCCAGATCATCAGCTACTTGATTCTTGAGTCGGGGTATATGGTGGAGCTCCAACCCTTCAAACTTCTTCTCTAATTTTCTCACTTCATTGCAGTAACCAGTCATGGCAGGGCTCCTGATGTCCCACTCGTTCATTACCTAATTGACCACAAAATCTGAGTCGCCGTAGACCATCAGGCGACGGACGCCAAGTGAGATGGCCATACACAACCCATACAGAAGTGCCTCATACCCAGCTTCATTGTTGGAAGTGTCAAAGTGAATCTGAAGGACATAACTGAGCTTATCGCCTCTCGGGGACACCAGGACCACTCCAGCACCAGATCCGTTCAACATCTTGGACCCATCAAAGAACATAGTCCAATGTTCTGAGTGAATTTGAGTCGGTTGCTGCTGCTCGATCCACTTGGCCAAAAAATCTGCTATTGCTTGAGACTTGATTGCTTTCTTTGCTTCGAACTTGATATCCAAAGGAAGGCGTTCGATCGCCCATTTGGCCACTCGACCAGTTGCATCTTGATTGTTCAGAATCTCTGATAATGGAGCGTCGCTGATGACTGAAATTGAGTGGTCTGCAAAGTAATGTGCAACTTTCTTCGTGGTCAAATAAATCCCGTAGACAAGCTTCTGGTAATGCGGATACCTTTGCTTGGACAGAGTCAAGACTTCAGAAATATAGTACACTGGGCGTTGAACTTTGTAGGCTTTGCCTTCTTCTTCCCACTCGACTGTGAGCACTATGCTGACAAGTTGCCTAGTGGCCGCAATATATAATAATAGAGGCTCTTTGCTGACTGGTGCGGCAAGCACCAGCTGGGTGGAAAGCAGGGCTTTGAGCTCTACAAACGCTGCTTCGGCTCCGGGAGTCCACTTGAACTTGTCAGACTTCTTCATCAGTCGGTTAAGAGGCAATGCCTTTTCAACGAGACGAGAGATGAATCGGCTCAATGCAGCCAAACAACCAGTAAGCTTCTAAACATCATGCACATGCACAGGGCATTTCATTCGGAGAACTGCTCCAATCTTTTCTGGGTTTGCGTCGATCCCTTGTTCGGAAATGAGAAAACCGAGTAACTTTCTGCCTGGGACTCCGAATGTGCACCTTGACGGATTGAGCTTGATATCATATCTTCTTAGGTTGGCAAATGTTTCAGCGAGGTCAGTCAGCAGGTCAGAACCTTTACATGACTTGACCACTATATCATCCATGTACGCTTCCATGTTTCGACTGATTTGAGTGAGCAGGCACTTCTGAATCATGCGCATGAACATGGCGCCAGCATTCTTGAAGCTGAAGGGCGTGGTAATGTAACAAAAGCACCGGAATGGGGTGATGAAGGTCGTTTTTATCTCATCGGGTCCATACAGTCGGATCTGATGGTACCCGGAATACGCGTCCAAAAAAGATAAATGCTCACACCCCGCAGTTGAGTCGACAATCTGGTCGATGCGGGGGAGAGGGAAGTGATCTTTCTGACAGACCCGATTGATGTGCTTGAAATCGATGCACTTATGAAGTGAATAATCTTTCTTGGGGACCATGACGACATTAGCGAACCACTCGGAATGGTATATCTCGCGGATGAACTCAACCGCCAAAATCTGAGCCACCTCTTCACCAATTGTCTTCCTCTTCTCCACGGCGGACCGACGGAGGTGTTCCTTGACAGGTTTTGCTTTCGGGTCAACACGCAAACGATGCTCAACCAGTCCCCTGGGTACACCGGGCATGTCATATGGTTTCCATGCGAAGATGTCCCAGTTCTCATGGGGGAACTAAATGAGCGCTTCTTCCTATTTACTGTCGAGTGTTGTTGAGATGTGAGTCGGAGCAGCATTGGGGTATGTCGGGTGAATGTGAACGGGGTTTGTTTCTCTAAGCGACTAAAATGTGGACTATGAGGCAAGCTTCTTGGCCCGCAACAAATCACTTGGATCTGCATTCTTCTTATATTCTTCCATCTCTACTGCTGCCATCTGTTCGTCGGCAATCTTTGAGCCTTTCTGAAGACATTCCTCCGCCCTCTACTGATTCTCTGTGACTGTGATCACTCCTCTGGGCCCTGGCATCTTCAACTTAAGATATACATAACATGGTCCAGCCATGAAACGAGCATATGCGATTCTGCCCAGAATTGCATGATATGCAGTGTGGAAATCTACCACCTCAAATATCAACTTCTCCTTGCGATAGTCCTTTGAATCACCGAAAACCACATCAAGAATGATCTGACCGAGTGAATCTGCTTTCTTTCCTAGGATGACTCCGTCGAATCGCATGTTGCTCTCACTGAGCTTGGACATCGAAATGCCCATCCCTCGGAGGGCTCAGCATACAAAATGTTTAATCCACTACCACCATCCATCATAACCTTGGTCACTCGGGTGCCCCCAACGACTGGGTCGACCACCAACGCTTGCCGCCCGGGGGTAGCAACGTGCACTGGATGATCGGACTAGTCGAATGTAATGGGGTTTTTTGACCACTTCAAATACGTTGTGGTTGTCGGAGCAACCATATTCACTTCTCTGTTGATAACTTTCAGTCGACTTTTGCTCTCTAGATCAGCAAAAATCACCAAAGTAGCATTCACATTGGGGTAACCATCATCTTCTTCCTTTTCTTCATCCTTATCAATCCTTCTCTCGAGGTTGACCCTCTTTGAACTGTTGAATCAAGAGCCGACACTGTCGAGTGGTATGCTTGGGTAGAATCAAGTTACCCTCTACATATTTTTTCGTGTGTATGTGACATGGTAAATCGAGGATGTCGTTACCGGCCTGATCCTTCACCTTCTTGTGATTCAGAACTGCAGCCTCGGCAGGACCTGCAACCTCAGCCTTGCGCTTCTGCTTCCGACTAGAATTTCCACCTCCGGTGTCCTGGGCGACTGGTTTTCCTTTGCCGCTGCGGAGTTTGTCTTCCTCTTCGCCATTAGCATACCGAGTGGCTATTTCCATCATTCGGGCCAGAGTCATGTCTCAAGACCGACCGAATTTTAGGTTGAGCTCTCTATACCGGACGCCCTCTTTGAAGGCACAAACTGCCTCGTGCTCTGACACATTTTCCATAGTGTGAGGAAGGGTAGTCCATCTGTGGATGAAGTCCCTCAAAGTCTCATTCTGCTTCTGAATGTAGTGCTGCAATTCAGTCAGCCCAGCAGGTCGCTTGTAGGTGCCTTCGAATGTTTTGATAAACACTCAAGCTAATTCTTCCCAACAGAAGATACTCCCAGGGGCCAATTGATTCAACCAAGCTCTGGCCGAACCCTCGAGCATCAGGGGTGTTGGGGAATGTAGTATTTCAAAAAAATTCCTACGATCATGCAAGATCTATCTAGAAGAAGCATAGCAATGAGCTGGAAGAGTGACTCCATGTACCCTCGTAGACCGAAAGCGGAAGCGTTTAGTGACGCGGTTGATGTAGTTGAACGTCTTTGTGATTCAACTGCTCCAAGTACTGAATGCACGGCACCTCCATGATCTGCACACGTTCATCTCGGTGTTGTCCCTCGAAATCTTGATCCAGTTGAGACCAACGGAGAGTTTCGTCAGCACGACGGCGTGGTGACGGTGATGTGAAGTTACCGACGCAGGGCTTCGCCTAAGCACTACGACAATATGACCGAGGTGGAAAACTGTGGAGGGTGGCACTGCACACGGCTAAGAAAAATCTTGGAGTGCCTTTGGGGTGCCCCCTGCCCACGTATATAAAGGAGGGGGGAAGAGGAGGCCGGCCTAGGGGGGGCGTGCCAATAGGGGGAGTCCAACTAGGATTCCCAATCCTAGTTGGAGTCCCCTTCCTTTTCCAAGAGGGGAGAAAGGGAAGGAGCATGAGAGGGAGAAGGAAAGAAAGGGGGGCGCTGCTCCCTCCCTAGTCCAATTCGGACTTGCCATGGGGGGGGCGGCCACCCCTTGACGCCCTTCTCTCCATTCCCGTATGGCCCATTAAGGCCCACTACTTCCCCGGGCGAATTCCCGTAACTCCCCATACTCTAAAAATACCCGAATCACTCAGAACCTTTCCAATGTCCGAATATAGCCTTACAATATATCAATATTTATGTCTCGACCATTTTGAGACTCCTCGTTATGTCTGTGATCTCATCCGGGACTCCGAAAAACCTTCAGTACATCAAATCACATAACTCATAATACAAATCGTCATTAAACGTTAAGCGTGCGGACCCTACGGGTTCGAGAATTATGTAGACATGACCGAGACACATCTCCGGTCAATAACCAATAGCAGAACCTGGATGCTCATATTGGCTCCTACATATTCTATGAAGATCTTTATTGGTCAAACCGCATAACAACATACGCTGTTCCCTTTGTCATCGGTATGTTACTTGCCCGAGATTCGATCGTCGATATCATCATACCTAGTTTAATCTCGTTACCGTCAAGTCTCTTTACTCGTTCTGTAATGCATCATCACGTGACTAACTCATTAGTCACATTGCTTGCAATGCTTATAGTGATGTGCATTACCGAGAGGGCCCAGAGATACCTCTCCGACAATCGGAGTGACAAATCATACTCTTGATCTATGCCAACTCAACAAACACCATCGAAGACACCTGTAGAGCATCTTTATAATCACCCAGTTATGTTGTGACGTTTGATAGAACACTAAGTCTTCCTCCGGTATTCGGGAGTTGCATAATCTCATAGTCATAGGAACATGTATAGGTCATGAAGAAAGCAATAGCAATAAAGCAAACGATCATAGTGCTAAGCTAATAGATGGGTCTTGTCCATCACAACATTCTCTAATGATGTGATCATGTTCATTAAATGACAACACATGTCTATGGCCAGGAAACTTAACCATCTTTGATTAACGAGCTAGTCTAGTAGAGGCATACTAGGGACACTCTATTTGTCTATGTATTCACACATGTACTAAGTTTCCGGTTAATACAATTCTAGCATGAATAATAAACATTTATCATGATATAAGGAAATATAAATAACAACTTTATTATTGCCTCTAGGGCATATTTCCTTCAAGGGGGAGGTGAGGAGTCCAGGATTATGGGGTCCTCGGGCATCCGGGCTATGTGACATGGGCCGGACTAATGGGCCGTGGAGATACAAGACATAAGACTTTCCCCCGTGTCCGGATGGCACTCTCTTTTGCGTGGAAGGCAAGCTTAGTGTGCAAATATGAAGATTACTTTCTCTATAAACCGACTCTGTACAAACCCTAGTCCCCTCCGGTGTCTATATAAACCGGAGGGTTTAGTCCATAGAGACAGACACAGTCATAATCATATAGGCTAGACATCTAGGGTTTAGCCATTACGATCTCGTGGTAGATCAACTCTTGTAACCCCTATACTCATCAAAGTCAATCAAGTAGGATGTAGGTTATTACCTCCATTAAGAGGGCCCGAACCTGGGTAAACTTCGTGTCCCCTGTCTCATGTTACCTTCGATCCTTAGACGCACAGTTCGGGACCCCCTATCCAAGATCTGTCGGTTTTGACACCAAACTTGCTGCTTTCATTGAGAGTTCCACTGTGCCGTCGTTGAAAAGCTCGATGGCTTCATCAATCATCTACAATAATGCTACCGCGAAGGAGACTTTTCTCCCTGGCCAGATCTTTGTATTCGGCGGCTCCGCACTGCGGGCCAACTCGGTTGGCCACCTGGAGCAGATTGACAGCTATGCCCCTGGTCACTAGATCAGTTTTGGAAACCTGAACTATGTCGCTGATATCCGAGGAGACTTGATATTCCAAGGGTTCGCGGCCTCCACCGCTCGGGCCTTAGATCCGGAGCATGTCATCAGGTCCGAAGACGGGAGTCTAGAGCCTGCCGGACTCTCTGGGGCCTTAGAGCACAACACCGAAAGAATAGCGTCTCCGGCAATCATTGCAAGGCCGGAATCTTCTCCGGATACTACTTCCGAACCCTGGAGGCCCGTGTCATGCGAGCTCGGCCCAGAAACTTCGGACCATATCCAAACCCCGCTCTTAAACGAGGCTTTGGATCTAATGCGATCCCTCGTCATCACAGAGAAACCGCTTCTGAATCACGCCCAGCCCAGGCTAGGGGCTGAAAATAGGGAATTTTACTTCCCACCCACCACCCACGAAGTGCTTGATTACGCCTCCGAAGACATCGACGGTATGGACAACGATGCCGGAGAGGAGCAGGCCCAAAACCCGTCGGTCACTGGATGTTGGACGGCCACCTCCTCGTATCACGTATACATGGTGGATACACCTAAAAACGGCGACGGTGATTGAGGGAGTCCTGGATTAAGGGGTCTCTGGACAGCCGGACTATATGCTTTGGCCGGATTGTTGGACTATGAAGATACAAGATTGAAGACTTCATCCTATGTCTGGATGGGACTCTCCTTGGCGTGGAAGGCAAGCTTGGAAATACGAATATGTAGATCTCCTCCCTTGTAACCGACTTTGTGTAACCCTATCCCCCTCCGGTGTCTATATAAACCGGAGGGTTTAGTCCATAGGATAACATACAATCATACCATAGGATAGCTTCTAAGGTTTAGCCTCTTCCATCTCGTGGTAGATCAACTCTTGTAATGCTCATATCATCAAGATCAATCAAGCAGGACGTAGGGTATTACCTCCATCGACAGGGCCTGAACCTGGGTAAACATCGTGTCCCCCTCCTCCTGTTACCATCTGTCTTAGACGCACAGTTCGGGACCCCCTACCTAAGATCCGCCGATTTTTACACCAACGGCGATGATGAGAAAACCCCAGTCGAGGATGAACCTCCTAAGATACCGCCGAAACGTTGACGTCAGCGACGCCGCTCTAAATCGCGTCGCGGTAAGAACAGCGACACCGGCACCGGAGATAATGATACTCCGGAGAATGCCGAAGACCAAGAAGCCCCCATCGGGCCAACATCCGAACAGGACGATCAGGAGGACGGGCAAATTGATCCCGACGAGCAAGCGGGGAACGAAGACTCGGAAGTCAGCAACTATCTGCCACTCTCCGAGGACGACGTGAGCCCCGGCGATGAAGATTTTATCATGCCAGAGGAACCCCTCGAGCAAGAGCGCTTCAAGCGTCGGCTAATAGCCACGTCTAGAAGCCTAAAAAAGAAACAGCAACAGCTGCAAGCTGACCAAGATCTGCTCAACGATAGATGGGCTAGTGTCTTGGCAGCCGAAGAGTACAGCCTCGAACACCCAACAAAAAGTTATCCGAAGCGTAAACTGCTACCCCAATTCGACGACGAGGCGCTGGAGCCCATACCGCCCACACATAACGCGGCTGACGGACCCAACCGGCCACCACGTGGCCAGGGCAGAACGGCAACTCAGGCCGAACACCAGCCCGCTCCACATCGCCGTAAAAGCAAAGAAACAACAGCTCGGGGTATACATATGACCTGCGACAAGACCTGGAAAGTAGAGCAGGTCAAACCAGATCAACCTATGGATTGCGGGGGCACACCCCGGCGCGAGATGATGGTTACCAATCCCGGTGCGGCAAGTATAACCACGCCCCGGCCGAAAACCGCATATGGACTTCATCCGAACTGTGCCTTGATACAGCCTGCTATAGGGGTGCCGCACACCCCCTATGCTTCACCGGTGAGGTAATGGAGCACCAGTTCCTAGAAGGGTTCAAACCCATGAACATCGAATCATACGACGGCACAACAGATACCGCAGTAAGGATTGAAGACTTTCTTCTCCACACTCACATGGCTCGCGGTGACGATCTACATGCCATCAAATACCCTCCCCTCAAACTTAAGGGACCAACATGACACTGGCTGAACAGTATACCAAAAAATTCTATTGGTAGTTGGGAGGACCTGGAGGATGCATTCAGACACTTCGAAGGTACCTATGTTCGGACCCATATGCCAATGACCTTAGCCACATAATCCAGCAACCCGGGGAATCGGCCCGATAGCTTTGGACAAGGATCCTAATCAAAATGAACCAGATTGTGGTATGTCCGGACGCAGAAGACCTCACGGCCTTCAAACAGAGCATCCGAGACGAGTGGCTCGCCCGACACCTTGACCAAGAAAAGCCGAAGTCCATGGCAGCCCTTACCGCACTTATGACCCGTTTTTGCGCGGGAGAAGACAGCTGGCTTGCTCATAGAAGCAATAGCATCAGTGACCCCGGCACCTCCGAAAACAGGGATAGCAATGGCAAGCCACGACGCGATAAGCATAAGCGTCGAAACAATAATGAAGGAATGCAAGACACGGCGGTGAACGCCAGATTCAGCGGCTCCAAACCCGATCAATGGGAAAAGCCATTCAAGGCCAGCAGAGATGGCCCATCCAGTCTAGACAGAATACTTGATCGGCCTTGTCAGATTCATGGCACCCCCAATAAACCCGCCAATCATACCAAGAGAAATTGTTGGGTCTTCAAACAAGCCGGCAAGCTTAACGCCGAACACAAGGGAAAAGGGTCGCCAAGCAATGACAATGACCAAGAGTCTCGTCAACCGAACACAGGGGGACAGAAGCAATTTCCCCCCGAGGTAAAAACGATGAACATGATATATGTCACACATGTCCCTAGGAGGGAGTGCAAACACGCACTATGGGACATCTACGCCATAGAGCCGGATGCCCCCAAATTTAAACCATGGCCGGCTTGTCCGATCACTGATACGTCCATTTGGCATCATCCTTTTATATCGATATTTATTGCATTATGGGCTGTTATTACACATTATGTCAAAATACTTGTGCCTATTGTCTCTTATTTTACAAGGTTTACATGAAAAGGGACAATGCAGGCAGCTGGAATTCTGGGCTGTAAAAGGAGCAAATATTAGAGATCGATGTTGCACAACTCCAAAAGTCCTGAAACTCCACAGAAGTCAGTTTTAGAATATATAAAAAATATTGGGCGAAGGAAGCACTAGAGGGGGGCCAACTACCATCCACGAGGGTGGGGGCGCGCCCTACCCCCGTGGGCGCGCCCCCTGCCTCATGGGCCCCCTGGCAGGCCTCCGGTGCCCATCTTTGGCTATATGAAGTCTTTCGCCCTAGAAAAAATCATAAGCAAGCTCTCAGGATGAAACTTCGCCGCCACAAGGCGGAACTTTGGCGGAACCAATCTAGGGCTCCGGCGGAGCTGTTCTGCCGGGGAAACATCCCTCCGGGAGGGGGAAATCATCACCATCGTCATCACCATCGATCCTCTCATCGGGAGGGGGGCAATCTCCATCAACATCTTCACCAGCACAATCTCATCTCAAACCCTAGTTCATCTCTTCTATCCAATCTTTGGTCCAAATCCTCAGATTGGTACCTGTGGGTTGCTAGTAATGTTCATTACTCCTTGTAGTCGATGCTAGTTGGTTTACTTGGTGGAAGATCATATGTTCAGATCCTTTATGCATATTAATACCCCTCTGATCATGAACATGAATACGATTTCTGAGTAGTTACTTTTGTTCCTGAGGACATGGGAGAAGTCTTGCTATAAGTAGTCATGTGAATTTGGTATTCGTTCGATATTTTGATGAGATGTATGTTGTCTCTCCTCTAGTGGTGTCATGTGAACATCGACTACATGACACTTCACCATTGTTTGGGCCTAGGGAAGGCATTGGGAAGTAATAAGTAGATGATGGGTTGCTAGAGTGACAGAAGCTTAAACCCTAGTTTATTCGTTGCTTCGTAAGGGGCTGATTTGGATCCATATGTTTCATGCTATGGTTAGGTTTACCTTAATACTTCTTTTGTAGTTGCGGATGCTTGCAAGAGGGGTTAATCATAAGTGGGATGCTTGTCCAAGGAAGGGTAGTGCCCAAGCACCGGTCCACCCACATATCAAAGTACCGAACGCGGATCATGTGAGCGTGATGAAAACTAGCTTGACGACAATACCCATGAGTCCTCGGGAGCGCTTTCCTTTATATAAGAGTTTGTCCAGGCTTGTCCTTTGCTACAAAAAGGATTGGGCCATCTTGCTGCACCTTATTTACTTTTATTACTTGTTACCCGTTACAAATTACCTTATCACAAAACTATCTGTTACCGCTAATTTCAGTGCTTGCAGAGAATACCTTACTGAAAACTGCTTATCAGTTCCTTTTGCTCCTCGTTGGGTTCGACACTCTTACTTATCGAAAGGACTATGATAGATCCCCTATACTTGTGGGTCATCAAGACTCTTTTCTGGCGCCGTTGCCAGGGAGTGAAGCTCCTTTGGTAGGTGGAATTTAGTAAGGAAAATTTTTTATAGCGTGCTGAAATTTACTGACACTTGTTACTATGGAAAGTAATCCTTTGAGGGGCTTGTTCGGGGTATCTTCACCCCGACCAGTAGAGAAAAGAGTTGCTCCTCAACCTACTGAACCTACTGAAAATGTTTACTTTGAAATTCATTCGGGTATGATAGAGAAACTGCTAGCTAATCCCTTTACAGGAGATGGAACATTGCATCCCGATTTGCACTTAATCCATGTGGATGAAGTTTGTGGATTATTTAAGCTTGCAGGTATGCCCGAGGATGTTATCAAGAAGAAGGTCTTCCCTTTATCTTTGAAGGGAAAGTCCTTGACATCGTTTAGGCTATGTGATGATATGGGATCATGGAACTGCAACCGACTGAAATTGGAATTTCATCAGAAGTTTTATCCTATGCATCTAGTTCATCGTGATCGTAATTATATATATAATTTTTGGCCTCGCAAAGGAGAAAGCATCGCTCAATCTTGGGGAAAGCTTAAGTCAATGTTATATTCATGCCCCAATCATGAGCTCTCAAGAGAAATTATTAATCAAAATTTTTATGCTCGGCTTTCCCTCAATAATTGCTCCATGCTCGATACTTCTTGTATTCGTTCTTTTATGATGAAGACTATTGAATTCAAATGGGATTTATTGGAGAGAATTAAAGGCAACTCTGAAGATTGGGATCTCGACGAAGGTAAGGAGTCAGGTATAACCCCTAAGTTTGATTGTGTTTAATCTTTTATGGATACCGATGTTTTCCATGAATTTAGCACTAAATATGGACTTGACTCTGAGATAGTAGCTTCTTTTTTGTGAATAATTTGCTACTCATGTTGATATCCCTAAGGAGAAGTGATTTAAATATAATCCTCCCATTGAAGTTGAAGAAAATACTATCACTTACAATGTTGATCCTATTGTTCCTACTGCTTATATTGAGAAACCACCTTTCCCTATTAGAATGAAGGATCATGCTAAAGCTTCAACTGTGGTTCCTAAGAGTAATACTAGAACACCTACACCCTCTGAGAAAATTAAAGTTGAACCTAGTATTGCTATGGTTAAAGATCTCTTGGCCGATAATATTGACGGGCATGTTATTTACTTTTGTGATGAAGCTGCTAGAATTGCTAGACCCGATACTAAAAACAAACATAGACTTGTTGTAAGCATGCCTGTTATTTCTGTTAAAATAGGAGATCATTTCTATCATGGCTTATGTGATATGGGTGCTAGTGCAAGTGCAATACCTCATTCCTTATACAAAGAAATTATGCATGATATTGCACCTGCTGAGATAGAAGAGATAGATGTTACAATTAAGCTTGCCAATAGAGATACTATTTCACCAATTGGGATTGTTAGAGATGTTGAATTCTTGTGTGGGAAAGTTAAATATCCTGCTGATTTTCTTGTTCTTGGTTCCCCACAAGATGACTTTTGTCCCATTATATTTGGTAGACCCTTCTTGAATACTGTTAATGCTAAGATAGACTGCAAAAAGGATATTATTTCTGTTGGTTTAGGGGATATGTCTCATGATTTTAATTTTGCTAAATTTCGTAGTCAAAAGAATTGCCTAGTAAATATGAAATTATTTGTCTTCCTTCTATTGCCGTGCCTCCTAATGATCCTCTAGAAGAATATTTGCTAGACCATGAAAATGATATGTTTATGAATGAAAGAAGGGAAATAGATGAAGTATTATTTAAACGGGGACCTATTTTGAAACACAACTTGCCTATCGAAATTCTAGGGGATCCTCCTCCACCCAAGGGTGATTCCGTGTTTGAGCTTAAACAATTACCTGATACTCTTAAATATGCTTATCTTGATGAAAAGAAGATATATCCTATTATTATTAGTGCTAACCTTTCAGAGCAAGAAGAAGAGAGATTATTGAAAACTCTGAAGAAGCACCATACAGCTATTGGATATACTCTTGATGATCTTAAGGGCATTAGTCCCACTCTATGCCAACACAAAATAAAATTGGAGAAAGATGCTAAACCAGTTGTTGATCACCAATGATGGTTAAATCCAAAGATGAAAGAAGTGGTAAGAAAAGAAATACTAAAGCTTCTAGAGGCAGGTATAATTTATCTTGTTGTTGATAGTCAGTGGGTAAGTCCTGTCCATTGTGTCCCTAAGAAGGGAGGCATTACTGTTGTTCCTAATGATAAAGATGAATTGATCCCACAAAGAATTGTTACAGGCTATAGAATGGTAATTGACTTCCGCAAATTAAATAAAGCTACTAAAAAGGATCATTACCCTATACCTTTTTATTGATCAAATGCTAGAAAGATTATCCAAACATACACATTTTTGCTTTCTAGAAGGTTATTCTGGTTTATCTCAAATACATGTGTCAAAAGAGGATCAAGAAAACACCACCTTTACTTGCCCTTTTGGTACATTTGCTTATAGACATATGCCTTTTGGTTTATGTAATGCACCTGCTACCTTTCAAAGATGTATGATTTCTATATTCTCTGACTTTTGTGAAAAGATTGTTGAGGTTTTCGTGGATGATTTTTTCGTATATGGAACTTCTTTTGATGATTGCTTAAGCAACCTTGATCGAGTTTTGCAGAGATGTGAAGAAACTAATCTTACCTTGAATTGGGAGAAGTGCCATTTTATGGTTAATGAAGGCATTGTCTTGGGGCATAAAATTCCTGAAAGAGGTATTGAAGTTGATAAAGGTAAAGTTGATGCTATTGAAAACATGCCGTGTCCGAAGGACATTAAAGGTATAAGAAGTTTCCTTGGTCATGTTGGTTTTTATAGGAGGTTCATTAAAGACTTCTCAAAAATTTCCAGGCCTCTGACTAATCTCTTATGAAAAGATGTTCCATTTGTCTTTGATGATGATTGTGTAGAAGCATTTGAAATACTTAAGAACGCTTTGATTTCTGCACCTATTGTTCAGCCTCCTGATTGGAATTTACCCTTTGAAATTATATGTGATGCTAGTGATTATGCTGTAGGTGTTGTTTTAGGACAAACAGTTGATAAGAAATTAAATGTTATCCAATATGCTAGTAAAACTCTAGACAGTGCCCAAAGAAATTATGCTACTACTGAAAAATAATTTTTAGCAGTTGTATTTGCTTGTGATAAGTTTGGACCTTATATTGTTGATTCCAAAGTAAATGTTCACACTGATCATGTTGCTATTAAATATCTTATGGAAAAGAAAGATGCTAAACCTAGACTTATTAGATGGGTTCTCCTACTACAAGAATTTGATTTGCATATTTTATTGATAGAAAGGGAGCTGAGAACCCCGTTGCAGAAAACTTTTCTAGGTTAGAGAATGTTCTTGATGACCCACTACCTATAGATGATAGCTTTCCTGATGAACAAATAGCTATCATAAATGCTTCTCGTACTGCTCCATGGTATGCTGATTATGCTAATTACATTGTTGCTAAATTTATACCACCTAGTTTCACATACCAGCAAAAGAAAAAGTTTTTCTATGATTTAAGACATTGCTTCTGGAATGACCCACACCTTTATAAAGAAGGAGTAGATGGTGTTATTAGACGTTGTGTACCTGAGAATGAACAGGAATAGATCCTGCGCAAGTGTCACTTTGAGGCTTATGGAGGACACCATGCTGGAGATAGAACTGCACATAAGGTATTGCAATCCGGTTTTTATTGGCCTACTCTCTTCAAGGATGCCCATAAGTTTGTATTGTCTTGTGACGAATGTCAAAGAATTGGTAATATTAGTATACGTCAAGAAATGCCTATGAATTATTCACTTGTTATTGAACCATTTGATGTTTGGGGCTTTTATTATATGGGACCGTTTCCTTCCTCTAATGGGTATACACATATTTTAGTTGCTGTTGATTACGTTACTAAGTGGGTAGAAGCTATTCCAACTAGTAGTGCTGATCATAACACCTCTATTAAGATGCTTAAAGAAGTTATTTTTCCGAGGTTTGGAGTCCCTATATACTTAATGACTCATGGTGGTTCACATTTTATTCATGGTGCTTTTCGTAAAATGCTTGCTAAGTATGATGTTAATCATAGAATTGCATCTCCATATCATCCACAGTCTAGTGGTCAAGTAGAACTGAGTAATAGAGAGCTTAAATTAATTCCGCAAAAGACTATTAATATATCTAGAAAGAATTGGTCCAAGAAACTTGTTGATGCATTATGGGCCTATAGAACTGCATACAAAAATCCTATGGGCATGTCTCCGTATAAAATGGTTTATGGTAAAGCATGTCACTTACCTCTCGAACTAGAACATAAGGCATATTGGGCCATTAAAGAGCTCAATTATGATTTCAAACTTGCTGGTGAGAAGAGACTATTTGACATCAGCTCTCTTGATGAGTGGAGAACCCAGGCATATGAGAATGCCAAACTGTTTAAAGAAAAGGTTAAAAGATGGCATGACAAAAGGATACAAAAGCATGAGTTTAATGTAGGTGATTATGTTTTGTTATACAACTCTCGTTTAAGGTTTTTTGCAGGAAAACTTCTCTCTAAATGGGAAGGTCCTTACGTCATCGAGGAGGTCTATTGTTCTGGTGCCATAAAAATCAACAACTTCGAAGGCACAAATCCAAAGGTGGTGAACGGTCAAAGAATCAAACATTATATCTCAGGTACTCCCGTAAATGTTGAAACCAATGTTATTGAAACCGTAACCCCATAGGAATACATAAGGGACACTTTCTAGAACGTTTCAGACTTCGAAAAGGAATAGGTATGTGGTACGGTAAGTAAACCGACTCCAAAACAGTTCTAATAGCATTTTTTATCTATTTTGGAATATTTAAGAAAATAGGAAAATAAGAAGAAGTCCGGGAAGGACACGAGGGTGGAGGGAGCGCCCTACCCCCTGGGCGCCGCCCTGCTTTGTGGGCACCTCGTGTGCTCTCCAGACACTATTTTCTTGTGCGATACTTCTTTTGGTCGGTAAAAATTCATTATATAACCTCCCGAAGGGTTTTGACCACCGTATCATGCAAATATCTTTTGTCTTTGTTTCGAGCTATTTTTTTGACTGGTCTAGATCGCCATGACGTCTTCAAGTGCCCCCAAGGACAAGTTCTTCGAGAAGGTCATCAGCCCCTTCCTCGCAGAGGTGCTGCAACACCCTCAAACCATTGAGATGCGTGAGGGGTTGCTGCACATCCGTGATGTTGAGGGACCAAGGAGGACGGGAAGCGTGGAGACAAGACTCGAAGCAATGGAGCAACAAGTTTTCAAGTGCCAGGAAATGGTGGAACGTGGACTCGACGCCAACCACATAATGATCACGGAGTTCACCAACAACACCAAGCTAGATGCCAGGAACATCGGGGAGACCATCTTCAAGCTTCAAGAGAAAATCGAGCATCTCCAAGCCCAGATCTATGACCTGCAAGACCAAAATTGTGAGTATGAATATAGATTCAAGATGATGAGTTTGGCTGCAGATTTGAGGATCCCGGAGACTCGATCATCCTTCTATGATGGTGAGTCTATGCCTTGGAAGATGGACGACAAGCCTACATCATCAACAACTCCATCATCACCACCTCCGAGGAAGGAGACATAAACACATGGGTATGGGCACTCCCCTTGGCAACTTCCAAGCTTGGGGGAGTGCCTGGTATCGTATCACCATCACACTTTTATCTTTACCGTTTTTCTTAGTTCGATCCTTTTGGTAATATCTTGTTCTAGTAGAATAAAGTTTTAGCATGATCTAGTTTGGAGTTTTGCTTTATGATCCTTTTATGTAATCGAGTCTGTGAGCTATATATAATAAAGATTAGTGTTGAGTCAAGGGCTTTCCTATCTTGCTATGATCCTGAGAATAGAAGTAAGAATAAAAAGAAATAAAGAGATCATATTGATCTTATGGAGAGTAATGACTTCACATATAAAGAGTATGATGAATAAAATTGTTGAGAGTTGACAAACATAGTTTTGGTCATCGTTGCAATTAATAGGAAGTAATAAATAGAGAGAGGTTTTTACATATAAATATACTATCTTGGACATCTTTTATGATTGTGAGCACTCATTAAAATATGACATGCTAAAAATTTGATGTTGGACAAGGAAGACAACGTAATGGGTTATGTTTTCTTATATCCGAAATAAAGTATATTTTCATGGATCATCCAACATGTTGAGCTTGCCTTCCCCCCTCATGCTAGCCGAATTCTTTGCACCAAGTAGAGATACTACTTGTGCTTCCGAATATCCTTAAAACCCGGTTTCGCCATGAGAGTCCACCATATCTACCTATGGATTGAGTAAGATCCTTCAAGTAAGTTGTCATGTTGCAGGCAATAAAAATTGCTCTCTAAATACATATGCTTTATTAGTGTGGGGAAAATAAGCTTTATACGATCTTGTGATGTGGAAGCAATAAAAGTGACGGACTACATAATAAAGGTCCATATCACAAGTGGCAATATAAAGTGACGCTCTTTTGCATTAAGATTTCATGCATCCAACCATAAAAACACATGACAACCTCTGCTTCCCTCTGTGAAGGACCTATCTTTTATTCTTGTCTTATACTTCATACAAGAGTCATGGTGATCTTCACCTTTCCCTTTTACATTTTATCCTTTGGCAAGCACATTGTGTTGGAAAGATCCTGATACACACACACACACGCATATATATATAGTGTTACTATTCATCAACCAGGGTGCAGAATAAGTTATTCTTCACCCGAGGTAATCTTACGATCATTTCATAATTAAATTACATTTCGAATTCAAATAGTTACATTCCTATTGATTCACTACGTAAAATTTGACATAAGAAAATAAAAATATAGGTCATAAGACAAGAAAATTTACAGTTTATGTGTATTTTAGACTATATTTTTATGTTTGTAATTTTACATAACATAAAATATTTTTTACGGTGATTATATATTTTCTTACGGTCCCTTTTTGCGTCGGAAATAAGACAAAACTTACGGAACGTAAATTTACGGTGCATTGATGGTAAAATAGAGGGGGGTGAAGAATAACTATGCCTCACCCAGGGTGATGAATAGCGCAACCCTATATATATATATATATATATATATATATATATATAGGGAAAATACATCCTACCATATAGTGGTAGTTACCTCCACCTTCCCGACCACAGGATTCTTTAAGATACGTGCTTTTTCTAAACAGGTCATTGAGCTAGCATTTTTTGTGAACCCGTTTGGCAGCAACAAACTCTGCTATTTTCGTGCCTTGAAACCACAAGTATATAATCCTCAACCAACGACTCAATGCATGGAATCGTCGTTAGTAACATGGCCGAGCGGCCGCCGCGGCACGTTTGGAGGGATCACGAGCGGTGGGAAGATTTGATCAGGTGAAATGTCCATTACTACTATGTTCTGATCCATCATTCACTAATTTCTGGAACAATGTTTCTTTTCTGTATGCATATGCATGATCTAGACTAGAACATCTGAAGTTAATGGCTTCTCTCTCTACAGATCCGGTTAGAAATTTTGGCGGCGCATTGGATCGTAATGGAAAATCCAGAGAAGGGGCAAAAGACTCAATGGAGATCCGCTGGCGTAATTTTCTTTAGCGTCTCCCATCGTGATTCCAGGCACCAGCCATCCATTATAGGCATGCACGTGCAGCAGCCCCGACGACGGCGTCGTAGCAACACGTACGCATCCATGCCTGATGCGTGTGAAGTTGTGCCCACGATTGTTGCATCACGTATACATGTATTGATCATATTTAATGTCCCCAAAAGGTGTATTATATATACTGTAGATGGATTCTTCATACTACTTCCAAAATAAAGTATATACCCCTACTTTTGCAGGAAAACGTATATAGACTTCATACTCCCTTCCAAAAAATATATATTCTTTTTTATGAGGGAAAAAATGTATATTCTACATATTCCCACAAGCCTAAAAAAATATTAAAGCCACCACTTCATAGTTGGTTCAAAGAAATGTTTATATGAATGTTTCTTTTTTAGAACAAAAATTATATAGTATCGGTAAAAAAAATACAGATATACTCCTGAGTAAAAAATTGTACATATGCTCCATACTACACAAAGAGTATGTATGCTTGCTCCATACAAAAGATGAACTATATACTACATACTAAACACTTTTCCCTTTGCAAATATACTAAACACTACTTTTGAGGGGCATGGAGTCGTTCACCAAGATATTTTCTTGCAAAAGATGTTTATACTCCATACTCCCTTTATAAAATGGCATACTCCATTTATAAAATGTTAATACTCCATACTCCATACTTATGTTTTATGTTAATACTACATACTTCATGCTACAATAATTATATGGTAATACTCCATACTCCAAAAAAAACTCCATACTCCAAGTACACAGGTATACTTCATGCCTGTCTAAAAAAGGGATTATGCTTCATGCGGCTTGAAAAAGCAATATATTTTGTACAATGTTTTAAAAACCTAGAAGAGTCGTAACGTTCATAGTATGTAACCCTATACTGCAGTACCTATTTCTAAAGAAAATAACGTACTTGCTTAGACTAATTGCTTTGCATCCACATCAACAAGAAAATCAGTGTCACATTTCGTGTGCCTATCTGATGAAAGGTTAGTTATATTCGCAGCCAGAAATTAAGGAGGCAGTTGAACTGATCACTCGCCGGATTATTTTATTTGAAAATAGACAAGTTGCTGTCTAATGGATTCCTCGGCACCCGTTAACCCAGATCCCATACCTGGTTGACCTAATGTTGTGATGAGAGACACGTGGAGGCCAAGGAATTAGGTGGTAACTACCACTGCCTGTAGATAAAATTTATCCTATATATATATATATATATATATATATATATATATATATATATATATATATATATATATCCAATTGAATGTAAGTTATCATGAACTATTATTGTTGACATTACCGTTGATGTAAAAGGTTGGGAGGCAACACTATAAGCCTCTATCTTTCTATGTGTCCGATTAAAACTCCATACCCATAAGTATTGCGTGAGTGTTAGAAATTGTGAAAGACTAAATGATAGTTGAGTATGTGGACTTGCTGAAAAACTCTTATATTGACTCTTTCCGATGTTATGATAAATTGCAATTGCTTCAATGACTAAGATTATAGTTTGTTAGTTTTCAATGAAGTTTCTGATTTATACTTGAAATTGTGAATGAATTGTTACTTTAGCATAAGAAATCATATGACAATATATATATATGTTGTTGTTCTAAGAATGATCATGATGCCCTCATGTCTGTATTTTATTTTATCGACACCTCTATCTCTAAACATGTGGGCATATTTTTCGATATCGGCTTCCGCTTGAGGACAAGTGAGGTCTAAGCTTGGGGGAGTTGATACGTCCATTTTTCATCATGCCTTTATATCGATATTTATTGCATTATGGGCTGTTATTACACATTATGTCACAATACTTATGCCTATTCTCTCTTATTTTATAAGGTTTACATGAAGAGGGAGAATGCCGGAGCTGGAATTCTGGGCTGGAAAAGGAGCAAATATTAGATACCTATTCTGCACAACTCCAAAAGTCCTGAAACTCCACGGAAGTCAGTTTCAGAATATATATAAAATATTGGGCGAAGGAAGCACCAGAGGGGGGCCAACCACCATCCACGAGGGTGGGGGCACGCCCCCCTGCCTCGTGGGCCCCCTGGCAGGCCTCCGGTGCCCATCTTTTGCTATATGAAGTCTTTCGCCCTGGAAAAATCATAAGCAACATCTCGAGATGAAACTCCGCCGCCACGAGGCGGAACCTTGGCGGAACCAATCTAAGGCTCCGGCAGAGCTGTTCTACGGGAAACATCCCTCCGGGAGGGGGAAATCATCACCATCGTCATCACCATCGATCCTCTCATCGGGAGGGGGTCAATCTTCATCAACATCTTCACCAGCACCGTCTCATCTCAAACCCTAGTTCATCTCTTGTATCCAAACTTTGTTCCAAAGTCTCAGATTGGTGCATGTGGGTTGCTAGTAGTGTTGATTACTCCTTGTAGTTGATGCTAGTTGGTTTACTTGGTGGAAGATCGTATGTTAAGATCCTTTATGTATATTAATACCCCTCTGATTATGAACATGAATATGATTTGTGACTAGTCACGTTTGTTCCTGAGGACATGGAAGAAGTCTTGCTATAAGTAGTCATGTGAATTTGGTATTCGTTTGGTATTTTGATGAGATGTATGTTGTCTCTCCTCTAGTGGTGTCATGTGAACGTCGACTACATGACACTTCACCATTGTTTGGGCCTAGGGGAAGGCATTGGGAAGTAATAAGTAGATGATGGGTTGCTAGAGTGGCAGAAGCTTAAACCCTAGTTTATGTGTTGCTTCGTAAGGGGCTGATTTGGATCCATATGTTTCATGCTATGGTTAGGTTTACCTTAATACTTCTTTTGTAGTTGCGGATGCTTGCAAGAGGGGTTAATAATAAGTGGGATGCTTGTCCAAGGAAGGTCAGTACCCAAGCACCGGTCCACCCACATATCAAATTATCAAAGTATCGAACGCGAATCATGTGAGGGTGATGAAAACTAGCTTGACATAATTACCACGTGTCCTCGGGAGCGCTTTCCTTTATATAAGAGTTTGTCCGGGCTTGTCCTTTACTACAAAAAGGATTGGGCCATCTTGCTGCACCTTATTTACTTTTATTACTTGTTACCCGTTACAAATTACCTTATCACAAAACTATCTGTTACCGCTAATTTCAGTGCTTGCAGAGAATACCTTACTCAAAACTGCTTATCAGTTCCTTCTGCTCCTCGTTGGGTTCGACACTCTTACTTATCGAAAGGACTATGATAGATCCCCTATACTTGTGGGTCATTAATCACCTTCGATCGAAAGGACCACCCAACCAATATCCATCACGGAGGTTCGGCGGCTCTAGCCCTCGATCCAATCATCAGCAGATTCCACCTTACGCGAGTCCTCATGGATGGCGGCAGCAGTCTCAATCTACTTTATCAAGACACTGTCTGCAAAATGGGCATTGATCCATCAAGAACTAAGCCCACTAGAACTACCTTCAAGGGAGTAAAACCTGGCAAAGAGGCCTGCTGTACGGGCTCAATCACACTAGAAGTAGTCTTCGGCTCGCCGGGCAACTCCTAAACCGAAGACTTGATCTTCAACATCGTCCCCTTCCGCAGGGGCTATTACGCACTGCTCGGACAAACCGATTTTTCCGCTTCAATGCGGTCCGCATTATGCCTATTTGAAGCTCAAGATGCCCGGTCCACGTGGCGTCATTACAATAAATGGAAACATGTAGCGCTCGCTCCGTACAGAGGAGTGACAGTGTCCTGGACTAGGGGGTACTCACTGCATCGTCTCCCGACCAGGTGGATCGGGCCGAGGACCCCCATGGCGGTTCACTCATGGGCCACTTCGGGCAGCCCATGCCGCATACAAGGAGTATTCCACAAGACTTGGTGATCAAGACAAGGACTCCTCTCCACCAATGTATTCGGCTAGGACTCTTGTTATCCTAGGCCTCTGGTGCATTATATAAGCCAAGGCCAGGCTAGTCGATATATCATTACCACAATCATACATGCTAGGCTTTAGGGTTTAGCCATCTCGATATGGTGGTAGATCAACTCTTGTAATACTCATATTCATCAAGATCAATCAAGCAGGACGTAGGGTATTACCTCCATAGAGATGGCCCGTACCTTGGTAAAACATTTTGTCCCCCGTCTCCTGTTACCATCAATCCTAGAAGCACAGTTCGGGACCCCCTACCTAAGACCCGCCGGTTTGGACACCGACATTGGTGCTTTAATTGAGAGTTCCGCTGTGTGATCAGCAAAGGATCAATGGGTCGACTGTAGATCAACTGCGACGTTGGCATCTTCGTTGCCGGCTCGACTGGTCACCTTGGCTTGATCGAGGACTGCGCCCTACCTCCGCCCGTCATGTTCGGATGAGGGCCTTCATCAAAATCAACTCCGATCTCTATCAAGATCATGGAGGAATCATCCATGGAGCTCAGGGGCTCAACGTCAACATTACCCTCAGGCGACCGTGCTGTTTTTCTGGACAACGAACTTGTATCCTCGAGTCTACAACAAGCCTGGAAAATTTCGTCGAGTTCTGATGGAGGAATCTCTGGCAATCTACGATATACCGGAGCCCAATCAAATCTGGACGGGAATCTAGATGAGTTTAGGGCGTGATCACCAGAGCCCATCCTGGAGGTCCTTTGCAAGATCCAACCGTTCATCTGCTGTGGAATTCCCATATCTACCATCCCTCAAAATTTCAGCTCGATCCGACCGTCCAAACTCTGGAAACCATCCAATTAGTGCATCACTTTTCATATGTGTTTTCTGCGCGAGAACGAATCCGACCTGAGTTCATCTTTTTTATGAACGGGATTTCGGACATCCTTTTTGAAGGAAGTTTTGTATGGGTTATTGTGTTTTGTTCCTAAACACATCCCGCTAAATTTAAAGTAGTTTCCAATATGATCTTCACCATCGCGCCGGTGTCAAACCAGCCCGACAACGTTGCTCTACGGCTGTCGACCTGCACTAGACACATCGTCGCTTTGTTGAGCTGAGCCCAACTTCTTCAGATCATCATCTCTGCGAGCCGAACAAGAGTTCGGCATCGCGAAGGATAAATCATCACCAACATCGCTGCCCCATGGACTACACGGAGCGGGCACACCGGCATTGCCGCAAGTCACTTCATCAAGCCGGCATTGACCATGTCACGAGCTATGACCTGCATCGGCATGGCCGCACTGTTGCTTCTTCAAGCCGATATCCATCACGCCGACCTACTTCGACACCTCGGCTGGACCAGGGGCTCCGCTATTTCTTCGTCAACCTACTCCAAAGACTTTGGAGTCACCAGCCGACCAGCTTCATTACGTTAGCTGAACCGGGGGCTTTGCCTCGGTGAGACAATCTTTGCCAGCATCGCCGTTGATGGTGTCCTGGACTAGGGGGTACTCACCATGTCGTCTCCCGATCAGTTGGATTGGGCCGAGGACCCCCAGGGCCATTTACTCATGGGCCAGTTCGGACAGCCGATGACATGCACAAGGAAGATTCCACAAGACTTGGTGATCAAGGCAAGGACTCCTCTCCACCGGCGTATTCGACTAGGACTCTTGTTATCCTAGGCCTCTGGTGCATTATATAAGCCAAGGCCAGGCTAGTCGATAGATTATTATGACATTACTCATCATACCTGTAGGGTTTAGACCACAACATACGATCTCGAGATAGATCAACTCTTGTAACCCCTATACTCATCAAAGTCAATCAAGTAGGAAGTAGGGTATTACCTCCATCAAGAGGTCCTGAACCTGGGTAAACATTGTGTCCCCTGTCTCCTGTTACCATCGATCCTTAGACGCACAGTTCGGGACCCCCTACCCGAGACCCGCCGGTTTTGACACCGAGAGCCGTGTCGTCGCTTCATCACCCATCAAGCAATGGGTGCACGGATCGAGTCCCGATTTTGGGAGTAACCTTTCTTCGGACTGTTACAACAAATAAACCAGGTGCTATTAATCCTAGCAATTTTTGTTTGTTTGGGTTTATCTTTTCCAAGGAATTATTACTCTGGTTTGTTCCATCATCTGTACACAGGTCTATCAAATGGTGGTCGCGTCGTGGTTCGTTCAGTTTCCGTATATAGTTCGGCGAATGCCGCATCCAGAGCTCGGACCGACCTGTGAATTCGGCTTTGCCACGCCTTTACCGCATCATGCCGACGCCCTGCATCGACATTGACTTCGGCGCCAGGCCACATATCTTTAAATAAATTATTTTTACAAAAAGCAATTATGCAAGGATTATATATATATATATATTATTTGTTTTGGACCACACTATTTTATGTGTGTAGGTGATCGACTTCGAGTGCGTCACGCAGTCACTTCGGCAAGCCAACGTCATTGTGCCAATTGGCATAAATCGGCTCGCATGATCATCTTGTTGGTTGAATTGCCATACCGACATGTTCGGTTTCCTCGGGGACTTCGGCATCATCAAGAGGGTCCTACCTCGTCGGGTGTTTAGCGCATGGGCCATATTTCTTTTATTACTCACTTTGCATGAATTATTAATCATGCAACCTTTTTTATTACTGTTATCTCCATCTTGCACTATCTTCTATGCACAGGTAAATGATCCGGATTGGGCAGCGCTGTCACCTCGGCTGGACCGAGGGCTTTGTCATCACTTCATTAACCCATGCCAGGGACTTCGGCGTCACTCTGCCAGCCTGCATTGGCCGAGCCATGTCACTACCTCGGAGTGCCGAACTCCTTGCTCGGACACCTCGGGCTTGGAGGCTGGGACCTCGGCCATGCCGAGGACTGCGAACCTTGTCGGATCTGTCACAGATCAATGGGCGTCCTCGTCCCGCCATAAGACCGAATGGCATCATCAACACCAAGCACAATTAACCAGCTAAGTCGCGTTCATGCTCAAAAACTTTCAGTTTTAAATTTTGTTCGGTTCGACCAAGCGTTTACTTTTTGGCAAAAAGTTGTTTGTGACAAAATTCCTTGTCGAAACTTTGTTTGTGACACACAAATTCAAATACCCCATTTATTTAGGGGCTTCCTTTATGAAGCCTTTCCTCTTGCATATGATTATACTTGTACGGCTTCGTTCCTTGTTCGTGTATTACGCCACAATATGCACCATGTTGACTTAAGTGTTTCGCAAGCTGGGTTGCCTGGCTCCTGTGCTTACCCCTACGTTCCCGATTCTTCGGCTAGGCGGTAAAGGGAGCACCTCTGTGATTGTTACTACCGGGTCATCCGAGTTAGTACCTCAGACTGGGTGAAGCCGAAAGCTAGTGCTCTTATTGTTTTCGATCATGGTCGGCACACAACGGAACTCATGAGCACAAAAATTCTGTTGCACAAGTATCATAGTAACAATGAGCAACCGAAGAAAGGTATCGGTAGGGTACTATTTTCTTCGAAGATTCTTCTTACACTTCATCAGTAATATAACATAAGTTCCCAAAGCGCACTTTGTCTGTTATAGTCTTATGGACTGATTGCTTGGTTATCGGAAACATCATCGATATTCTCGACAGGTGGAGTACATAACACTTTTCAGCCCTTGACCGAAGAGGGACAAACCGACGGTCAGTTAAGACGTGTTTAAAGTTCGGGTGAACACAGATATGATATAAGTACTTCAGTACATACAATCATTATACACAAAATTCTCTTACCCGAGTCACTTGGGGGCTCTTAAAGTTTATATGAGTTGTTTTATAGTAAATGTGTTTTATTCTTGGTCGTTGCAAATTCTTTTTCTAAACTGACCTCAGAGAAGTACTCCGCCTTTGGGATGAGGAGCTTGAAGCCGTAGGCGGACCCGCATGAAGTCTTGAGATCGGATGTGGCATGTTAAAGCACGACAGAAGCAAAAAAAAAATTCCAATTTTTGGATTGGCACCGAACACCTGATCTTGTTCGGACGCCAAGTTTTTACGGACGTTTTTTTGGTTTTCCAAGCTTATGGCACTTTTAAACTATTTGTGTGTTTCCAGCATAAGTCTCGCAGTGCAACGCCGGACACCTTTAGAGATTCGGCAAAAACATTCTAGGATATTGCTATATATGCATCGGTTTCAAATTGTGTCTTCGGACAAATAGTTGGGTTGCCCGGCTCCTGTGCTTGCCTCCTACGTTTCGCTTTGTTCGGCTAGGTGTGCAAAGGGAGAACCACTGCGATTGTGCTTCCAGCTCGCATGGTTAAGCACCTCAGTGGAGAAAGCTGCAAACCGACTGTCACAATAAGTATAAACTGGTCAGCGATCTAATGACTATGTTAAATGACGGGCCGTTCATAACATTGGCCGAAGTGTTTACGACTTGACCTCGGCTGTCGCCAAACACTAATCGGGGGCTCGTGGCCAGCTTCCCTAGTTTAAAGCTCCCATGACTAAGTGAAAGTTATAAAGACCGCATATTTGATTGCCTCTTTTCCGCTAACAGAACCGCCTTCGGGCACCGAGACGTCGGCTAAGGGTTGTCTTCTTATTGTGGAGACACCCTGCGTAGTATCTACAAAGGGATAGAAGCCGACGATGGGACACTTTCAACTGATAAACGGTCGCAATGGAGTCAAAATAAACATATCATCATCATTTGTATTTAATATACAAGGGCTGCCTTCCGTAATCATCGTTATAAAGCCATAAATATGCATCAATTTGACTTAAGATTTTTGCCAAGCTGGGTTGCTGGCTCCTGTGCTTACCCCTACGTTCCTGATTGTTCGGCTAGGTGGTAAAGGGAGCACCTCTGTGATTGTTACTACCGGGTCATCTGAGTTAGTACCTCGGACTGGGTGAGGCCGAAAGCTAGCGATCTTAAAGGATCACATTGGTCGGCAACGACGGAAGTGAACATTTTGGTTCATTAATACCATAGAGTTCAGGAACTTTCCCCGAACTAAATCCTCAATATTGTCCTCCCACATTGATCGGAGGTGAGGTTTCATGATCATGATAAGCATGACGACCCAAAGAAAGGAACCGATAGCGGGACTATTTTCCCTGGAAGATGTTTCTTAATATCACATATCTCTCCGCGTACCTTTTTTTATCAAACGTATGACCGGATTGCCTTGTTTGTCGTAAATCTTTGCTCTCATGAAGGCTTTATAAAGAAGGACAAACACTCCCCGGCTGCTGGCCGAGGAGGTGGAAGCCGATGGTCAGTCAACAAAGTTTTGTACAATGCGGATCCGAGCATTAATGATGTAAAATACTTGGATACATAGGATCATAAATTGCGAGTAAAGTCAATTTATTGCAGCTCATCTTTTAAAGACCAAGCGAGCAACTTACATGAAGCTCCCCTAAATCCCAAGTGGCATCGATTTCCTATCTATTAAGCCCCTTGGGGCCAACCTTGGCAAGCCCAGCTTTCGCTGGCTCTAGCTCCTTTAAGAGATCTTTATTCTCTTTTCGAGAAGTTTGTGTTAAACACAACAAATTTTTTTCACACGGATATCGATCCTTAATTCGGCCACCCGTGCCCACATTAAGGCTCGGGGGCTACTGGGCTTCGCGCTGACTATTTATAAATATTAAAGGGGTCCATTGATCTGGTGTTGCCACCCGACCAGTGTCTTGGGGGCTACTGCATTGCCTGTTCAGTGCAGAAAATTCAAAGTGCTTAGTGTTCGGCTTGATCGAACTATGGGCAAACGCGTCTTCGGACAACAATTGGTACCATCTGGACCTATCTGGCATCAAGCTGATATATTGCGGCAATTTCTCAAAACCCTCTCTCAAGGGCTCGTTCGCCGATCACTGTTATCTCTAATATATTACACTGCGTTTCTATTCCTACGTATGCTACCGAGCCAGGAGTTTATCCTCAGGCCGATTTCGCAAATCGACCTGAGTCTCAGGGGCTACTAGGATCAGTAGTTTTATGTTTTCCTTCAGGTGCACCTTGGGTTTAGACTGACACACACCTTGAGGGCTATTGGATATACATATACTGGCTATATATCTCGGCAGAGAGTAAATTGCACCAATAAAAAATATTCACAAAAATCAGCCCGCGGTCGGGGTGGTGCACCACCTCGGAAGCAGTCCGTCATAAAGCTCGGGCGCCAGTGGCTGGCTCCATAGAGGGCATTTCCGGCATTAAGCTCGGCTGAATTCGTTCAATCTTTTAAAAGACCGAGGTAGTTTACGACACCTCGGACGCTGACCATCGTTGGAGCTTGGATATAGTCCGGCGTTGGTGCTTGGCTGCAAAAGATATCTCGAATGTTGTCCGACGTTGGAGCTCGGATGCAAGAGGACACCGTCGCACGGGAACAACTTCAAACCCGAGGTGTGGTGTAAAAAATAATCCTAAGGCATTGATAAAGGCCAAGAACTTAAATGGGCTCCTCGAATACCCAATGTGTAAACCCTTCGGATTCACTTCTGTGATCCTCAAGATCGAAGACGAGAAGATTTGTTGAACCAGTTTTCAAGACCGACGACCGAAGATGAAGAACAGTTCGGAAGGATTGAGGAGCGTCCCCAACTTGAAGACCGGTTCAGGGGGCTACTGACGGTGTCCTGGACTAGGGGGTACTCACCGCATCGTCTCCCGACCAGGTGGATCGGGCTGAGGACCCCCATGGCGGTTCACTCATGGGCCACTTCGGGCAGCCCATGCCGCATACAAGGAGTATTCCACAAGACTTGGTGATCAAGACAAGGACTCCTCTCCACCAACGTATTCGGATAGGACTCTTGTTATCCTAGGCCTCTGGTGCATTATATAAGCCAAGGCCAGGCTAGTCGATAGATGATTACCATAGTCATACAAGCTAGGCTTTAGGGTTTAGCCATCTCGATCTTGTGGTAGATCAACTCTTGTAATACTCATATTCATCAAGATCAATCAAGCAGGACGTAGGGTATTACCTCCATAGAGAGGGCCCGAACCTGGGTAAAATATTGTGTCCCCCGTCTCCTGTTACCATCGATCCTAGACGCACAGTTCGGGACCCCCTATCCGAGATCCGCCGGTTTGGACACCGACAAGGAGCACACAGCGGCCATTGCGGCCGAAGTACAAAGCGGCCCTATCAAGCCACACATCCCCTTGGCTATTAGGCCATCGGGCTTCTTCACGCAGGATCGGGCAGTTATACATACCGGTTGTCCAGCAACTTCAGGGATGGATTAGCAGCCTAGCCTTCATCGACCGCCACGTACATCAACAAAATTCGTACTGTGCGTGCACAATTATGCACTCAAAATACCTTGGGCATCGGCAAAGGCAATATACGGACCGGCCTATACAAAGGTTCGGCCTTACATGGCCTTGCCCTTTCTTTAATCATCTTTTCCTTTTTTTACCACAGGTGAATCAAAACCTACTCATTCTTCGGACCCGCGAGGACTCTTTCCGAGCCCGGTTCCGTATACATGGCCGAAGACCATCCCTTTAAAGAAATCTTTCTTATTTGAGCAAAAGCGACGCAGACGTGCGGCAGGAAGCTGCAAAGCATTTTTGCAGACCACAACTTCGCTCAAGAACCTGTATAGAGCTTTTTCCTTAGCCCTAGACCCCTGGCATGTAAAATGGCCTTCGTTATTGGTACCTTCTGTAAGATTACGTTTTGATGTATCAATCAGATTTTAGTGAAACAAAATTCTTATTCGGTATCTTTTTTATTCCGCATGTTAAGTAGTCTCACGTACACACCTCGGCATAAAATTGCCAGGGGCTCTACACGGCAACATATGTGTTGCCAAACAAAAGTCCAAACAGTTTTGCAGCACAATTCGGCATCCCGAGCTCGACATTATATATATCAGCTCTGAATCATGTCTTTGGTCAATAGTTGGGTTGCCCGGCTCCTGTGCTTGCTGCCTTACGTCCTGTCTAATTGGCTAGGGTAGTAAAGGTAGAACTACTGCAATTGTGTTTCTGGTTCATCCGGTTAAGCACCTCAGTAGAGAAAGCCGAAAACTGACTGTCATGATGCGGCGAGAGCTAGTCAGCCACTCGGCGATTCACTACAATCCTTAGAGATTTTTCCTTATTATATGAAGGACCCTTTCCCGGTCACATATGTAACACATCTGCATCAGGGTAGCCACGTACATACTAGGGGCTACCTAATAGACCCATTGTCAAACTCCTATAGCTAAGTGAGAGCAATAAAACCGAATAATCTGATTGTCTGGTTTGCCGCACTAACACCTCCTTCAAGGACCAAGACGTTGGGTTAAGTGTAGTTATGTGCAATTCCGTACACCCTAGTAGCATCTATATGGGGGCTGAAGCCGACGACTGGGAACTCTCAGATACAATAAAACGGCTGCACATGAGGATAAAAACTTTTCATCAAGGAATGAATATATTACAAAACACTTCATTTATAACACGAATCCCGGACAATTCAGACTCTTTTATTCGAACACTACGTCCTTAGAGCATTGGCCCTCTATAAGGCAAGCTCCTTTTAGCATGTCCTCAAAATAGCGCTCTGGTGTGCGGTGGGCCTTGCTTTCGAGAGGACCCTCGACCCCCACCTTTTCGGCATTCATTTTCACCCAGTGCATCTTTACACGGGCGAAAGCCATACGCGCTCCTTCCATGCAGGACTACCTCTTGACAGCGTCAATCCGGTGCAGCGCATCAATGAGACGCCGCACGAGGCCGAAGTAGCTGCCCGGAACGGCTTCAGCAGGCCACAGCCGGACTATGACGTCCTTCATGGCCACGCTAGACATCTTATGTAGCTCCGCCCATTGTGACATCTGGTCATTTAGCAGTAGGGGACACTCCTGCTCCACAAACTGCGACCAGAAAAGCTTCTCTGACTTGTACCCCTCCTGGACCTGGAAGAATTGGGCGGCGTCCGTAGCACTCGTCGACAGATCCGCATATGCGTCTGGAGAACTCCATAGTCGATTAAGCAAGGCATGCTTCCAGTCCCCAAATTTAGCCTGTAAAAGAAAAGGCTTACCAGTTGCTATCTGACCAGCTTGACGGATTTCCTCGCGCGCTGCATGGGATTCAGACCGTGCCTCCGAAGCATCTTGAAGGGCCTTGGTGAGTTCGGTCACCTACGCTTTATTTTCCGTTTCCAGAGACTCGCACTTGGCGGCAGTCTCCTTGAGCTTTTGCTCCATCTCAGTGGGAAAGTATCCTGTGCTCCAGTGGAATGAGTGCTCCGACTGCACCGTACAAACCAGAGCCGTTAGATACAGAATATAGGGACAAGATGGAACCCAAACTTCCCACCCTTCGAATTTTGCAGAGAAGCCCCCATACAAGTACAGAATACCTGTAACGTTTCGATTACAAGATGTGCCGTTTGGAACAGAAAGAACACGACTGTACTATCGCTTGGAGGTTCTGGCGGCTCAGGTGTGCCTGGACTGTCAACATGTCAAGACGTCTTAATGTACAATCTCCGGGACAGGTTTCGCTTCCAAGCATTTTCTGAAAATGCGCCATTGAGTATCAATTGTAACTAAATGTGTAATTTCTGTCCAGCATGTGCGTTCACTTTGTCTGCAAACAAATGAAAAGATCTGTTCTAGTATCTAGTATAGACAGATACAAATGTTATATAAAGAAACTTAATGTACCAAAGCTCAACTCGAATATGACCAGGAGCGTGTGCAACATCAAACAAAAAATTCTCACTGGCTGCTAGGAAAGCATTACATTCAAAAAACTTAAACTGATATCCACACACACAAAAAAAAAACTTGAATTCCAGAACGAAACACAGGAGCTCCTAATTGCTTTCACCTTCGCCCATCACATATAAATATTGTACAGATAGTGTCATGGAGTTTCCAAGGTGGTATAAAAAAGAAACATATGTTCCACAGGAAGTGCACATTTTGAAAAACAAACGTTCAAGAGTAAATGAAGAGTCTAGCCAAGATTTTAACTAGTGAAATCTGCACCACAAATGAGAAGACAACAGTGTCAGGTGTATGAAAAGTTGAAAATCCATGTCAGATTAGAAAAGGATCAATCAACAACCATCCATTGGCATTCCACGACCTTTTAATCCATCTTCAAGTCATATCGCTGTAGTTGACCTGACACTTGGAGCAATGCATGCTTTTCATTGACTCCATCCTTCCCTGCTCGGTGCAGAAAAAAGTGTTAGACATTACATATTTACATTCAACAACAAAGAGTTAGATTCTCACGAGAGACGTAGCACATCAAGGTCTAAATGAAACAACAAATCCCATGCTAAAGCAGCGAAGAATGAAAATGTGTATGGAATGCATTGGCATTTAGATGTACTAAGGAAAAGAGTGTTTGTGAAAATGGTCCTGAGTACAGCAACATAATTTAGCATGTGGGGCAGAGCTCGGCGACGGTGTGGCATCCGCCGTCGTGGCAGAGCTCGGGCGGTGCTGCAGAAGTGGGCGCAGCAGGGGTGGTGCTCGGCGGCGGCGTTGTTGTAGGTGTCGCCGCTGGTGCCCGCATCTGGTTCAAGATGAGCACGCGCTCCGCCATGTACCACGCCTTCGCCTCGTCGTCCACCGTCGCCGTGTCACCTCTCATCAGGAACGCCAGATCAGTGTTCCTTTTCTTGGCCACGACATTGGTCTTGAGAAGGTCGAGCTTGACCTTCTGTTTCTGCAGAATCACCGTCCACCTCGCGTCGGACTTCTCCTTCCTCATGACGGCGCGGTCACAAAACTTGCGCTCGTCGGCGACTTCACCCTGCTCCAATAGTTATCGGAATAGGCGAGCTTTCGTAGGGGGCGTTGAGGTCGGCACTGAAGGCGGAAGGGCCACGCAGAGGAGGGCAGTGCGGGAAGGCGATCTTGGGGTTGAAGCCGGCTGGGAGGATTTCGCTTCGCCGGCGGAAAAAAAGGGCTCCTCGGTGGGCTCTTGGGGGAACGGCTGGAGATGCCCTTATGCCATAGCAAAATATCATAAACTGGACAAATTATTCAGCAAAATATCATAGAACAACAACCTGTGGACCTCATGTTCAGGACAAATTATTCAGAAAAATATAACAATGTAAGAAGCCTTAAATCTTCAAGCAGAATCTCACTCTTGTGCCAACAACCACTTCATGTTCAGGACTTGAACAGGTAGATGAAATTACTTGGTACTCATGTACACTGTCAGACCATAAATTGCTGAAATTTTGCTATCAATTGCTAGAAATGTAGTATAAGCAAAATATAGCAATTTCATTGATTAATTTTGCCGCGCCCCCTATACAGAGAGATATAAACATATATTCTACTGAAAATAGAATTGGCCACAACTCACAAAATCAGCACAAACGGAACAATGTATTAGAACCAAAATACATAATAATAACACAAACTAGTAACATCCAAAAGCATACCTGAAGACTGGGGGTTCTCTTCTCCGGCGTCGGCGGATGGTGGAGCTGGGCGCTGTGTGTGGCTGTGGAGGGGGTTGCGCCGACTTGGAGAAGGGCGGACAGGGGTGGGGCTAGTTGTCCGCTGGAAGTCGGGGGACAGTACATCCGTACTGTGGCGAACTTTTTCCGCCGCAGCGCCCACGGCGAGGTCCGCCGGCTGACCGCCGATGCCCTAGTCTGTCTGTGTTCTTCCTGTTCCAAACTGGGAATAGCACAACCAAGTGACGTGCACATTACAGCTATTTCTTTGCTTACATGGGGCTTTTTGGCAAAATTCAAAGGGCTTGGGGTTCGCGTTCTATCTTGTCCTTGTATTTTGTATCTAATGGCCCTGCTATGTGCGGTGCAGCCGGAGCACCCAATTGATCGGAGTACAGGATACTTTCCCCCATCTCAGTCACCCGTTCCTCAAAGCGGCGCTGAGCTGCCTGTTTGGCCTTTAAGTCCACAGCCGCCTTGTCAGCAGCCGCCTGGCTTACTTTTGCCTGCTCCTTGGCTTGATTAAGCTCGCCCCGAAGGGTCTCCACTGCGGCGGCACCATCTGTACAACCATGCATAGTAAAGCTCTTCAACTTCCACAAAAGCATGGAAATAAACAGGCATACAGCGCAAGATGTATCTTATACCTTGCACTTGGTCGAGCCGCGTGTTAACAATGTCTAGATCCTCATCGGCTCGCTCCAGTTTCCGCTTGAGTTCAGAAATCGCACCTGACTGGGCAGTCGCCGCTAACGGAGAGGTCTGTTTTGAAATTCAAATAAAATAGCATGGTACCACCTGACAACTGATTATTGACCCTCTGCTCGCTTTTCTTTTAGAAAACCGAACAGAGTCTCAGGGGCTACTATCTATATACGGGCATATTTCTCATAAAAGATAAAAAAATATTACATTGCGTACCTCGAACCCTGCTAGCAGGCTGGAGAAGGCTTCGTTCAGTACGCTCTTGGCAGACTGAATCTTCTCAGACACCGCACTCATAAGGATGCGGTGCTCTCTAGGACGGATGCACTTTAAAGAGCGTCCGTCGTGGTATTCGGCACCTCCAGATTAGCAGAGGTCGCCGCTCCCTTTTCTCCCGCAGGGGGTCGTTCACTAGACTTCGGGCCGTATTGGTCTCCGGAGCAGTCTGCGGCTGGGGGATGGATTAACCAGGGCCCTCGTCGCCGGTCTCCATGAGGACCGTCCTCCCCGGCCCTTTGGCAGCCGAGGTATTACCCTCTTGCACTGTTAAATCGCCCCCCCCCCCTCCGTGTCTCTTCAAGGCTTGGGGAGGGCCTATGAGACGACACCTCGGCATCATCCGCCTTAGGCGGCGGGGAGGCTAATGGAGGTGACCCACTCTCCATCATCTCTGGTGGCAGATCCCCCGAGGACGAAGATAATGGGGGAAGATGACGGGGCCGGACTAAAAGACAGAACTTAGAGTTACCATCATAGTCCATTAATTGACTAAGTGCGAAAAATCCCGGACCACTTACGAGTCGGCTTGGGGCTTAGTCCGGCACCGATGCTTCGGGACAACCTCGGCGTTTGACCCCGAGTCATCGGGGAGGGTAATTTTGTCCCTCTTGGACGCTTCGGCTTCCAAGACTTCGGAGGCCACTCTCTTTTTACCCTTGCGGGGAGGATCTTCTTCCTCCTCCTCCTCCTCCTCGTCGTCGTCGTCGTCATCACCCTCGTGAGAGGACTGGGAATCAGCATCTCCAGACATTGCGTCCGAGGTGTTCTCCTTCCTTTTCTTCTTCTTGTCCTTCTTTGTCAGCGCCTGGTATGGCGTCGGGACCGGCATCCTCATTAGAAGAGGATTGGATGGGTCTTCGGGGAGCGGAGCCGGATGAGGGAGTCCTGGACTAAGGGATCCTCGGGCGTCCGACCTGTTATTTATGGGCCGGACTGATGGGCTGTGAAGATATGAAGACGGAAGACTGTACCCGTGTCCGGATGGGACTCTCCTTGGCGTGGAAGGCAAGCTAGGCGAACAACTATGAATATTCCATCTTATGTAACCGACTCTATGTAACCCTAGATCCCCCCGGTGTCTATATAAACCGGAGAGTGTAGTCCGGAAAGGATATACTCAATACCGTAGTCATATAGGGTAGACTTCTAGGGTTTAGCCATTACGATCTCGTGGTAGATCAACTCTTGTAATACTCATATTCATCAAGATCAATCAAGCAGGAAGTAGAGTATTACCTCCATAGAGAGGGCCTGAACCTGGGTAAACATCATGTCCTCTATCTCCTGTTACCATCAACCTTAGACGCACAGTTCGGGACCCCCTACCCGAGATCCGCCGGTTTTGACACCGACATTGGTGCTTTCATTGAGAGTTCCTCTGTGCTGTCGCTGAAAGGTTTGATGGCCCCTTCAATCGTGAATAATGACGCTGTCTGTGGAGAAACTTTCCTCCCCGGACAGATCTTCGTGTTCGGCGGCTTCGCACTGCGGGCCAACTCATTTGGCCATCTAGAGCAGATCGAAAGCTACGCTCCTAGCCATTAGGTCAGATTTGAGAGCTTGAACTATGTCGCGGACATCCATGGAGACTTGATCTTCGCTGGATTCGATACCGCGGTGGCCGCTCCCGGTCACCCCGATGATCATAACCTAAATCTGTCATCGAACCGCATCCAGGAGATCGCTTCTGTAACCGCTCTGGCCCTAGAGTTGGAGCAGGACGCGCCATCCAAAGACGGGAGGATTAACCCCACCTCGGAGGCCACAGATTCCACGGCGTTGGAGCCGCACATGGACCTGGTCTCACACGATGCCTATGCCACCGGAACGCCAGGCTCGTCTCCGTTCGTAGGTTCCGAACCGCACGAGCCCGCGGACGCCGAGCTTGATCGTTTATTGATCTTCAAATTCAGCGCCGCAGACATCTTCCAGTACTCGCCTTTGGGCGATTGCTAAACTCATTAAAAAAACCTGTCCTTGGCGGAGGACTCTCAGCCGAACTATATCCGGCTCGAACAAGGGGTTGACGATGGAGAATTTTACTTCCCACCCGGCACCCACTTTATAGCCACGATTGAGGATTTGACCGACGAACTTGATTACAACTCCGAGGACATCGATGTTATGGACGACGATGCCGGAGAAGAAGAGGCCCAGAACCCGCCGTTCACCGGACACTGGACGGCCACTTCCTCGTATGACGTATACATGGTGGATGCACCAAAGGAGCACATCGGTGACGATAAGGAAGACCCAGTTGAGGATAAACCTTCCGAAATACAGTCCAAGCGCCGGCGTCAGCGGCGCTGCTCCAAGTCACGCCGCAGTAAAAATAGCAACACTGGCACAGGAGAAGATGACACTCTGGAAGGTGCCGAAGACAACAAAGACCCCGTCGATAAAGCAAACAAACAAGATGAACGGGAAGATGAGCAGGTTATCCCTGTTAAACAGGCCACGCATGAAGATTCGGAGGACGATAATTATTTTCCGCTCTCTGAAGATGAGGTGAGCCTCGGCACCAAAGACTTCATCGTGCCTGAGGAACCTCTTGAGCAGGAGTGCTTCAAGCGCCAGCTAATAGCCACGGCAAGGACCCTGAAAAAGAAGCAGCAGCAGCTTCAAGCTGACCAAGATCTGCTCAATGATAAATGGACCGATGTCCTAGCAGCCGAAGAATACGGCCTCAAGCGCCCAACCAAAAGCTACCCAAAGCGCAAGTTGCTACCTCAGTTCAACGAGGAGGCGCCGGAGTACATACCACCATCGCACAATACGGCCGACCAACCACCACATGGTCGGGACAAAACGGCAACTCATGCCGAACACCAGCCCGCCCCGCCTCATCACTCAGGTAGAGGTAAATTAGCCCACGACCATACATATGACCTCTGACAGAACCTGAACAATAAAGAAGGACATACCAGATCAATCTACGGATCACGAAGACGCGCCTCGACACGCGACAACGGCCACCTATTCGTACATGACAAACTCAGTCATGCGTGGGCTGAACACCGCAGACGGACTCTAGCAGAACCGCGTCATGATACAGCCCGATATAGAGGCCCCGCACACCCTCATTGCTTCACTGATGAGGTCTTGGATCACGAATTCCCAGAAGGATTCAAGCCCGTGAAGGAACCACGGGCCCCGCGGTGTGGATCGAGGACTTCATTCTCCACATCCATATGGCCCCCGGAGATGATCTCCACGCCATAAAATACCTCCCTCTAAAACTCAAAGGGCCAGCTCGGCATTGGCTAAACAGTCTGACTGAAAATTCCATTGGCAGCTGGGAGGACTTGGAAAAGGCTTTCCTAGACAACTTCCAAGGTACATATGTTCGACCTCCGGACGCTGATGACTTAAGCCATATAGTTCAACAGCCCGGAGAGTCCGCCAGGAAATTCTGGACAAGGTTCTTAACTAAAAAGAACCAAATTGTCGACTGTCCGGACGGCGAAGCTCTAGCGGCTTTCAAGCATAGCATCCGCAACGAATGGCTCGCTCGCCACCTCGGACAAGAAAAGCCAAAATCCATGGTGGCCCTCATGGCATTCATGACCCGCTTTTGTGCGGGCGAGGACAGTTGGTTGGCTCGTAGAAAAAACAATGCAAGCAACGCCGGCACCCCCGAAGTTAAAAGCAACAAAGACAAGTCCTGACGCAATAGATACAAGCGCCGAAACAATAGTGACAACATCGAGGATATGGCGGTCAATGCCGGATTCAATGGCTCTAAGTCCGGTCAGTGGAAGAAGCCGTTCCAAAAGAACAATTTGGGCCCATCCAGCTTGGACCGCATACTTGATCGTCCATGCCAGATTCACGGCACCCCCGACAAGCCTCCTAATCATACAAATAGAGAGTGCTGGGTTTTCAAACAGGCCGGCAAATTAAATGCCGAGAACATGGAAAAGGGATTGCAAAGCGAGGACGATGACGAAGAGCCACGATAACTGAACACAGGGGGACAGAAGAAGTTTCCCCCTCAGGTCAAAACGGTGAACATGATATATGCTACCCACATCCCGAAGAGGGAGCGCAAGCGTGTGCTCAGGGACGTCTACGCGATAGAGACAGTCGCCCCAAAATTCAATCCATGGTCGTCATGCCCGATCACATTTGATCGCCGGGATCACCCGACCAATATCCGTCACGGAGGCTCAGCCGCACTGGCCTTAGACCCAATAATTGATGGGTTCCACCTAACTAGTGTCCTTATGGACAGCGGTAGCAACCTCAATCTGCTCTATCAGGATATAGTGGGAAAATGGGCATTAACCCATCAAGGATCAAGCCTACAAAGACCACCTTTAAAGGAATCATTCCAAGCGTAGAGGCCCATTGTACGGGCTCAATCACATTAGAGGTTGTCTTCGGATCTCCGGACAACTTCTGAAGCGAGGAGTTAGTCTTCGATGTCGTCCCATTCCGCAGCGGCTATCATGCACTGCTCGGACGAACTGCATTTGCTCGATTCAACGCAGTGCCACACTATGCTTATCTCAAGCTCAAGATGCCCGGACCACGCAGCGTCATAATAGTCAATGGAAATACGGAACACTCTCTCCGTACAGAAGAGCACACAGCTGCCCTAGCAAGAGAAGTACAAAGCGGCCTTCTCAAGCAGAACCTTCATTCGGCTGTCGAGCCCTCGAACACCCTTAAGAGGGTTTGAACTACTCTGCAGCAGGAGAGCTCGGCTTGTCAGGAGCTCGACTAGCAATCCGGCCTCCGTCTCAGTCCCGATCAAGCGGTGGCATGCGCGCCGCGCGTACATAACTATGCACTCAAAATTCCATGGGCATCGACGGAGGCATAGCTAGCTTGTGATCCATGGCACGGCTCAACCGACATTAGATACACACATACTTTCACTTTTTCTTGTTTTCTTACAAGTTTTAATCCTACAGGCCCCATCGGGTGGTCTGGTTATCAGTCCTCTTGAAGGATAAATAAACCAAGATGGCGAGGAGCGTAGACATACGGGGACTTTTTAGGTGATTCCGTTAACGATAACTCTACCTGTCTTCCAGGACCCACATGCAGCTCTCCCCTGGTTTCGGCATGTTAAATATCTTGTTGCTTATTGCACTACTTGTATCAATGCGCCTGGCGTACTAATTACATTACAATGAAAACAGTTTGTAGCTGGAGCTGTAGGACCGCAGCTTTTTACCTTTACATCTTTTCTGTTTTCTTTCTCTCTTTTCTTTTTTTCAGTTTCCCTGTGGATAACCCCATCAGGTAGCACCCGTACACTTTGGTACGTTTTGATGTTTGACACGGGCTTTATAGCACCCCACATTACGGCAACAAAAGTCCGAACACTTGTTATAAGTATAGTTTGGCACCCCGAATTTAGCATTATATGCATTGGCTCCGAATCATGTCTTTGGTCAATAGTTGGGTTGCCCGGCTCCTGTGCTTCCTGCCCTACGTTCCGCTACATCGGCTAGGGTAGTAAAGGGAGAACTACTATGATTGTGCCCTGGTCTAAACCGGATGAGCACCTCAGTAGAGAAAGCCAAAAACTGACTGTCATGATGCGGCGAGAGCCGGTCAGCTATTCGGAGGTCTCAAATCGTTGGAGGTTTTTCCGCATTTCACGAAGCATCGTACTTCCTGATCAGACGCTGACAGCACTTTGGTTCATATACCAGGGGATGCGCCTATGTTTTATTATAAAAGTCCTATGGCTAAGTGAGGGCGTTCAAGCCGTATAGTCTGGTTGCCTGGTTCATTGCGCTAAACAACTACTTCAAGGACCATATAATTGGATCAAGATTGTTTAGATATCATCTCGAACACCTCCGTACTACCTACATGAGGGCAGAAGCCGACGACTGGCCAACCCTCAGATTTCATACAACACGGCCGCACAGGAGGACACAATCAAAACATAAATTATATTACAAAGCAGATTTGTTGTCATCATACAAGACAAAATACGAGTGTATTCACTCGACAATAATGTCCTGCCTGCACTGCATGGCTACAATATGAGACCCCTCTAGGACATCCGCAAAATAGCGCTCATGTGTACGGTGCCCCTTGCCCTTCGGCGGCCCCTTGGTCAGCTCGACGGCGTCCATCTTCGCCCACCACATCTTGCAGCGAGCAAAGGCCATCCGGGCACCTTCAATACAGACCGACCGCTTTACGACCTCAAGCCACGGGCAGGCACTAACAAGCCGCTTCACAAGCCCGAAGTAGCTGCTGGGTACCGGCGCGGCAGGCCATAGCCGGACTATCAGGTCCCTCATGGCCAGCTCGGCCGCCTTGTGCAGCTCGACCGACTGTTTCAGCTGGTTGCTGAAGGATACCAGATGTTCTGGTCCAAGATATTGAGACCAGAACAGCTTCTCCGTCAAACTCCCTTCCTTGGCTCGATAAAATTCAGCAGCATCGGATACGCTGAGCAGCAAATCCATAAACGCCCCTGTAGAGCACCAAATTCGGGTAAGTAAAAGGAGCGTTTCCTTCACAGTCTTGCTTTGCATAATGAAAGCCTTACCCGCCGCAATCTTCTTAGCCACCTGGAGTTCCTAAAGGGCGCTCTGGGCCTCGGCTCGAGCCTCTTGTGCGCTCTGGCGGGCCTTCGTAAGTTTGGACGCCTGCATTTTAGAATCACGCTCCAGGGACTCGTACTTCTTGACGGCATCTTGACGCTCTTGCTGAACCTCGCTGACCCAGGCCTTGTGCTTTTCACGTACAGCGTGTTCCTTGGCCGCTTTGTCCTCGGCCTCGGATAATGCCTTCTTGAGGGCCGCCACCTCGGTCGTGGCCCCTAGCATAGTCCATGACACTTTAGTCAGCACGAAGTATTCATCCTTCCTAACATACACGCACAGGTTACTGCATACCTTGGCTGTCCTCCAGCTACTTCTTCACAAGGCTGAGCTCTTCCTCGGCCTGCTCCAGGCTCCGCTTCAGTTCGGAGACCTCCGCAGTATGAGTGGCAGCAGCCAGCAGCGACGCCTGCTTATTTACATAGACATCATATGTTAGACTCCTGCGAAAATTGTTTTGATCCTCTGTTGGCTTTTCTTTCCGAACACCGAACAGAGTATCAGGGGCTACTGTCTATGCTGTGATATTCTTTCTACAATTATTATTACCTCAAAGCCTTTTAAAAGGCCCAGGCTTCGGTCAGCCCACTTTTGGAAGACTGAACCTTTTTGATCACCGTACCCATAAGGACACGGTGTCCATCTACAATGGAAGCGCCTTGCAGTGCTTCCAGCAGATCATCCGGCGCCTCTGGTCGGACAGAGGTCACCAGCGGAACAAGCACACCCCCTCCTTTTGGGGAAGGCCGTTCGCTGGACTCCAGAGCTGTGAAGGTCTCCGGAATGATATTCGGCTGAGGGCCGAATGGAACTCGGCCCCCACCATCAGTCCCCATGGGGGCTTCTTCCCCCATGTGTCCGGCGGCCGTGGAGTCATCCTTGGACGCCGCTCTGACGATCTCCATAGCCTCCCCTTGGTCGGGAAAGGCCCTTTGGGACACCACCTCATCATCGCCTTTGGGCGAGGTAGAGTGAGCAGGTGGCGGCGACATGCTAGCCATCTCCTTTGAGTCTAGCGAGCCCTCTATCGAGGATTGTGGAGAACTGTCGCGGGTCGGACTGCAATAGCATAAACTAAACATATTAATATGGCAAAGGGGAAGGGCCATACATTTGGACGAGCATAAGGTCTTTGGTACTTACGAAGCGGCCCGAGGTTTGGTCTGGGGCATTCGATCCGGACTGCTATCGACATCCCACGCGGAGTTATCCGCGAGGGTGCCCTTCCCCCTCTTGGGTGCCTTCGCCTCCAGGTTCGTGGAGGCACCCTTTTCTTCCTTCCCCCCTCAGGGGGGAGTTGTCCTCTTCCTCCTCCTCCTCGTCGTCTTCGGCGACCGAAGGGTCAGTCTTGTCTTAGGACGACATGTCCGAAGTATCCTTCGACGAAGGTCACTCCTGGTCCCCTTGGCCGCCTTCTCAGTCTTCTTCTCTGGCATGTCATAAGGCACCGGGAAAAACATCTTCGTCAGGAGTGGGGTCTCTTTGTCTTCGGGTAGCGGGGCTGGACAGTTAATCCGCCTCACTATGTCGGTCCAGGCCTAAGGAAAAAATTGATAGGAGAGCTTAGACTTCTTTCTCACAATACGCTAGTAAAGATTATGCTTTGAGAGCGTGAAAGAACTTACCGAATTGGCTTGGCGCTTTGAGCTAAGCCCAAGATCCTTGGTTGTAGGCGGTGGCGTCTTTGTCAGGACCCCGATTCTAAGTCACATCGATCTAGCCTGTAACACGTCATATCACTTTGCAGCCTCACGCACGGTATTCTCACGGGTGCCACCTTACCGTTTGCGCCTTTTGGCTCACGTATATGACAGTGTTGCTAGTATCCATATGATAGAGAACCCGGGCCAACATGACTAGTCATGAACCCAAAGTGGCACTAACTTACGGGGACAGGCATACATGACCCATCCTCGAACGTGTTGTTCATCAGCGTGTGAATCCGGGCTGTAGCAACTGGGCTATCAAGACTCCGAGAGTCACCGCATGACATTTCCCCAAAGGGACAGACACATGAACGAAGTGGAACACATGTCGGCCAGTCTAAGTGTTCCGGAGCAGTAGTAACTGGGCTAGCAGGACTCCGATATACCGGGCTGTAGCAGACTACCATGGCTCAGTGGAAGCACTAGACTACATTTCCCCATAAGAGAGGCTACCAAGGATAGACAACTAGGTTGTCAGATCCCACACATACCAAGCATTTCAATCATACACACAATATGCTTGATATGTTTAAATACAACATGGCATCACAACAAAACTCTACGACTCAAAGTATTTATTCATTAGGCTCCGAGGAGCCAAGTATTACAAACATGAATCTCATGACCCAACATACAGAGCATACAAGCAATAAGCACATGCGGAAGCTTAACTTGTCTGAGTACAGACAACTACAAATGGAAAAGGCTGAGAAGCCTGACTATCTACAAGACCCTCCCAAGGGTACAAGATCATAGCTGAGGTAACAAGCTAAATGTCAAAGTCCACACGGAACTACTAGCGAGACTGAAGTATCTCTGCAAAAACATAAATTAAGCAAACGTGAGTACAAATGTACCCAGCAAGACTTACATCAGAACTAGCTACATATGCATCATTATCAACAAAGGGATGGTGGGGTTTACTACAGCAAGCCAACTTTGACTCAGTGGCTAACCTGAACTACTACTACAAGTAACTATTTTGAGGTGGCGCACACGAGTCCACATATTCACGAATCAATACACCACTATGGATCCGCTCCCGTCTCCCTACGAGAACGCCATCCATAGCACTCATGCTTATCTTGCGCATTTTAGAGTATCCACTTTCACTTGTCTATGAACTATACAGGCAACCCAGAAGTCCTTTACCGCAGACACGGCTATTCGAATAGATGATGTTAACCCTGCAGGGGTGTACTTCACACACGCTCTCGCCACTTACCACCATGTACACGTCGTGTATCTCGGCAACCTTCAAGCGAAAGCCTGGCGAGGGAGTCGTCCATGACCTGACTAACCAGACAAGTCTCCAGTCTAGGTTTATCGCCTATTCGGGTTCCATCCGCAAGGAGATCCGGCCGGGGTTTCGCTCACGGCCCCAAACGATGAGAGCAGGGTTCCCGAGGCACCAAACGGGCGTCCCGGTACACCATGCCTCGTGTCTCTACCGCATCATAGCCCACCCCTAGGGTCAGCGCTACGCACGTCCCCCAATACATATCCTACAAACACCAGAAACTAGTTGCAACTCCTGGACAGAGATCGAGGAGATTAATAAGTCGAGAGGGGCACTTAAGAATTCCAATGTGTGGTAGTAGCTGATCATGGATCACAAACACATAACTCAGTTCCTGAGGATGGCTGCAATGAGACAACCCACCATGTACTCCTACATGGCCTCCCACCGGTACCTTTACCAAATCATGTTCACACACTTAGCTCTCAACAGTAGGACATGTTCACCACATTCCAATCCATCCCCCGATGAATCAGACCTGACTCAACTCTAAGCAGTAGCAGGCATGACAACAAGCATGAATGAGTAGGCACATCAGGGCTCAAACAACTCCTACTCATGCTAGTGGGTTTCATCTATTTACTATGGCAATGACAGGTCATGCAGAGGAAAGGCGTTCAACTACCGCAACACGTACAGTTGAATCATTGTTGTCCTAATGCAGTAAAAGAGAGTAGGAGCGAGAGAGTGAGATTGTATCGGAATGAACAAGTGGGTTTGCTTGCCTAGCACTTCTAAAGATAGTATAGTTCTTCATCGGTGTCATCAAACTCATCGTCGGAACATACGTCTACCGAGGGGGAACAACCACCGGCAAACACAAAAGAACACAATCAATACAATGCACAATATTATGCATGATCATGACACGTCGATATGCTGTGATTTGAGCTAATGCAGCTAAGAATAGAAGGGTCTGAGTTGATTTGAACCAAAGGTTCAAATTCAAATTCAAACTAAGAACCTATAAAGTGCATTATCATGTTTTTATCTAAACAGCAAGGTTAAGTTGTTTAAATATGCATGGAAATGGTACATATGGGTAGATTGGATTTTTCTGATCATTTTTCATATATAATTTATCTTATTCGGAGTTATAGATAATTTTCTATGATTTTTAGAAGTTTAGGACTTTTTCTGAATTTCCTGAATAAACTTAAATCAAGAAAATGCTTTACTGCATCAGCATTGCACAAGGCTGATGTCAGCACATCAACTGGGTCGGTCAGGTCAAACCTGACCAGCGGGACCCATTGGTCAGTGACTTAGGGCTGGTTTGGGTGAATGATAGGTGGGACCGGTCAACGCTGACTTGGCCAAAGTCAAAGCTGATACGTGGGGTCCATAGGATTAGCACTAATCTAAACATATAATTTAGACTTACCTAATTTGGCTCAGGGACCCACACGTCAGTGGCTCGAGAAGGGTGATTAGCAGGCTCATTAGCCGCTAATGACGTTGCCTCGTCAGCGGGTTAGTGCCGGCGATAACCGGAGCACGGCGGCGTTCGCCGTCCGGCCAACTCCGGCGTCGGGAGGAAGCGCGGCTGGTCTCGTCGGAATGACCGCGACGCGGCGCGTCTAGCGGTGGCCGTGGATGCGGCTGGGGTGGTCGGTAGCGGCAACTGCGGCCAGCGAGGCGGCGGCCGGAGCTTGGCCTCGAGCGGCTAGGGGGCTACGGTGCGGCTACGGATGAGATACTAGGTGCGTTCGGCTCCTGGGAGCGAGGTAAGGAAGATGACACACTCGGGCGCAAGCTGCAGCATCCGTAGAGGCGGCGGCGACAAGGTCAGCGGCGGCTGGAGTTCGGCCGCGACAGAGCTATGGCCTAGAGCTCGCAAACGTGAGGGGAAAGAGAGGTGTTCTGCACGGATGCTCAAAGTGAGTCTGTCAGCGACAACGGCGAGGCCGGGGAAGCGCTGTGGTCGGAGAATCGACGAAGGCAATGGCAAAGCAGAGGTGGCGATGGAGACGACGGGGGCGGTGCTCTGCTGCTACTGGTGTTGCGTGCGTCGACGAGGAGATGAAGAGCGGGATGGCAGGGCATCTGGACCAGTCGGAGAAGTGAGGGGGAGGCGGTGGATGCGGCAGTGCTCGTCGGTGTTCTCGGGCGCGAGCGAGGAGAGCGGGGGAGAGAGACATAGGAGAGGTGAGGACGAGGGAGAGGTCGAGGGGGTCGAGGGGAATTGTGTGGCGTCTCCAGGGGGGTCAAGGCGCAGGCAGGCAGCTTGGAGGTAGCCACACGTTCGCCACCAAGCTGCTTCGGGGCGAGGGGGAGGAAGACGATAGGGAGGAGGAGGTGGGCTGGGCCAGCCACTTGGGCCGCCAGGTGGGCTCCACAGGTAAGTTAGGTAGGTTTCCTTCCTTTTCTATTTTTCTTCTGTTTTCTATTTTCTGTAACTTGTTTCTGATTTAGTAAAAATACTAAATCACTTTATAAAATCCAGAAAACTTTTGTGGCCACTATCTGATTTAAACCAAAGGCCCTCACCAAGTTTCAGAATATTTGGAGCTACCAAATATTTTATAGGAATTTATAGCTCCACTTCAAATACAATATGATTTAATTCAAAGACCATAAATGCCTTGGAAAAATGTGCATGACCAGTGGTAAAGGTTTTAACCTCTTTCCATAAATAATGAACATTTTTGAAGGGCATTTTGGATTCAATGAAAATATTTTTATTTTGATCCTAGTTGCATTTCATTTGGTGCTAGGGTTTGAACATCCCCATTTCAGGTTTAAGAAAATTTAAACATGATGCAACAATCAAGACTAGTCCACAACAAGGCTGAAGCTAGGGCTGTGACAGTCTCGTCGGCCTTGAAGAGCACTTTCCATATATGCTCGTGTGTTGTGCCGAAGAGCTCTAGCAGCGTTTGGTGCTTGGCCGGATCGAATTCCCACAAATAGCAAGTCCGGCGTTGGCACGGGAGGATTCGGCGGATGAACATAACCTGGATCACATTGACAAGCTTGATCTTGTTGGATATCATGTTATGGACACACGTCTGGAGCCCTGTCATCTCGCCCGGAGAACCCCAAGTTAGGCCCTTCTCTTGCCAGGAGGTGAGCCGCATCGGAACTCTGGATCAGAATTCGGGGGCCGCCGTCTAGTTGGTGTCGCGCCCGCTCGGTGATGTAGAACCACCCTGATTGCCACCCCTTCACCGTTTCCATGAAAGAACCTTCGAGCTAGGTGACGTTGGGCATCCTACCCAACATAGCTCCTCCGCACTCTACCTGTTGACCTCTCACCACCTTCGGCTTCACATTGAAGGTCTTCAGCCATAGGCCGAAATGAGGTGGGATGCGGAGAAAGGCCTCGCACACGACTATAAATGCCGAGATGTTGAGGATAAAGTTGGGGGCTAGATCATGGAAGTCTATCCCATAATAAAACATCAATCTGCGGACAAACAGGTGGAGAGGGAATCCCAGCCCGCGGACAAAATGCGTAAGGAACACCACTCTCTCATGAGGCTCAGGGGTGGGGACGATCTGTCCCTTAGCCGGAAGTCGGTGAACGATCTCCTTGGCCAGGTATCCGGCCTCTCGGAGCTCCTCTATGTCTTTCCTCATAACGGAGGAGGCCATCCACTTGCCGTCGGCTCCGGATCTAGACATGGTTGGGTGTTTGTTTGAATGGGAACGAATGAGGACTTGGGCATTGGAGCTCAAGAACAGAGAGGCAGGAAGAAAGCGTGGGAGAAGAAAGGGGAATCTTATCTCCTTATAAGGGCGGTGAATATCGAACGGCCCACCATTCGCCTTAAAATTCGCTTGCTCCCAAGGGCTGTGTAAACGGCACGGTCGGGTTACCCACGCCCATGTTGATGAGAATCCCATAATAAGGGGGCACGATCTCTGCTTTGACAAGACGTGCCAATGACAACCGCGTCTCGAAACATGGGGCGAAAAAACGGTCTGAAATTATGACCGGACAGGCGTGACGTCACATTACTAAAGTTGTCACCAGATTGGACTCGTGTGTTATTATATTCTCTTTGTGGTTGTGTGCGGTGTGTGTTACAGGTCCGGGCACGATCAATTCGTCTGGAGACTATTTGGGAGTTCGGAAGGAGGAACCCTCCTTGCAATGCCGAAGACAGCACTACGCGCCGGATAACTTATCATTGAAGCCAGGTTCAGGGGCTACTGAGGGAGTCCTAGACTAAGGGGTCCTCGGGCGTCCGGCCTGTTATCTATGGGCCGGACTGATGGGCTGTGAAGATATGAAGACCGAAGACTGTACCCGTGTACGGATGGGACTCTCCTTGGCGTGGAAGGCAAGCTAGGCGAACAACTATGAAGATTCCATCTTATGTAACCGACTCTATGTAACCCTAGACCCCCCGGTGTCTATATAAACCGGAGGGTGTAGTACGGAAAGGATATACTCAATACCGTAGTCATACAGGCTAGACTTCTAGGGTTTAGCCATTATGATTTCGTGGTAGAACAACTCTTGTAATACTCATATTCATCAAGATCAATCAAGCAGGAAGTAGGGTATTACCTCCATAGAGAGGGCCCAAACCTGGGTAAACATTGTGTCCCCTGTCTCCTGTTACCATCAACCTTAGACGCACAGTTCGGGACCCCCTACCCGAGATCCGCCGGTTTTGACACCGACACCGGACACCAGATCTGCTCCGCCTTTTTAATCCAGAACTATAAGGGGATGGACTACTTAGCACCTCTCCCTCAGGTTGTTAAATCCTATTGGGGTTCAGAGTTTTTTTAATTTAGCTGGGAGGACGGATGGTTGTAGTGGAGGCCGGTGTCGTCTGAGGACCTTGGCCATGATTTCTGCTTATTAAACAACAGCTTCCAGATCCCCTTATGCGTTGTGCCGTAGAACCTCTAGGGTCCACAGACCTTCCGGATTGAACTCCCACATCTTGAGAGGCCGCCTTTGGCAGGGAAGTACTCGGAGGATCAGCATCACTTTGATTACGTCGGCAAGGGTAACGTCCTTCACTATCATGCTCTTGACGTGTTTCTGTAGCAGCAGCACCTCAGGGACCGACCCCCAGTCCTGACCCTTGTTGGTCCAGGATGCAAGCCTCAACAGGGGTCCAGATCTAACGGCTGGTGCGGCTGCCCATTTGGAGGCACGGGGTTCAGTAATATATAACCATTCTTGTTGCCATATTTTGACGGTGTCCACAAAGACTCCCTTTGGTCAATTGACTTTGGGGAGCTTGCTCACCATGGCGGCACCACAGTCCACGTGTTGTCCATTGACCACCTTCGGTTTCACATTAAAAAACTTGAGCCATAGGCTGAAGTGTGGAGGGACACGGAGGAAGGCTTCACACACGACGATAAACGCCGAGATGTGAAGGAACGAATTTGGGGCCAGATCTTGAAAATCCAGCCCGTAGTACAACATGAGACCCCTTACAAAGGGATGAAGGGTGAATCCGAGTCCACGGAGGAAGTGGGGGATAAACACCACCCTCTCACCGGGCCCTGGAGTGGGGATGACCTGCACCGGATCGGGAAGCCTGTGCTTGATTTGCGCAGTCAAATACCGTGCTTCCCCGCCGCTCCTTGATTTCTCCTCCATGATGGTGGAGGGCACCCACTTGCCTCGAGAACTGGCCATGGTCGAAGGAGTTTTTGGGAAGGGAAGAGCTTGGAGTTTGGGCGCTGGAGCTCGGGGATGGAGAGGCAAAGAGAATGAGGCGTGGGGTGGAACAGATGGGTTCTATCCACTTATTTGGAATGCGAATATCAAGCGTCCCCTCCGTCGAGCCTTAAAACTCGCTTGTTCCCAAGGGGTCACGTGAACCGCATGGTTAGGTTACCAAAACTTGTATTGATGAGAATCCCGTAATAAGGGGGCGTGATCTCTGCTTTGACAAGACGTGTCACCGGAGGTTGCGTATCAAAGCGCGAAACAGGAGGCTGAAAAACGGTTCGAAGTAATAAATCGGCTGGATGTAACGTCTCGTCCGTGAAATCATTAGAAGACGGAATTTATCTGTATTTTACCTTTATGTTTAAGGATGGTGACTATTGTACAGAGCCGGATATAAGTACTGATGGTCAACTGCTTTGAAGTGTTTGGAGGAGGAACCCGCATTGCAATACCGAAGACAATCTGCGCGCCGGACACATCGTCATTGAAGACAGGTTCAGGGGCTACTGAGGGAGTCCAGGATTATTGTCAGGACCCCGACTCAGTACCACATCGATCTAGCATGTAACACATCATATCACTTTGCGGCCTCACGCACGGTATCCCCACGGGTGTCGCCTTACCTTTCCCCGGGACCGCTTGCGCCTTTTGGCACACGTATATGACAGTGTCGCTAGCATCCATATGATAAGGAGCCCGGGCTGACATGGCTAGTCGTAAACCCAAAGTGGCACAGACTTACAGGGACAGGCATCCATGACCCAGCATCGAACGTGTCGGTCATCAGCGAGTGAATCCAGGCTGTAGCACTGGGCTAGCAGGACTCCGGTGAACCGGGCTGTAGCGGGCTAACAGGACTCCGGTAATCATCGCGTGACATTTCCCCGAAGGGACAGACACAGGAACGAAGAAGGACACATGCCGGCCAGCCTAAGTGTTCCGGAGCAGTAGCAAGCTACCATGGCTCAGTGAAACACTAGGAGACATTTCCCCGTAAGAGAGGCTACTAAAGATAAACAACTAGATGGTCAGATCCCACACATACCAAGCATTTCAATAACATACACACAATATGCTCGATATGTGCAAATACAACATGGCATCACAACATGACTCTACGACTCAAGTAATTTATTCAATAGGCTCCGAGGAGCGAGATATTACAAACATGGGTCTCATGACCCAACATTCAGAGCATACAAAACAAAGCACAAGCGGAAGCTATCATGTCTGAGTACAGACATCTATAAATGAAAAAGGCTGAGAAGCCTGACTATCTACCAAATCCTGCCGAGGCACAAGATCGTAGCTGAGGTAACAAGCTAAACGTCGAAGTCCACGCGAAACTATTAGTGATACCGAAGTCTCTCTGCAAAAACATAAAATAGGCAAACGTGAGTACAAATGTACCCAGCAAGACTTACATCAGAACTATCTACATATGCATCATTATCAACAAAGGGATGGTGGGGTTTAATTGCAGCAAGCCAGCTTTGACTCGGTGGCTATCCTGAACTATGACTGCAAGTAACTCTTTTGAGGTGGCGCACACGAGTCCACATATCCACCATATCAATACACCACTATGGATCCGCTCCCGTCTCTCTACGAGAGCGCCATCCATAGCACTCACGCTTATCTTGCGTATTTTAGAGTATCCACTTTCACTTGTCTATGAACTGATATAAGCAACCCAGAAGTCCTTTTCCGTGGACACGGCTATTCGAATAGATGATGTTAACCCTGCAGGGGTGTACTTCTTCACACACGCTCTCACCACTTACCGCCGTTTACACGACATGTACTCGGCAACCTTCAAGCGGAAGCCCAACGTGGGTGTCGGCCACGGCCTGCCTAAACACTCAAGTCTCTAGTCCAGGTTTATCGCCTTTTCGGGTTCCATCCATGAGGAGATCCGGCCGGAGTTTCGCTCACAGCCCCAAACGATGTGAACAGGGTTCCCGAGACACCAAACGGGCGCCCGGTACACCGTGCCACGTGCCTACCGCATCACAGCCCACCCCTACGGTCATCGCTGCCCACGGCCTCCAGCATACTACAAACACCAGAAACTACTTGCAACTCCTGGACAGAGGACAAGGGTGATCAAGAAGCCGAGAGGGTCCATTGGTTTCGGGCCCAATGCGTGGTAGTAGCTGAATCATGGATCACAAACACAGAACTTAGTTCCTGAGGACGGCTGCAATGAGACAACCCACCATGTACTCCTACATGGCCTCTCACCGCTACCTTTACCAAAACATGTTCACACACTTAGCTCACACACAGTAGGACATGTTCACACGCCTCTGATTCATCCCCGATGAATCAGACCTGACTCAACTCTAAGCAGTAGCAGGCATGACAAACAAGCATGAATGAGTAGGCACAACAGGGCTCAAACAACTCCTACTCATGCTAGTGGGTTTCATCTAATTACTGTGGAATGACAGGTCATGCAGAGGATAAAGGGGTTCAGCTACCGCAGCAAGTAACAGATGAATCGATGTTGTCCTAATGCAGTAAAAGAGAGCAGGAGCAAGAGAGTGGGACTTTATCGGAATGAACAAGGGGGTTTTGCTTGCCTGGCACTTCTGAAGATAGCATTGAGTCTTCATCAGTGTCAACGATCACGTCATCGGTATCACGTCTATCGAGAGGGGACAAATACCGGCAACACAGAAGGGAACACAATCAATGCAATGCACAATATGATGCATGAATGTGACATGGCAATATGATGTGTTTTGTGCTAATGCAACTAAAATCAGATTAAATGAAGTTGGTTTGAATCCAAGATTCAAATTCAAACTCCATATGTGGATATTTAAATGCCATTTAATTGATTTGTGCTAAACAGTAGTGATAAGTTGTTCTAACATGCATGAAAATGGTACAGATGGATTCCTTGAATTTTTCTGATAATTTTTCATATATACATTATTTAATTTGGAGTTACGGTTGAATTTCTATGAATTATTGAAGTTTTAGCTATTTTCTGGAATTTCCTGATTATTTACTAAATTCCAGAAAAGGAATATTGCGTCAGCATGACGCCGGGGTGACGTCAGCAGGTCAAAGGCGTCGACCAGGTCAAACCTGACCAGTGGGGTCCACTGGTCAGTGACCCAGTCAACTAACCAAGTTAGTTAGCACTAACTAACTTAGTTAGCCGGGCGGGGCCCGCATGTCAGTGGCCTATATAATTAGCTAAGTTAATTAGCGCTAACTAATCTAACACTAAACAAGCAGGCGCCTGGGCCCACACGTCAGGGGGGTCAAACCCCGGGTCAACTCGCCGGAGTTGACCCGCGGCTCGTCGCCGGCGGAGCCAGAGACGGCGGAGGGGGTCGGAATTCCTCCTCCGGCGACCAAATCGGAGACGGAGGGGCTCTACGCGTAGCTGGTGTGTGCGCGCATCGAATCGTGGCATCCGTTCGTGCTGGGGAGGTCGGATTTGGCGACGGCGGCGAGCGGGGCGGCGGCCGGAGCACGGCGAGGTCGGGGTTGGCGCTAGGGGGCACGGCAGGTCGCACGGGTGGGCGCGCTCGGCTCCTGGAAGGGTGCTGAGCACGTTGCCGTGCTCGGGGGTTAGCTACGGTGGCTCTAGCCCCGTCTGTGTCATTGCCGGCGGCGAGGAACTGTCGGCTCCGACAGCCAGGGTGGTTAGAAGGCGCGGACGGCACGGGGAGAGAGGGGAAATGGACAGGGGCTCACGAGGGGTCGGGAGAGAAGCTCGGTGGTCTCGGGGAAGCCTCTGCAACGGCGAATTGACGACGGCGATCTCCGGGCACCGGAGATGAAGACGGCGACGCTCCGGTCGACTGCGGCCTCCTCTGGCCGCGTGCGTCGCGTGTGTAGCTCCACGGGGTCAGGGCGGAGCTCAGGGATGCATAGAGGGAGCGAGGGGGTGGCTGTGGCCCCGGTAAATGGCGTCGGCAGCGATGGGCGCGCTCGGCTGTGGTGGGGAACGGCGAGAGAGGAGCGAAGAGGGGAGAGTGCGGTGTCCAGGGGTCGAGGGGAGGCCGGGGAGGCGGTTCAGGCGCCGCGGTGGCGTGGGATGCAGGCAGGCAGGGAGGTGGCGTGTCGCCACGGCGCGCGCGTGCGCTGTCTCCCTCCTCTGCCTACTGGCAGAGGTAGAGGATGACTGGCATGGGCCTTGGTGGGCTAGGCCACCAGCTGGGCCAGCTAGGTGGGCTGCCAGGTAGGTCCAGGTGAGATTTCTCTCCTCTGTCTTTTATTTATTGTTTTCTATTTTGTTCTGTTTTGTTTTGGTTTAGAAAAAAATACTAGACCATTTTATAAAATCCTGAAAATAATTATGTGGCTAGAACTAAAATATACCAAACCACATAAAATGTTCCAGTAATTATTGGACATATATTATTTATATATCAAATATATATCCAATGCAAATAGCTATTTATTTAATTCAAAGGCCCAAAATAATTAACTATGAGATACCAAAAATATTGTTTTGAGTTTTACCTCTTTGCAATATTTTCAGAGACTAAGAGGAGCATTTTCTTGGACTTCTTTGAGGAGATTTTAATGTTGATCATTTTTAGAAGGTTTCTGTGGCTTTGAAAATTCCTCAATTCAAATTTCATTTGAAATAAAACATGATGCTCACATGAGGTCTAGCCTAGTGCATTACCAGAAGCTAGGGATGTGACAACTCACCCCCACTAAACAAGAATCTCGTCTCGAGATTCAAGCGTAGGGTAAGGTGAAGGGTAAACGCAACTAGTATAATCTTGACGATCCAGGGTGCACTTCAGTTGAACGTTGATTCATTCACCATCATTGTCTTGATGTCTTGCTCTGAGAAATCCTGCCAACATGACATGGAGGGAAGAAGGAGACTCTAGAAGGGTCGATCTTCTCGAAGATCGAACAACTCACGGAATGAGACATAGGACCATCTCTCGGGTTGAGACACGAGATACACATCAAGAGGGGTGGAAAGAAACGGATGACGAAGGTTCACTAGGTAGACAACGATTCCACACCTAAGAAGGTGGTAAACGATTGTCCACGTAGTGAGGAGTTGAGTTGCCATGATACCACGACGAAACATCCTGAAGGAGGGTGATTCGTAGATTATCCCCTTAAGTGGCAAAAAGAATTACCTTTGATTCAAAGATCATTGAAACTCTTTATACCAGCCTAAGGCAATCACAAGCGATCATTTGGAGGGGGTCGGTAGAATGGCATACTCGGACTTGGATGATGTGGATTACCTTGTTGAAGACAACGTAATGGATGAATTTGCTTATCACCGGAGATGGAAGAGACCCATGGTAGAATGGCACATTGGCGGTGCAAGCTAGGAACAAAATGCAAATGCTGGGAATGATTCTGGTAACTGGGGAAGGACCCAACCATAGAGAGTGAATTCACTGTTTGAAAGGATCATAGCATTGCCGAGGAAACTGAGAGCAAACCCAGTTAGTGCCGATGATAACACCTAGCGCTTGTGCGTGCTCTCAAGAACTTGAGCATTTCCATATTCATCAAGGTTTTACCAACATCCGTGTCAAGGATCCTGGCAACACAACATACCACCATGATGAACAACGATGGACGAGGCAGATGCATAGGAAGATAACATCAACTCAGATTTCACCCTAGCGAGGCCAAGGAAACAAAATCTGGATGATCGACCGAGAGACATTTAGCACTCCGCTTCTAATGTTCTCCTTGACGTGCTAGTGTAACCCATTCATAGATATGGTTTGATAACTAGAACATCAAGTAAAGGTCGGACTTCGGGAGCAATAGAATCCATAAGGAACAGTTACGGAAGTAAATCCTATGAAATCCTTATGGGAAGGTGGCCAACTTCCTCAAACAAGATACTACAATGATAGGTCTTCCGGCTGGGTGTGTTGGCCACGACATCCACTTTACCGGTTATCGAGGGACCAATATTATAGTTCTTGGGAAATGTTCCGACCATCATATCTGCCTGAGATTCAGATCTGGTTGGTGTCAGGATATTCCAGACTCATCGAGTCTAGGAAGAAAATGAAAGTTTGCAACACAAATCGACGAGATGACGTTGCGAGATTCTTGGGAAATGAATTACGATAGCAAGCTCCAAAACATGAGCTGGTTCTGCTACACATGTGTGAACACGCTGCCTCAGACAAACATGATCACATGGTAGTCTTACAACAAAACACTACCGAGTTCTGGTTGGGAACCATCAGCGAGGATATCGAAGTTCTTTCATAAGTCCGGATTAGCTCTTATGAAGATACTCCTTCTCCTTGAACAAATCAGTCAGTGGCTTGGTGTGCTAGGATATACATATGGAATGAAGATGATCAGTCTAACAGACCACAGAATTCTTCGCACGTGCATGACCGACTTGGGATGATTCCAAAGGAGCAAAAACAAACTTTCTCGAATTCACGACGGCAACTTACATCAAAATGCACGTGAATCAAAGGAAGTCACTCCTTTCATCAAACAAGTACTTCATGAGCTAGCATGAAGGAAATGCTTTCAAAAGTTTCCAACACTAACTTAATGTTCAACAACATCATGGAGGAGATAAGGATGTTGTCAATGGACTCAACAACAACTCATCAGAATTTCCATATCACTGGACTTCCACCATCGTGTGAACACGGTGATAGCATTGGTCAGACCCAAAAGATATAATGGTGTATGCTCGAGGGATCAACCACGAGTAAGACAACATTACGAACATCATTGGTTCTGACTTGATTTGACGATAGCCCACACTCAAATCAAAGGATTGATAAGACAATAGGTCCAGCAACTGATCACAGGGACCAATCGATGAAGATATCATCTTTCTTCAACACACACTACACAGGAATATCCCTTTGGAACGAACTAAGTCAGGCAAGCTTTTATCTTCCAACCCTCCAAGTTGTCGTTTAGCTTAACCAACTAGCTCAGGGATATCTGACACCGATTCTTGGAGAGAAGGTGGTTCACAAGAAACCAACTTGATCACGAGCTCAACATAGCGGTCAGGTGACAACCTGGTAATACTTCCGAGAAGATCTTCGGAAATCACGAACCACCGATATGTTACTAAGCTCGAGAACAATCTTGCTTTTCAGGGCAAGATGATATGATCAAATGAGCGAGGACTTGACAAAATCCTAACTCATCAATCAAAGAGTGCACCAGGAAATAAGGACTAGGTAGCACGATCAATCTTAGAATGGTGATTCAATAACCAACATACTAAGAATAAGATTATTGTCCATTAACTACCAAGCAATGGGGTTGCTAGGAGTATTGAGTTCACACATCATGATTCACTTGTCGGCACTCCGGCTGCAACAACACGGAACCGAGGAATGAAAAAGGATGGCGAGAAGTATCACTATACCAAGAGTTCATAGGGTGGTGTGCAATTCCTATATCATTCCCGATATAAAGATGGTAATACTCCAAGGTAGAGCAGAGCAAAAGTTGGATTAGCAATTTGATCTGCGAAGCACAACTTCTTTGACCCAACCCTGGATATGGGTCAGGTTCTGGAGTTTGTTTCTCCTAGTCATTCCGCGATAGAATGGCTTGACGGACCACAAGAGTAATAGGTATCGATAAGCGAACGCACGCATACTCTTGACTATCAATTGATGGACGAAGGTCAGTAGACAACTAAAGAGGGACAACTCAAAGGAACATATAACTTTCTGAGTTGTTGACGCATAGATTAGTATGTCGAACCAAGTTCAACATAATTCTTCTGGATAACCCATGCAGAAAAGTTGAGCTGGCAGAGTCACAATATAGCATAGAGGACTCATCGTGAGCACTCTGGTTGTGATCGTTCAGTTCGACGAGGAACTTCTGCCATGAATGGTTCATGGTATTTGGAGGAACGATATACCACGGACCTCGAGGACTATCGCAAAGGTTACTAATATCCTAAAGGCACTAGCAATTACTATCAACATGAAGTAAGTGGGGTGAATCTTGGGCTCAGAAACCCAGAAGTGGAATGCCTACTACTAAGTAGCATCACGGAATGCTTTTGCGAATAAAGGCCAGAATCATCACACTAGGACACAAATCATGGCTAGACCACTAGATGATCCCCTGAGACACCTAGGGTCATAATAGTAACTCCAACATAATGTCAAGGAAATAAAATACCTCAACTCAACAATTAGTGTGATTGAGCTGGCATAAAGGAACATCGAAACCAGAGGGAAAGGATTTTGCAAATGCATCAGACTATTTAGAAACCTGGAATGACTCGGACAGCATAACGGCTATAAATGCTCAGAAAAGAATTGAGACATTCACAAAAATGGTGGCATAACCACTCGGAAGCACAATATCAAGGTTTCGAGATCAACAGTTAACGTACGGAAGTAGTAGAAACTGAACTCAAGCTTAAATCCAACAATCTATAAGTCTACGGACTAATAACACGTGATCCTGATAGAAAGAAGAGATAGCCTAGTTCTTAATCCCCGTAGGAAAGATAAGATGACTCAGATCAGAAGGGCATAAGGTATAAGGAGTAAAAAGAGCCTTACGTTCCATCCCACAATCAATTCCCTTATATAACTAAAGCATTTCTAGACTCAACTTCGACCAGTTTGGCTTGGTAATCCTACAGGCAGTCAAGCTCTGATACCAACGCTGTCAGGACCCCGACTCAGTACCACATCGATCTAGCATGTAACACATCATATCACTTTGCGGCCTCACGCACGGTATCCCCACGGGTGTCGCCTTACCTTTCCCCGGGACCGTTTGCACCTTTTGGCACACGTATATGACAGTGTCGCTAGCATCCATATGATAAGGAGCCCGGGCTGACATGGCTAGTCGTAAACCCAAAGTGGCACAGACTTACAGGGACAGGCATCCATGACCCAGCATCGAACGTGTCGGTCATCAGCGAGTGAATCCAGGCTGTAGCACTGGGCTAGCAGGACTCCGGTGAACCGGGCTGTAGCGGGCTAACAGGACTCCGGTAATCATCGCGTGACATTTCCCCGAAGGGACAGACACAGGAACGAAGAAGGACACATGCCGGCCAGCCTAAGTGTTCCGGAGCAGTAGCAAGCTACCATGGCTCAGTGAAACACTAGGAGACATTTCCCCGTAAGAGAGGCTACTAAAGATAAACAACTAGATGGTCAGATCCCACACATACCAAGCATTTCAATAACATACACACAATATGCTCGATATGTGCAAATACAACATGGCATCACAACATGACTCTACGACTCAAGTAATTTATTCAGTAGGCTCCGAGGAGCGAGATATTACAAACATGGGTCTCATGACCCAACATTCAGAGCATACAAAACAAAGCACAAGCGGAAGCTATCATGTCTGAGTACAGACATCTATAAATGAAAAAGGCTGAGAAGCCTGACTATCTACCAAATCCTGCCGAGGCACAAGATCGTAGCTGAGGTAACAAGCTAAACGTCGAAGTCCACGCGAAACTATTAGTGAGACCGAAGTCTCTCTGCAAAAACATAAAATAGGCAAACGTGAGTACAAATGTACCCAGCAAGACTTACATCAGAACTATCTACATATGCATCATTATCAACAAAGGGATGGTGGGGTTTAATTGCAGCAAGCCAGCTTTGACTCGGTGGCTATCCTGAACTATGACTGCAAGTAACTCTTTTGAGGTGGCGCACACGAGTCCACATATCCACCATATCAATACACCACTATGGATCCGCTCCCGTCTCCCTACGAGAGCGCCATCCATAGCACTCACGCTTATCTTGCGTATTTTAGAGTATCCACTTTCACTTGTCTATGAACTGATATAAGCAACCCAGAAGTCCTTTTCCGTGGACACGGCTATTCGAATAGATGATGTTAACCCTGCAGGGGTGTACTTATTCACACACGCTCTCACCACTTACCGCCGTTTACACGAAATGTACTCGGCAACCTTCAAGCGGAAGCCCAACGTGGGTGTCGGCCACGGCCTGCCTAAACACTCAAGTCTCTAGTCCAGGTTTATCGCCTTTTCGGGTTCCATCCATGAGGAGATCCGGCCGGAGTTTCGCTCACAGCCCCAAACGATGTGAACAGGGTTCCCGAGACACCAAACGGGCGCCCGGTACACCGTGCCACGTGCCTACCGCATCACAGCCCACCCCTACGGTCAGCGCTGCCCACGGCCTCCAGCATACTACAAACACCAGAAACTACTTGCAACTCCTGGACAGACGACAAGGGTGATCAAGAAGCCGAGAGGGTCCATTGGTTTCGGGCCCAATGCGTGGTAGTAGCTGAATCATGGATCACAAACACAGAACTCAGTTCCTGAGGATGGCTGCAATGAGACAACCCACCATGTACTCCTACATGGCCTCTCACCGCTACCTTTACCAAAACATGTTCACACACTTAGCTCACACACAGTAGGACATGTTCACACGCCTCTGATTCATCCCCGATGAATCAGACCTGACTCAACTCTAAGCAGTAGCAGGCATGACAAACAAGCATGAATGAGTAGGCACAACAGGGCTCAAACAACTCCTACTCATGCTAGTGGGTTTCATCTAATTACTGTGGAATGACAGGTCATGCAGAGGATAAAGGGGTTCAGCTACCGCAGCAAGTAACAGATGAATCGATGTTGTCCTAATGCAGTAAAAGAGAGCAGGAGCGAGAGAGTGGGACTTTATCGGAATGAACAAGGGGTTTTTGCTTGCCTGGCACTTCTGAAGATAGCATTGAGTCTTCATCAGTGTCAACGATCACGTCATCGGTATCACGTCTATCGAGAGGGGACAAATACCGGCAACACAGAAGGGACCACAATCAATGCAATGCACAATATGATGCATGAATGTGACATGGCAATATGCTGTGTTTTGTGCTAATGCAACTAAAACCAGATTAAATGAAGTTGGTTTGAATCCAAGATTCAAATTCAAACTCCATATGTGGATATTTAAATGCCATTTAATTGATTTGTGCTAAACAGTAGTGATAAGTTGTTCTAACATGCATGAAAATGGTACAGATGGATTCCTTGAATTTTTCTGATAATTTTTCATATATAAATTATTTAATTTGGAGTTACGGTTGAATTTCTATGAATTATTGAAGTTTTAGCTATTTTCTGGAATTTCCTGATTATTTACTAAATTCCAGAAAAGGAATATTGCGTCAGCATGACGCCGGGGTGACGTCAGCAGGTCAAAGGCGTCGACTAGGTCAAACCTGACCAGTGGGGTCCACTGGTCAGTGACCCAGTCAACTAACCAAGTTAGTTAGCACTAACTAACTTAGTTAGCCGGGCGGGGCCCGCATGTCAGTGGCCTATCTAATTAGCTAAGTTAATTAGTGCTAACTGATCTAACACTAAACAAGCAGGCGCCTGGGCCCACACGTCAGGGGGGTCAAACCCCGGGTCAACTCGCCGGAGTTGACCCGCGGCTCGTCGCCGGCGGAGCCAGAGACGGCGGAGGGGGTCGGAATTCCTCCTCCGGCGACCAAATCGGAGACGGAGGGGCTCTACGCGTAGCTGGTGTGTGCGCGCATCAAATCGTGGCATCCGTTCGTGCTGGGGAGGTCGGATTTGGCGACGGCGGCGAGCGGGGCGGCGGCCGGAGCACGGCGAGGTCGGGGTTGGCGCTAGGGGGCACGGCAGGTCGCACGGGTGGGCGCGCTCGGCTCCTGGAAGGGTGCTGAGCACGTTGCCGTGCTCGGGGGTTAGCTACGGTGGCTCTAGCCCCGTCTGTGTCATCGCCGGCGGCGAGGAACTGTCGACTCCGACAGCCGGGGTGGTTAGAAGGCGTGGACGGCACGGGGAGAGAGGGGAAATGGACAGGGGCTCACGAGGGGTCGGGAGAGAAGCTCGGTGGGCTCGGGGAAGCCTCTGCAACGGCGAATTGACGACGGCGATCTCCGGGCACCGGAGATGAAGACGGCGACGCTCCGGTCGACTGCGGCCTCCTTTGGCCGCGTGCGTCGCGTGTGTAGCTCCACGGGGTCAGGGCGGAGCTCAGGGATGCATAGAGGGAGCGAGGGGGTGGCTGTGGCCCCGGTAAACGGCGTCGGCGGCGATGGGCGCGCTCGGCTGTGGTGGGGAACGGCGAGAGAGGAGCGAAGAGGGGAGAGTGCGGTGTCCAGGGGTCGAGGGGAGGCCGGGGAGGCGGTTCAGGCGCCGCGGTGGCGTGGGATGCAGGCAGGCAGGGAGGTGGCGTGTCGCCACGGCGCGCGCGTGCGTTGTCTCCCTCCTCTGCCTACTGGCAGAGGTAGAGGATGACTGGCATGGGCCTTGGTGGGCTAGGCCACCAGCTGGGCCGGCTAGGTGGGCTGCCAGGTAGGTCCAGGTGAGATTTCTCTCCTCTGTCTTTTATTTATTGTTTTCTATTTTGTTCTGTTTTGTTTTGGTTTAGAAAAAAATACTAGACCATTTTATAAAATCCTGAAAATAATTATGTGGCTAGAACTAAAATATACCAAACCACATAAAATGTTCCAGTAATTATTGGACATATATTATTTATATATCAAATATATATCCAATGCAAATAGCTATTTATTTAATTCAAAGGCCCAAAATAATTAACTCTGAGATACCAAAAATATTGTTTTGAGTTTTACCTCTTTGCAATATTTTCAAAGACTAAGAGGAGCATTTTCTTGGACTTCTTTGAGGAGATTTTAATGTTGATCGTTTTTAGAAGGTTTCTGAGGCTTTGAAAATTCCTCAATTCAAATTTCATTTGAAATAAAACATGATGCTCACATGAGGTCTAGCCTAGTGCATTACCAGAAGCTAGGGATGTGACAATTATGGGGTCCTCAGGCGTCCGGCCTATGTGATATGGGCCGGACTAATGGGCCGCGGAGATACAAGACAAAAGACTTCCCCCGTGTCCAGATGGGACTCTCCTTTGCGTGGAAGGCAAGCTTAATTAGTGTGCGAATATGAAGATTCCTTTCTCTATAAACCGACTCTGTACAAACCCTAGTCGCCTCCAATGTCTATATAAACCGGAGGGTTTAGTCCGTAGAGACAGACACAATCATAATCATATAGGCTAGACATCTAGGGTTTAGCCATTACAATCTCGTGGTAGATCAACTCTTGTAACCCCTATACTCATCAAAGTCAATCAAGCAGGACGTAGGGTATTAGCTCCATTAAGAGGGCCCGAACCTGGGTAAACATCGTGTCCCCTGTCTCTTGTTACCTTCGATCCTTAGACGCACAGTTTGGGACCCCTACCCGAGATCTTCTGGTTTTGACACCGACAGGAGGTGCTTCATGGCTACCTCATCGTTGCCTCCCCCAATCTGCACAACCACTCTGTAATATTCTAGCAATGTGTCGGGCTTTGATTCACCGGTGAACTAACTTACTCGTGTCACCAACTTGAAGTTGGGGCGAATCTCAGCAGCTCGGATGGCTCTGCCGAAACATTCGGGTCCAGAAACAAATGCTCGGCCTCCAGTCGGACGGTCTCTGTCTTGTCCTTCTCTGTGTGCTCTGCCTCTGTCGACCAAACCTTGTACGAGGAGTGATCTCACATCGAACCCAGGCTTTCTTGGGTCGACTGGAGCCCTCCGCTCATGTAATGCCCTCGATGCGGCTATATCTCCCACGTGTCGAAGCACGACTTAGAGGCATAACCGCATTGAAAGCAATGTCGCAAGTGAGGTAATCTTCACAACAACCCATGTAATGAAATAGGGGAATAAGAGGTACATAGTTGGCTTACAATTGCCACTTCACACAATATATGAATAAAGCATTACATCATCCAGATACAATCAAGGTCCGACTACGGAACCAAAATAAAAGAAGACTACCCCAAATGCTACACAGATCCCCGATCGACCCCAACTGGGCTCCACTACCGATCAACTAGAACGAAGCAACACAAAGGACAAGATCTTCAACGAGCTCCTCCTTGATCTTGGTTGCGTCACCTGCTCGGTAACATCGGCACCTGCAAATTGGTTTTGGAAGTATCTGTGAGTCACGGGGACTCAGCAATCTCACACCCTCGTGATCAAGACTATTTAAGCTTATGGGTAAGGTAAAAGTATGAGGTGGAGCTGCAGCAAGCGACTAGCATATTTGGTGGCTAACATATACGCAAAAGAGAGCGAGAAGAGAAGGCAAAAGCACGATCGAACAACTATGATCAAGAAGTGATCCTAGAACAACCTACGTCAAGCATAACTCCAACACCGTGTTCACTTCCCGGACTCTGCCGAGAAGAGACCATCACGGTTACACACGCGGTTGATGCATTTTAATTAAGATCGACTTCAGGTTTTCTACAACCGGACATTAACAAATTCCCATCTGCCCATAACCGCGGGCACGACTTTCGAAAGTTCAAACCCTGCAGGGGTGTCCCAACTTAGCCCATCACAAGCTCTCACGGTCAACGAAGGATATTCCTTCTCCCAAGACAACCCGATCAGACTCGGCATCCCGGTTACAAGACATCCTCGACAATGGTAAAACAAGTCCAGCAACACTGCCCGAATGTGCCGACAAATCCCGATAGGGGCTGCACATATCTCGTTCTCAGGAGACACTCAGATAGGTCAAGCTACGAGTAAAACCATCCCTCGAGTTTCCCCGAGGTGGCCCCGCAGGCTGCCCGTTTCGGACCAACACTTCGAGAAGCACTGGCTCGGGGGGGTTAAAATAAAGATGACCCTTGAGTCTGCAGAACCCAAGGGAAAGAAAAGGCTAGGTGGCGAATGGTAAAACCAATGTTGGGCATTTCTGGAGGAGTTTTATTCAAGGCAAACTGCCAAGGGGTTCCCATTATAACCCAACCGTGTAAGGAACGCAAAATCCGGGAACATAACACCGATATGACGGAAACTAGGGCGGCAAGAGTGGAACAAAACACCAGGCATAAGGCCGAGCCTTCCACCCTTTACCAAGTGTATAGATGCATTAATTAAATAAGAGATATTGTGATATCCCAACAAAATATCCATGGTTCCAACAAGGAACAAACTCCAATCTTCACCTGCAACTAACAACGCTATAAGAGGGGCTGAGCAAAGCGGTAACATAGCCAAACAACGGTTTGCTAGGACAAGGTGGGTTAGAGGCTTGGCTTAACAAAATGGGAGGCATGATAAGCAAGTGGTAGCTATCGCAGCATAGGCATAGCAAAAGAGCGAGCAACTAGCAAGCAAAGATAGAAGTGATTTTGAGGGTATGGTCATCTTGCCTGAAATCCCGCAAGGAAGAAGAACGAGTCCATGAGGAAGACAAATGGACGTAGTCGAACGGGTCCTCACAAACGCGACATTAACGGAACCAACCCGAAGAAGCAACACCGGAAAGAAGCACACAACATAGTAAACAACCAACACACGAACATGGTATGATATGCGGGATGCAGTATGCGGTGCATATGCATGATTTGGAAAGGAATGAGTGATCCTGGTCTTAACTTGGAAAACCAATAGTGCCATTGGAAAGAGGAGTTGATTTCGGTCGAAATCGATATAAAGATCACCGGAATCGGATGCACGGTTTGGAAATGGGAATCAAAACGAATATAGCACCGGTCTGCGATAAACAGCAAGTAGCCTTCTAAATGCATCAAGATAAATATGCTACAACACTCAAACATGGCAACAAAATACATGGCAGCGATCCACTCATGATTCTTGACAAAAGATGAACACTGAGCTACGGCTAGTTCACTCAATAGCAGGTTCAAACAAGCATGGCAAAAGTGCAAAAGATAACAGGTTTCAGACTTAGTGAAATTACCACAAGTCTGGAATTTATCATCAGGAAGCAATCTTTAGAGCATGATAACTACATGCTAAAGGAACATAACATGGCAAAGCAAGGCATGGCATGAAGCTACTCAAAACATATAACAAAAGTCCCTTAGTGACCTTGAGCCAAAAGGGATCAGAAAATACAATTGCAAGCATGTGAACATGGAAAAAACATAAAAAGATTCAGACTTAGTGAAAAACTGGAGCATGCAAAACAGATTAACAAGTAGGCATGTTTATGAGCTCTATGCACTCACTACAGAGCATGGCATGACAAACCAAGCATACACCCATCAAGAAGACATGGCATAGAAGCTAGAAATGGCAATAACAATAACATAGCATGCACGGATCAATAGCAACATCCTGGGCAAAATCGCTAAACATGTCAACAATCTGCCATGATCATTTTATAGCAAAAGTAGAGCTCAATTGACTCAAGCTAGGGTGCTCCATAAATGCAAACAAAGACATGGATGGATAGAGCACCACAATATTACAAAACATCCTTACTGATCATCCTCAAAAGAGGCACGGATCACTAGGAAACAACATGAACATATGGCATAAAAACAAAAACAGGACAAGGACTTAGAGAAATTCTAAGTCCCTGAAATCAGCATCAACGATTACACTACTTTGCATGTTTGTGCTAGTCACCACAAAGATCACAAAAATACATGGCATACACCCCTGTAAATATGGCATGGCATATAAAAAACACATGTAGAGCTCAGGATCATGGCATGCACACATTAATCATGGAAAAAATGACAAAAGTGCATTTGCTGAAACAGATATGAGATAATCATCACATAGCCCTCTTCCAACAGCATTTCAGGCATCAAGATGAGCTCAAATGAAAATGATGCAATGATATGAAATGATGTACTCTTCGAGACGAACATTTTGATATGCTACACGCACGAATTGGAGCTACGGATGCAGAGTTATGATGCATTGAAAAATGCAAAATATTACTGGGACTTGGTGGAATTCTCACCCTGCGAGATCTAGGGTTTGCACGGTTTTCAAAGCGGCGGCAGATCTAGCCGGAGTTCGCCGGAGAAGGCACGGGGAGGCGGCCGGAGTTGGAAGGAGAGGTCGCCGGAGTCGCGGTGAGGTGCGGGGTCGCCGGCGGGAGATCTCCGGGGCGGCGCGGCCGGCCAGCGAGGTCCGGTGGGCAAGGAGGCTGCGCGGCGACGCGGACCCGGCGTGCTGCAGCCGACGCGGCCGGAGGCGAAGACGAGCGGCGCAGCGGAGGAGTCTCCAACGAAGGCGGCGGGCACGAGATCCGCTGGAGAAGACGGCGGCGCTCGGGCGTGGGCCTCGCGCAGGCAGCGGCGATGAAGTTTGGGCCCCGCGGGAGTGGTGGCGGCAAAACGTCTAGCCGGACCGGACGTGTCCGGCCGTGCGGAGGGAGTTGGATCTAGGGTTTGGGGTTGAAGAGACCCGAAAATTTTGGGAGGAGGCCTATTTATAGAGGTAGAGGGAGCTAGGAAGCTCCAAATGTGGTGCGGTTTGCGCCCACGCGATCGTGATCGAACGCTCTAGATGATGGAGGAGGTTTAGGTGGGTTTTGGGCCACTTTGGAGGGGTGTTGGGCTGCAACACACACGAGGTCTTTTCGGTCCCTCGGTTAACCGTTCGAGTATCAAACGAAGTCCAAATGGCACAAAACTTGACAGGCGGTCTACCGGTAGTAAACCAAGGCCACATGACAAGTCTCGGTCCAATCCGAAAACGTTTAATGCCCGCACACGAAAAGAGGTAGAAAGGGACACCGGGTGTCATAGGAGCGCCGAATTGCAAAACGGACAACGGGGAAAATGCTCGAATGCATGAGACAAACATGTATGCAAATGAAATGCACATGATGACATGATATGAGATGCATGACACGCAAGCGATGACAAGGCAACAACAACGAATACTGGAGGACACCTGGCACATTGGTCTCGGGGCGTTACAACACTCCACCACCTTGAGAGGATCTCGTCCCGAGATCTAGAATGGCACCGGAGGGAAAACGGAAGAGAAAGAGAAGAGGTAAAACTAAGTTGCTTCTTTGACAAACGAGTGAGACCAAAGAACCTTGAAAAAGGTTGAGCAAAATGAAAGAAAGAAAGCAATGGAGAAGAACAAAGTTGAAAACACTCCGTTAGTAAAGAGGAACAAGGAAGAACAACTTTGGGCAGCACTCCGATTGAAAAGAAAAGGAATTGAATAAGAACTTGGTAAGATGAGAAGATACTTGATGAAATCACAACACACTGCCTCCAGAGCTATTGAATGAATGGAACAAGGGGTAAGAAGGATCTCAGATAGCACTCCGGTTGAAAAGAGATGCAAGGCTTGATAAGGCGAAAAGAACTTGAGCAAAAGGCACAACACTCCGGGTAAATGGATAGGCATGAAAAGAACATGATCTTTGACAAAACGAGATGATGGGTTGAAAAGAGCAACATGACAATGCCTCCGGAACAAAAGAATAGAAGATAGATAATTGAAATAGGAGAATGGAGAAGAAAAAACCAACTTCTGCCACAAAAGAGCTTGAAAAGGCATCTTTAGGAGAAGGGTCGAACAGAGTTGTTGGAAAAACAACAACGAAAAGGATAAGCTTGATATGGACTTATAGAAGACATCTCAAAAATTATGAGGTGACAACTTGCCACTCACGGAAAAGATTTGATTGGATTGATATGAACAATGAGACGAGAAAGTATTTCACCGGGAGGGTAGATGGAGAACTTGGGTCATATATTATAACCATTAATAGCATTAATCCTTAGGGAAAGCTTTAGGTGAAATATAACCCCAGATAACTCCAATGACGAGATTGATGGATTTAAAATACCTCATTCTTAACAACATGTGAATCATGAGACATGAACTCAAATTATCAAGAATGACATAATACCACCTCGAATGATACGGTTGAAAGAATTGCACTTTGAAATGCAAGATAAAGAATACTTGAACTCCTCTGAAAAGAATGTTGATGAACACTTCGAAAAGGAAATACGTCCTTGATGGACCAACATGTAGAGCCTCCATGAATAACACCGGTAAACAAAAGGATAACAAAAATATAGAGAAGTTGAAAACAGAAGGTGAACCTTGTAATGATTTAGATGTATCTCCGTGATGATATAATTGCAAGAGCTTGGAACTCCGGAAAAGAAAAGATGAAACAATTGAAACCACGAAAGAAAAGATGAAACAATTGAAACCAAGAATTTTTGATGAGGCTCCGGAATAAGGAATTGAATTTACTTCATGAAACAAGAATAAGAATTATGTTATGCTTATCCTTCACCAATTAGATTGATGACAAACAATGGATTTGGCACACTACTTATTCTCGTAGTAAGGATTAAGCGAGATATAGCGCAAACTTGAGAAGGTCTTCAACGACCCACCGAAAGGATTGAAACAAGGAATAAATTGATATGATAACCAAGGAAGAGAACTCTTGAATGAGCCACCGTAAGAATTGAAAAACGAACGAAATAAAGGAATGGATCACCGGTAAGAATTAGCAAATGAACGAAGATGTTTGAGAGAAATTAGATCCATGAGAACGAAGAGATTACGAGCTGATTAGAGAGTCCTTGATTTAAACACCGGTATGATTTAGAGTATGAGAGCTGAAAGCTGGAATGAATAAACCTGAATTTATGGACTTCGGATAATCCAACTGAGAAGGCTCTTAAATTGCTCCGGATAGGTGAAAAGAATTCTCACACTCAAAAACAATTATGAGAGGATGGCATCAAGCTAGACCCATGAATCTTGAAGAGAATGGAGCAAGATATGGAGGAAAATTCTTCTTCGGTCTTCAAAAGTTGAGAATGACAACGAGAAACACCGTCATGAATTATTGAGATACTCCGGGAGAATGAAAAGCGAAGAGGTTGAGCCAATGATTAGAAAAATTATAAGATCTTGGAGAAACCATCTGACTGATGACAATTCATTCTTACGTCAGACTTTAGAAAAGAATTTGAAAATCTCCAGGAAAATTAGAAGAGTCAGGTAAGATCCTGGGAAAAGACCTGTGGGTTAGAGCCCACTCAAAAGAAACACCGTTCAATGGTTTAAAAGAGAGAATGCACCAGTTGAGTTAAATGGCTTGATTGATATAACAACCTCGAAATAGGTTGAACTAATCTTGAATGAAAAGACGAGCCTTCTGAGATATCTTGAGCACTCCGGGACAATAGAATAGCGAGAGGTTAACGATTAAGAATTGCACCGGCATGAGAAAGCCTTGAAATGAGGAAAAGGGTAAAGAATCACCAAAAGCTTGAATTGAATCCACCGGAGGAGAAAATGGAACGAAGAATGATGAACTTGAAGCTCCGTTAGGATCTTCATGAGAAACACCGGGTAAGAACATTGAAAGAAAAGAAAGAAGAGACTTCAGATGAATAAGATGGATACTTGATGAAGAAATCTGAATCCTTCAAGAAAAACAAGGGTGGGAGGGGGAAAACAAAGACAACTTGGAACGGAAGAAACAAACGATGTTGAGAAGAACTGATAATCGATCTTGCGAATGTTGAAGTGATCGGATCCACTTGAGGAGAGACACACCGGTTGACAAGAAATTGAAATGACAAACTCGATGATCGAGAAGGATTAGTATTCACATAGAAATATGAGAACACCGCTTAGGAAAGGTATGGAATCAATAATTGACTTTGAAGCAACTCGAATACCACAACTCAAAACAAAAACAAAGGATTGGCTTGCAAGATAAGCCAGAACAAACATATGATAGAGATCTCGTCTGAAGTTTTCGTGGTGGGGCCTACACAGGTTCGATCGTACAACACCATCATGTACAAGGCAGTGCACATGACATACGAAGCGTCCCTGAGTCAGCATAGCCAAGGACTCTTTAAGACACAACGAGACCACTGTAAAACCAACCGTGGATAGGCGGACCACTAGACGTCGAACCCCAATATCATATCATACATCTGTCAGAAGGATATCCTAAGAGCTACTTGAATTCCCACTTATAAACTCCCGAAATTTTCCGGTTATGCAATCAGGTGATGGGGATACAGGGGAAGCATACTATCTCACCCAAAACTAGCAAATCCTACATCCAGCTGTATCCATCCTTCAACACATAACCAAGAAACCTTCGGAAATCGTTTACCTCAACCTTCGAAAAGCATCCATTATACGAGTTATGGCAATACTCCCGAACTCCTGCCCCAGTAATGGGTGGCGTCGAGGTTATCTCACCAACAACTGCATAAAAGAGATTTTTTATGTCGGCGAAACTCAGGTATTCTAGAACTGCAACGATAAAATTGTGATGACAACACCTCGGAGCTCAACTCCCCGGGACAATGCCACAACCCCTAAATGTCAGGAGGCACCAAGAACAATGTTCTCGTCACAAAACCATCAGAACGATTCCAAGATACCCGCGTGATCCTAAATTTTTTTAGTGAAATTTGAGAAGAGAAGAGTCAAAACTCTACGTTAGAATGCCTCACCAGAGCGACGAAGGGACTGAGGAGTAAAAAGAATTCCTAACTCTTCGATATATAATTCCTAAATGACTCAAAACATTTTTCTAGACTCAACAATGCCAACGATTCGATCAAGCAGCCTAAGGTTGGGGAAGGCTCTGATTACCAACTTGTAACACCCTTGATGCGACTATATCTCCCACGTGTCGAAGCACGACTTAGAGGCATAACCGCATTGAAAGCAATGTCGCAAGTGAGGTAATCTTCACAACAACCCATGTAATGAAATAGGGGAATAAGAGGTACATAGTTGGCTTACAATCGCCACTTCACACAATACATGAATAAAGCATTACATCATCCAGATACAATCAAGGTCCGACTACGGAACCAAAAGAAAAGAAGACTACCCCAAATGCTACACAGATCCCCGATCGACCCCAACTGGGCTCCACTACTGATCAACTAGAACGAAGCAACACAAAGGACAAGATCTTCATCGAGCTCCTCCTTGATCTTGGTTGCGTCACCTGCTCGGTAACATCGGCACCTGCAAATTGGTTTTGGAAGTATCTGTGAGTCACGGGGACTCAACAATCTCACACCCTCGCGATCAAGACTATTTAAGCTTACGGGTAAGGTAAAGGTATGAGGTGGAGCTGCAGCAAGTGACTAGCATATTTGGTGGCTAACATATACGCAAAAGAGAGCGAGGAGAGAAGGCAAAAGCACGGTCAAACAACTATGATCAAGAAGTGATCCTAGAACAACCTACGTCAAGCATAACTCCAACACCGTGTTCATTTCCCGGACTCCGCCGAGAAGAGACCATCACGGTTACACACGCGATTGGTGCATTTTAATTAAGATCGACTTCAGGTTTTCTACAACCGGACATTAACAAATTCCCATCTGCCCATAACCGCGGACACGGCTTTCGAAAGTTCAAATCCCTGCAGGGGTGTCCCAACTTAGCCCATCACAAGCTCTCATGGTCAACGAAGGATATTCCTTCTCCCAAGACAATCCGATCAGACTAGGCATCCCGGTTACAAGACATCCTCGACAAGGGTAAAACAAGTCCAGCAACGCCGCCCGAATGTGCCGACAAATCCCGATAGGGGCTGCACATATCTCGTTCTCAGGGCACACTCAGATAGGTCAATCTACGAGTAAAACCAGCCCCCAATTTTCCCCTAGGTGGCCCCGCAGGCTGCCCTTTTCGAACCAACACTTAGAGAAGCACTGGCCCGGGGGGGTTAAAATAAAGATGACCCTTGAGTCTGCAGAACCCAAGGGAAAGAAAAGGCTAGGTGGCGAATGGTAAAACCAATGTTGGGCATTGCTGGAGGAGTTTTATTCAAGGCGAGCTGCCAAGGGGTTCCCATTATAACTCAACCGTGTAAGGAACGCAAAATCCGGGAACATAACACCGATAGGACGGAAACTAGGCGGCAAGAGTGGAACAAAACATCAGGCATAAGGCCGAGCCTTCCACCCTTTACCAAGTGTATAGATGCATTAATTAAATAAGAGATATTGTGATATCCCAACAAAATATCCATGGTTCCAACAAGGAACAAACTCCAATCTTCACCTGCAACTAACAACGCTATAAGAGGGGCTGAGCAAAGCGGTAACATAGCCAAACAATAGTTTGCTAGGACAAGGTGGGTTAGAGGCTTGGCTTAACAAAATGGGAGGCATGATATGCAAGTGGTAGGTATCACAACATAGGCATAGCAAAAGAGCGAGCAACTAGCAAGCAAAGATAGAAGTGATTTCGAGGGTATGGTCATCTTGCCTGAAATCCCGCAAGGAAGAAGAACGAGTCCATGAGGAAGACAAATGGACGTAGTCGAATGGGTCCTCACAAACGCGACGTTAACGGAACCAATCCGAAGAAGCAACACCGGAAAGAAGCACACAACATAGTAAACAACCAACACACGAACATGGTATGATATGCCGGATGCGGTATGCGGTGCATATGCATGATTTGGAAAGGAATGAGTGATCCTGGCCTCAGCTTGGAAAACCAAGAGTGCCACTGGAAAGAGTAGTTGATTTCGGTCGAAACCGATATAAAGATCACCGGAATCGGATGCACGGTTTGCAAATGGGAAGCAAAACGAATATGGCACCGGTCTGCGATAAACAGCAAGTAGACTTCTAAATGCATCAAGGTAAATATGCTACAGCACTCAAACATGGCAACAAAATACATGGCAGGGATCCACTCATGATGCTTGACAAAAGATGAACACTGAGCTACGGCTAGTTCACTCAATAGCAGGTTCAAACAAGCATGGCAAAAGTGAAAAAGATAACAGGTTTCAGACTTAGTGAAATTACCACAAGTCTGGAATTTACCATCAGGAAGCAATCTTTAGAGCATGATAACTACATGCTACAGCAACATAACATGGAAAATCAAGGCATGGCATGAAGCTACTCAAAACATATAACAAAAGTACCTTAGTGACCTTGAGCCAAAAGGGATTAGAAAATACAATTGCAAGCATGTGAACATGGCAAAAACATAAACAGATTCAGACTTAGTGAAAAACTGGAGCATGCAAAACAGATTAACAAGTAGGCATGTTTACGAGCTCGATGCACTCACTACAGAGCATCACATGACAAACTAAGCATACACCCATCAAGAATACATGGCATAGAAGCTAGACATGGCAAGAACAATAACATAGCATGCACAGATCAATAGCAACATCCTGGGCAAAATCGCTAAACATGTCAACAATCTGCCAGGATCATTTTATAGCAAAAGTAGAGCTCGATTGACTCAAGCTAGGGTGCTCCATAAATTTAAACAAAGACATGGATGGAAAGAGCACAACAATATTAACAAAACATCCTTACTGATCATCCTCAAAAGACACGGATCACTAGGAAACAACATGAACATATGACATAAAAACAAAAACAGGACAATGACTTTGAGAAATTCTAAGTCCTTGAAATCAGCATCAATGATTACGCTAATTTGCATGCTTGTGCTAGTCACCACAAAGATCATAAAAATACATGGCATACACCCCTGTAAAGATGGCATGACATATAACAAAACACATGTAGAGCTCATGATCATGGCATGCACACATTAATCATGGCAAAATGACAAAAGTGCATTTGCTGAAACAGATCTGACATAATCATCACATATCCCTCTTCCAACAGCATTTCGGGCATCAAGATGAGCTCAAATGAAAATGATGCAATGTGATGAAATGATGTACTCTTCGAGACGAACATTTTGATATGCTACACGCATGAATCGGAGCTACGGATGCAGAGTTATGATGCGTTGAAAAATGCAAAATATTACTGGGACTTGGTGGAATTCTCACCCCGCGAGATCTAAGGTTTGCACGGTTTTCAAAGCGGCGGCGGATCTGGCCGGAGTTCGCCGGAGAAGGCACGGGGAGGCGGCCGGAGTTGGAAGGAGAGGTAGCCGGAGTCGCGGTGAGGTGCGGGGTCACCGGCGGGAGATCTCCGGGGCGGCGCGGCCGGCCGGCGAGGTCCGGTGGGCGAGGAGGCTGCGCGGCGGCGCGGACCCGGCGTGTTGCTGCCGACGTGGCTGGAGGTGAAGACGGGCGGTGTGGCGGAGGAGTCTCCGGCGAAGGCGGTGGGCACGGGATCCGGCGGAGAAGACGGTGGCGCTCGGGCGTGGGCCTCGCGCAGGCGGCGGCGATGCAGTTCGGGCCCCGCGGGCCGGATTTGGGCCGTACGGGCCCGCGGTGGCGCGCGGTGGTAACGGCGGTGGCGCGACACTTGGTGGCGTGATAGTGGTGGCGGCGAAACATCCTGCCGGACCGGACGTGTCCGGCCGCGCGGAGGGAGTTGGATCTAGGGTTTGTGGTTGAAGAGACCCGAAAATTTCGGGAGGAGGCCTATTTATAGAGGTAGAGGAAGCTAGGAAGCTCCAAATGAGGTGCGGTTTGCGCCCACGCGATCGTGATTGAACGCTCTAGATGATGGAGGAGGTTTAGGTGGGTTTTGGGCCACTTTGGAGGGGTGTTGGGCTGCAACACACATGAGGCCTTTTCGGTCCCTCGGTTAACCGTTCGAGTGTCAAACGAAGTCCAAATGGCACAAAACTTGACAGGCAGTCTACCGGTAGTAAACCAAGGCCGCATGACAAGTCTCGGTCCAATCTGAAAACGTTTAACGCCCGCACACGAAAAGAGGTAGAAAGGGACACCGGGTGTCATAGGAGCGCCGGATTGCAAAACGGATAACGGGGAAAATGCTCGAATGCATGAGACGAGCATGTTTGCAAATGAAATGCACATGATGACATGATATGAGATGCATGACACACAAGCAATGACAAGGCAACTACAGCGAATAAATGGAGGACACCTGGCACATCGGTCTCGGGGCGTTACAGCTCATCACCATACAGACGCATGTCATCATACCGCCAAGGCGCGTACGACCCGCCCCTCGGAGGGGGCAAAGGCACTCGACGATGGTCATCACGGGCATATCGATGATCATATTGTTCGTGGTCTCGCCACAGGTACTGGTCCTAGTGGCGACAACAACCGTCATGCCGCAGAGGCGATCTTGGGCTATGTGCCGACAGAACTTTGTCTACAACCACGGATCTGCTATGAATCCTGTTGCGCGACTGAGAAACAGCCGAGTTTAATTCACCCGTTGCCCAAAGCAGCACTCGGATCTACATCAAACCTCTACTAACTTCTGAACAAAATGGCTGAATTGACTCTGCTATATGTGTTGCAGCTGTAAGATTCTAGATTGGAGTGCGGTATGCCTGAGGTTCAGGCAGAAACAACTGTCGCGGTCGCCGACTGGATTTGGGGATCTGCCGACGAGCACGTTCATAGAGTGAGCGTTGGAGATTTTCTAGACACGCATGCTCAGCTAAGGTAGCTAGGCGCGTAGCTTCCAAGGACCGAGCCTCAAAAGTCTCCCCAATGATGGAGGTATGGATCGCCTCCACGTTGGGGTGATGCCGCTCTCCTCTCTGCTCTGAAGTGAGGGCTTCGGGACGATATTCTTCGTGACCATGCGACGGGCCGCTGATACGTCTCCAATGTATCTATAATTTTTTATTGTTCCATGCTATTATATTATCTATTTTGGATGTTTACGGGCTTTATTATACACTTCTATATTATTTTTGGGACTAACCTATTAACCCAGAGCCCAGTGCCAGTTTCTGTTTTTCCTTGTTAAAGAGTATCACAGAAAAGGAAAGTCAAACGAAGTCCAATTGACCTGAAACTTCATGAAACTTATTTTTGGACCAGAAGAAGCCCATGGAGTATCGGAGATGGACCGGGAGAGTCCCGGGCTGCCCACAAGGGTGGGGGGCACGCCCAACCCCCCTAAGCACGCCCCCTGCCTCGTGGACAGCCCGGAGATTCACCGACATACTTCTTCCTCCCATATATACCCATATACCCTAAAATTCGACGAGCAGAATTGATCGGGAGTTCCACTGCCAGAAGCCTCCGTAGCCCCTGAAAACCAATCTAGACCCATTCCGGCACCCTGCCGGAGGGGGGAATCCCTCTCCGGTGGCCATCTTCATCGTCCCGGCGCTCTCCATGACGAGGAGGGAGTAGTTCTCCCTCGGGGCTGAGGGTATGTACCAGTAGCTATGTGTTTGATCTCTCTCTCTCTCTCTCTCTTGTGTTCTTGAGGTGATACGATATTGATGTATCGCGAGCTTTGCTATTATAGTTGGATCTTATGATGTTTCTCCCCCTCTACTCTCTTGTAATGGATTGAGTTTTCCCTTTGAGGTTATTTTATCAGATTGAGTCTTTAAGGATTTGAGAACACTTGATGTATGTCTTGCGTGGGATACCTGTGGTGACAATGGGGTATTCTATTGATCCACTTGATGTATGTTTTGGTGATCAACTTGCGGGTTCCGCCCATGAACCTATGTATAGGGGTTGGCACACGTTTTCGTCTTGACTCTCCGGTAGAATCTTTGGGGCACTCTTTGAAGTTCTTTGTGTTGGTTTGAATAGATGAATCTGAGATTGTGTGATGCATATCGTATAATCATACCCACGGATACTTGAGGTGACATTGGAGTATCTAGGTGACATTAGGGTTTGGTTGATTTGTGTCTTAAGGTGTTATTCTAGTACGAACTCTTGAATAGATTGATCCGAAAGAATAACTTTGAGGTGGTTTTGTACCCTACCATAATCTATTTGTTTGTTCTCCTCTATTAGTGACTTTGGAGTGACTCTTTGTTGCATGTTGAGGGATAGTTATATGATCCAATTATGTTATTATTGTTGAGAGGACTTGCACTAGTGAAAGTATGAACCCTAGGCCTTGTTTCAACGCATTGCAATACCGTTTACGCTCACTTTTATCATTAGTTACCTTACTGTTTTTATATTTTCAGATTACAAAAACCTATATCTACCATCCATATTGCACTTGTATCACCATCTCTTCGCCGAACTAGTGCACCTATACAATTTAACATTGTATTGGGTGTGTTGGGGACACAAGAGACTCTTTGTTATTTGGTTGCATGGTTGCTTGAGAGAGACCATCTTCATCCTACGCCTCCTGCGGATTGATAAACCTTAGGTCATCCACTTGAGGGAAATTTGCTACTGTCCTACAAACCTCTGCACTTGGAGGCCCAACAACGTCTACAAGAAGAAGGTTGTGTAGTAGACATTAGTTACTTTATGCACCTCTACAAATATTTTTACCTCTGAATTTAAACTTTATTTATCTATTTACTTTATGCAATTTTTATTTTTATTTAAGTCTCCATCTTCTCTTATAAAGCACCAACTAAGGGGCACTATGATCGTACTTGAGCATTGGATGTAGCTAATATGCGAGTGTGTTTCATGAATGGATCAATGATTGAGCATGATGGGCTAGGGATAGCTTTCTTTAGTGTTGATATTTTGAAAGACATGGTTGCTTGTTGATATGCTTGAGTATTGATGTCCTCATGTCAAATTATAGACTATTGCTCTGAATCATTCAAGTCCAAATGTCCATGCTACAAAAGAAAAGAGCTTATGATGAATATGATAGGTAGCATTCAACATCAAAAATTTTGTTTTCAATTGCTACCATATCATGATGAGTTTTATGAGAAAGAGTTGTTGTTATGATGCTAGGAAAAGTGATTAAAATTATCACTGATCAAACTTATGCAGTTTGCTAGCATTCGCACTTCATAAATTATTTCTTTTATCATTTACCTACTCAAGGACGAGCAGGAATTAAGCTTGGGGATGCTAATATGTCTCCAAGGTATCTATAATTTATGAAGTATTCATGCCATGTTTACAAAAAAATTATATGGTTTTGGTATGATTTGCATGGAACTAACCCGAACTGACGATGTTCTTAGCTGAACTACCTTGGTGTTGTTTTTTGTGCAGAAATGGAAGTTCTCCAAATGAGTTGAAACTTTCTGATGATTTTTTGGAACAAAAGAGACCCCCGAAGCTTCGTGGAAGGACCAGAAGGTGAAGGAGTATGGCACAAGACACCGGGGCGTGCCAGGGGGGCAGGCGCATCTCGGTGGGTTGTGCCCACCTCGAGGCCCATCTTCGCGTGAAATCGACGCCAAAAAATCCTATAAATAGAGAAACCATCAGAAACAACCCTAGATCAGAAGTTCTGCCACTGCAAAGCCTCGGTAACCATGAAAAACCAATCTAGACCCCGTTCCGGCACTCCGCCAAAGGGGGAAATCATGACCGGTGGCCATCTTGATCATCCAGGCGGGCACCATGATGAGGAGGGAGTAGTCCACCCTTGAGGCTGAGGGTTTGTACTAGTAGCTATGTGTCTAATATCTCTTTCTCTCGTGTTCTTGAGATGTCACGATCTTGATGTATCGCAGGCTTTGTTAATATAGTCGGATCATATGGTGTTTTCCCCTCTCTATCTTGTTGTAAATTGAGTTTTCCCTTTGAGATTTCATTCCTATCAGATTGAATACTTTTATGGATTTGAGAACACTTGATGTATGTCTTGCTATGAATACCCATGGTGACAATGGGGTATCATATTGATTCACTTGATATGTGTTTTGGCACTCAACTCGTGGATTCCCGAGGTGACATTGGGGTAATCTATGCATAGGGGTTGATGCACGTTCTCGTCTTTTGTTTCTCCGGTAGAAATCTTGGTGCACTCTTTGAGGTTCTTTGTGTTGGATTGAGTATTATGAATCTGAATTGCTTTGGTGTTATTTTAGTACGAACTCTTGATAGATCGATCGGAAAGAATAACTTAGTGTTATTTTAGTACGAACTCTTGATAGATCGATCGGAAAGAATAACTTGGTGTTATTTTAGTACGAACTCTTGGATATATCAATCAAAAAGAATAGCTAAAAACAATTTCTTCTTATGTTCTCTTATAGAATAGAACTTTGGAGTGATTCTTCATCGCACTTTGAGGGATGGTTATATGATCCAATTATATTAGCATTGTTGAGAGATTGCACTAGCGAAAGTACGGACCCTAGGCCTCATCTTCAAGCATTGCAATATCGTTTGTGCTTCATTTTATGAATTGCTACATTGTTGTTTTTATTGTTACTATTACAAAAATCAATATCTACTATCATTACTACGCTTGTATTACCATCTCGTCGCCGAACTAGTGCACCTAAACAAATTACTATTGTATTTGGTGTGTTGGGGACACAAGAGACTTTTTTCTATTTGGTTGCAGGATTGTTTGAGAGAGACCATCTTCATCCTACGCCTCCCACGGATTGGTAAACCTTAGGTCATCCACTTGAGGGAAATTTTCTGGTGTCCTACAAAACTCTGCGCTTGGAGGCCCAACACGAGTCTACAAGAACAAGTTTTATAGTAGACATCACTTCACAAAGCTCTTTATGGTCTTAAACAAGCCCCAAGAGCTTGGTATAAATGTTTGACTAAGTTTCTTATTGAGAAAGGTTTTGAAATTGGGAAAATTGATTCAACTCTTTTCACTAAAAGGGTTAGTGGAGAATTATTTGTATGCCAAATTTATGTTGATGATATCATATTTGGTTCTACTAACCCCTATTTTAGTGAAAAGTTTGGAAGGTTGATGTCGGAGAAGTTTGAGATGTCTATGATGTGTGAACTCAAATTTTTCCTTAGTTTGAAAATCAATCCAACTAAGGAATGTACCTTTGTCTCACAAACAAAGTATACCAAGGATCTATTCAAGAAGTTCAACATGCAAGAAGACAATGGTATGAAAACACTCATGCCTACTAGTGGACATCTTGTCTTGACTAAGCATGGCAACCCGGTTGACCAAAAGATTTACCGATCCCTAATTGGTTCCCTATTATATCTTTGTGCCTCTCGTCTTGACATTATGCTAAGTGTGTGCATGTCTGCACGGTATCAAGCTGCTCCAAAAGAATATCATCTTAAGGCCGTGAAAAGGATAGTGAGATATTTGATTCATACACCAAATTTTGGCATTTGGTACCCTAAGAGGTAATATTTTTATCTTGTTGGCTATTCCGACTCGGACTATGCCGGTGACAAGGTTGATAGCAAATCCACTTTGGGTACAAGCCAATTTCTTGGTAGATCTCTTGTTTCTTGATCCTCCAAGAAACAAAACTGGGTATCATTATCCACCGCCGAAGCAGAATACATTGTTGCCGGCTTATTTTGTGCTCAATTACTTTGGATGACCCAAACTCTAAAAGATTATGGAATACAAGTGAGACATGTTTCATTGCTATGTGAAAATGAGAGTGCTATTAAGATTGCATGCAATCCCGTGCAACGTAAGTGTCTAAGAAGTTTGCCCTAAAGGCATCCTCAAGAGCTTCAACTCTCGATGGAGTGAGGAGGCAGGCTATTGAGCCAATTCCTCACCGGACCCTTTAACTTGAGGGGCAAATATTTGATAGCATGGAGGTCATCTCCATTCGCCATGTGTATATGGAGAAGAAAATCTTCAATCCATACCGCTGGGTCAGTCGTGCCATCATATGATTCTATGTTAATGGGTTTAAACCCATCCGGGGACTAGTGTTCCATCACCCTATATGTAAAACAGACCGAGTGGGCCGGACCTCGGAACCGAGCGGTTTCGCGCTGGACATCGGAAGATAGCCACGTGTAAGCTTGATCTCGAGCTCGGCCATTCCTGTCCAACCAGTCATCATAGTCGTCAAGTCCAGTTGGCGTGCGTCCTCTTGATCCATAGATGGATCGAGGTGGCACCCGGTTTACCTCTATCTGGCGTCGAGCATCATGAGGCTCCAAGTAATCAACAGGATCCTTGCCGTGACGGCGTGGCGCTGTTTGAGTATGGCAATTTTCTTACACGGGCTTGTCGCACCCTCTACAGGGTCGATCAAGATGATCTATCCACCGCGTGTTAAGGGAACATCATCGGTTAATCCTTCATCAAACTCGGGCAACAAACATTTGCGCGGGTAAGATTTGGGTGCACTAAGGCGTTGTTCTTCGAGATCTTGCTCGGCCGAGAATATTTCGACCCACTTGCCGTTCAGGGCGTCTTCGTCCACCTGCAGCCGCCGCTGCTTCCATTTCATACTTCGGTCGGTGGCCACGAGACACTGCAAAGCGTTCATGCACGATGGGGTCCTCGGGGACTATATAGTCCTTGGTACCAAGGCTCTCATCCAACTCGGATTCAGGTAAGTAGTTATCATCCGCACATTCGAAAAGGTTGTTGGGGTCTATGTCCTCAGGGATTCCTTCGGGGTTGGCATGGTGCTCTGGGGAGGCTTGAAAATCCTCTCCGAGATCGCCAGCCCTATCGGCTGCTGCGCCACAGACATTGGTGGAAGCGTTGTTCCCGCTGGTGTTCCCTTTCACTACAAAAGACACATCCGTGACATTTTGGGCCGAACGAATTTTTATTATGTCATACTTATGACACTTCTATGCCGATAATTGTGACAAAACCCGGTATCATCATAGATGTGGTGGGCTCCTACTTCTATGAAAAAAATCATGACAGAAAATGGGTTCGTCCTGGGCGGGCCGGAGACACAGCTGCTTGACATTCTTTGGGTCGTCCATGACGGAAAAAACCGTGGTAGAAGCGAGGGCGAGGAAAATATCGGGGTGTTGCCGGTTACGGTGGGTGGTCAGGGCCGAGCGATGCACATTTATCTCGTACAGCACGCGCGTGGGTGTGATGCATTGGGCTCTAACTGAACCCGAGCGATTGCACTGCAGGCTACATGTTACTGAACCCGAGCGATCGATCGATGGTTGTTAACTGAATCCGATCGAGCGATTCCTTTGCTACTGCTGGTAACTGAAGTCGATCGTTGCTGCCTCTGGATGAACAGTGGGCGTTGCTGGGGAGGTTTGGATGAACAGTTCCCGGTGGGGTGGATTAATAGGACCCTGTGGTGTTGCCTCTGGATGAACATGACCCCGATCAATCGAGCCGGTTGGGGCTGGATGAACAGGACCCCGTGGAGGGCTCGATGAATAGGACCACCCCGTGGAGGGTAGGATGAACAGTAGATGGTGGAGGGCTGGATGAACAGTAGCCCGTGGATGGGTGGTTGAACAGGAGCCCGTGGAGAGGGCTAGTTGAACAGTAGCCGGTGGAGTAGCGCGCGGTGGAGGCTGGATGAACATGAGCCCGTGGATGAACGGTCGTAGGTGGAGGCTGGAGGAGGTCGACGGTGGATGAACAGTAGCCCGTGGAGGTTGGAGGGGCTCGACGGTGGAGATGAACAGTATCCTGTGGAGTCCTGTTTTGCGGTACGCCACATCCCTCTCGATGAACAGGACCCCCGTTTCGACCATAGCGCTCCAACACAAGTCCTTTTCCTCCATTTTGCGGTACGCCACACCCCTCCCGATCAACATGACCCCCGTTTCGACCGTAGGAGGTCCGTTTCCTCCGTTTTGCGGTACGCCAGACCCCTCCCAATGAACAGGATCCCGTTTCGAACGTGCCGGTCGAAAACAAGGTTGTTTCCTCCGTTCTGTGGTACGCCAGGCCTCGTTTCCATCGGCTGTTCCGTCCAAGCCCTCCCGATGAACACGACGACGCATTCCGTTCCGACCCAGCCGGTTGGCTCCCCATGAACACGACGATGACACCGTTTCTCCATTCCGACCCAGCCATGTACACGAGCCCTGGCTGTACGTATGCGCAAGTAGGCGTTTGAGACCCTGCCCGTATGTACGTACATGGCCGTATTTTCTTTCTTGCACACTGGCCGCTGTACGTATGTGTACATGCTATGTGCGCGCCTCTACTATGACACATGCGCGCCTCTACATCGACCAGTATGTACATACACGTTCGTGACCAGAATGACAACGCTACGTACGCTTCGACCAGGTGGGTCTCGACTATCAGGCACTTCCTTGCGTGCGAAGATGTAGCTGGTGGGTCCCAGCAGTCAGGGGGGCGAATCATTTTTTTGCCCAGACGCACTTCCTTGCGTGTGAAGATGTAGCTGGTGGGTCCCAGCAGTCAGGGGGAAACATTTTTTTCATGAAACATGGTGACCCGTCCGGTGGGTCCCTGCTGTCAGGTGGAGGAATAATTATTTTGCGTGTAATAAGTAGACACTTCCTTGCTACGGCCGTGGACCCAGCTGTCAGCCTCTCCATGTACAATCCACGTCTGATGGAAGCCATTCCTTGACCACATTGACCACGCTGCACCGAGAGCACCAGGGCGGTGGACGACGGCGAGGCCTAGGAAGGGGACGACGCGGAGCCGGGGAAGACGCGGTAGTGGATGCCCACGCGTAGAGGAGTATGAGGGTTCACTGGTTCGCTGCGGTGTGAGGCTGTCGTCGCCGCAGAATAACAGGGGGTGTGGGTGAGTAGAGGGATGGCCTGGCCAGCGGTGGGAGTAGTAGGGGCGGTGAGGCCTCCGCCGCATCGCAGCCGGCCACGAGAGGCAGGAGCACAAGGCATGACCGGCGCTGGTTTGGGCGGCTGGAGCAAGAAGACCAGAGGTTGAAGAAGCACTACGTCCATTGGATGGACATCGTACGTTCGTTGGAGCTAGAATCATGCATATTGACTAAGTTGACAAAGCCACCGTCCCCGTCAACTTAGTAGGCCCACAAGTCAGCCTGCCACTATACTGGGTCCGAGCTAGCAGGGGGAGTATTCATTTTTTTGTGCGTAATAACGAGGCACTTCCTTGCGTGCGAAGATATAGCTGGTGGGTCCAAGCTGTCAGCGGCAGTAACATTTTTTTCACGAAATATAGAGGCCCTTTCGGTGGGTCCCAGATGTTAGGTGGAGGAATCATTATCTTGCGTGTAATAAGGAGGCATTTCCTTGTGTGCGGCCGTGGACCCAGCTGTCAGCCTCTCCATGTACAGTCCACTTCAGATGCATGTCGGTCATTGACCACGTTGACTAGGCCGTGCCGAGAGCATCAGGGCGGTGGACGATGGTGAGGCCTAGGAAGGGAACGACACGGAGGTAGGGAAGACTCGGCGGTTGTTTCCCACGCGGAGGGGAGTACGACTGTATGAGGGTTTACTGGTTCGTCTGTCGTCGCCGGAGAATAACAGCAGGTGTGGGTGAGTAGAGGGATGGCTAGGCCAGCAATGGGAGTATGGTGGGGCGGTAGGCCTGCATGGCAGCACAGCTGGCCGTGGGAAGGAGGGAGCAGGCAGTCCCGTCGGCGCTTGTTCGAGCGGCTGGAGCAGGAAGAGCAGAGATTGAAGAAGCACGACGGTCGTTGGATGAAAATCCAACAGTCACTGCTTGTGCGTCAAACTTTTTTTAGGAAAGCCTCAAATCTGTGGAAAACAGCATACAACCCATCTGCCATTATTTCTAATAATTTACATCCCATTTGTTAATTCTTAAGGTTTTTTTGGAGCCCATATTCTTTTTGTTAGCATTACAGCCCATGTTGTGGCCACGGTTAAAACATTATACGAAATTTTGCATATTTTGATGCGGTCCGAACTGTTTTTAATCCCGAAATTTCGAGTCACATTCAAACTGATTTTAAAAATAAATGTATATCAATATAAAATCCAACAAATTGTCCACACATAAAAATCAATGCAATTTAAAATCTCAAAATGAAAAAAAGAAATTTGAAACTAATTGTCGGTTTGATGTGTTTTAAAAATGTACAGCCCATTTCTCATTATTGATAGGCCATTTTCTCGGCCAGCCGAATGAAGCTCTCCTCGTCTCGAAAGATTTGCAGCCCAACAGGCCTGACAAAGCGACTTACTTGGCAAATCACAAGAAAACTGGGTTGTGGCCGTGGACCAAGCTGCGGCGGTCGACCCAGCTGTCAGCCTCTCCATGTACAGTACTTTTCCGATAGAAGTCGTTCGTTGACCACATTGACCAAGCCGCGCCGAGAGCACCAAGGCGATGGATGACGGCGAGGCCTAGGAAGGGAATGACACGGAGCCGGGGAAGGCGCGACAGTGGATGCCCACGCGGAAAGGAGTACGAGGGTTCACTGGTTCGGCTGTGGCGCGAGGCTGTCGTCGCCACAGAATAACATGGGGTGTGGGTGAGTAGAGGGATGCCCTGGCCAGCGGTGGGAGTAGTAGGGGCGGTGAGGCCTCCGTGGCATCACAGCCAGCGACAGGAGGCAGGAGCACGCGGCACGACCGGCGCTGCTTTGGGCGGCTTGAGCAAGAAGACCAGAGGTTGAAGAAGCACTATGGCCGTTGGATGGACATCGTACGATCACTGGAGCTAGAATCGTTCATATTGACTAAGTTGACAAAGCCCTCTGTCCCCGTTAACTTAGTAGGCCCACAAGTTAGCCACCCACTATGGTGGGTCCCAGCTAGCAGGGAGGTATTCATTTTTTTATGCGTAATAAGGAGGCACTTCCTTGCGTGCGAAGATATAGCTGGTGGGTCCGACTTGTCAGCGGGGCGAACGTTTTTTTCGCGAAAAACAGAAGCCCTTCCCACGTACAGTCCACATAGTACATGCGTAATAAGGAGGAACTTTCCTTGCGTGCGGCCGTGGACCTCGTGGGTCCTAGTCGTCAGGCTCTCCACGTACAGTCCTCTTCCGATGACTCTCGTATGTTGACCACTCCGCGCTGAGCGCACTAAGGTGGTGGACGACGGCGAGGCCCCAGACTGGAACGACCTGGAGATGGGGAAGACGCGGCAGTGGAGTCGCAGATGGAGAGGAGTGGGAAACTTGACTAGTTTGGGTGTGGGGTGGGCCTACACTCGGTAGAGAATAACAGGAGGTGCGGAGTGGAGGGATGGCCTGGCCGTCGGCGGGGTAGCGTTTTGCTGAGGAGCGCAAAACAACGCCGCTCGACGCTGGAGGCTGGAGCAGGTGGTCCCGGCAGCGCTAGGGGAAGAAGACGAGAGATTGAAGAAGAATGCCGGTCGTTGGATGTAAATCCAACGCCTTCTTAGGCTTCGACCTACTGGCCCACATGTCAGCCAGTCCATTTGTTTTTTAAGTCCATTTAGTGGGCTGGGTGAAATAATGATGTAGCATCTATGCAGCCTGTTTATATATATGGTAGAATTTAAAGCCCATTTGCATTTTTCTCGAAATCCGCGGACTTGCTGGGCTGGGTGAAAATATCATGTTGGGCTAGACGGAGAAATGTTATAAAAACATAAACACATGATTGCACGTCTATTACTGCATTGGTCAGTAAAATCTTTGCAAGCTTATGTACGCAATCACTAGGAGTTAACTTGCCAAGTTATATATAAACAATTATTATTATTATTTTGTAAGAACTTTCAACCTACGAAATAAAATATCATTTAAATTTGATGTGTTAATAGTACGTGGGGTATTATTATTTTTTTAGGCTAGACGTGGGACAGTTGAGTTGGTTCTAGGGAAAAGTACTGGGAAAAAACTCAGTTTACATTGAAAAAGAAAGTGGGAGAAAATTCAGATATAGGATTAATGAAAACGGAAAATAAAGGAAGTGGGAAGGTCTATAAAATGGTTGGACGAACGACGGGTTTAACGGAAACGTATGTTGTTTCTTATATATATATATATATATATGTGTGTGTGTGTGTGTGTGTGTGTGTGTGTGTGTGTGTGTGTGTGTGTGTGTGTGTGTGTGTGTGTAATAAAATAAGATATAAATATAGGTTCAGTTTTGCATTCTTATAGAAAACAGGTTCAGTTTTGCATTCTTATAGAAAAATAGAATTGAGTTGTGCGTCGTCTTGAAAAAACAAACATAACTTGGGCTGCTGATGTTATAGACAAGCTAGGTTGGGAGGCCCAGAGGCCGCTTGATACCTGCTGGATCCAAAAAATGTTGAAACATGTCGTGGGCAGCCCATGTAAAGCAACAAAACCTAGGCCATGGACCTGGTGGGCCCGGGACTATCAGCCTCTCGACGAATAGTTGTCTCCCGATTCCTCTTGTTTTGCTGACCATGTTGGGAACGACAAACGGCGGCGGCGCGGCTAGAGCACCAAGGCGGAGGACGACATCGAGACCTTGGACCGAACGAACCAGAGCGGGCGAAGACACAGGCGGAGGGGACTACGAGGGTTGACTTGTTCAAGTGCAGGGTGGGATGGTGGAGCTGCTGCCGCCGGACAATGTGTGGTAGTAGAGGGATGTCCTGGCCAACGCCATAGGCCATGATGGCCAGCCGCTGTATAGGAAGAGGATGAAAGATTGAACAAAATAAGGAAATACAAATGGATAGGTGGTTGGTCCCATATGTCTGTGTACGAGACCTACTGGGTCCACCTGAGGAGGGGAATATGTTGGGAGGAAGGAGATTCAAAGAACGGCAGCCGAGTGAACTAGTTTTTTTAACGGACAAGTGAACTAGTTACATACATAAGCAAATAGCCACTAAAAAGCAAATAGGTTAATGGGTTCTTAAAAGAAATATTTCGGACAAAACAGATAATTACGACACATATGCTAATGCATGAAACACTCAGATGATAAAAGTGCTTATAAACAGATAAAGTAAAACATCTAGACCTTCCTGGCACGCTTGATCATGACGCTGCGGCTGTCTGTGTACTCGTTGGTTACGGGAAGCAGACACGCCCTCATGTCCAAGATCTGACTGTACATGTCGTAGCATGCATATGCGTCCTTGGCCGCATAGGTTATGTAGGCTAGATTCAGAGGTACCTCCCACGTGTTCAGGTCCTTGGTATCATTGTCTTCTTTCATGTTGGCGTATCAGGGGTCGATGATGGTCTCGGCGAGGTCAACCACTGAGTCCTTCTCCTGCCCATTGCTGATGATCTTGTATTGCTTTTGGATGTCGACAAGCTTGTTGCACCAGATGGCCGAATCGTCGCGGTCTTCCTTCTCTCCACCGTAGCGAAGGTGCAGTCGGCGTTGCCGATGAAACGGGCGAATGCTCCAGAACCTCTGATGGCCCTACAGAAGTGGTAGATGAGAACCTCGTCCCACACACATACCTGGGCGACGGCGATCCGCTGGTCCCTGTCAGGAGACGAATGGATGGGCACAAGGTCTAGTCCTGCAACCTTGTGCTTTCTCGTCCTGTAGGTACTGCTTGAACTCAGCGAGGCAAAGCTTCACCGAGTCCGGATCGTTGGTGTACATCACATTCAACTTGGTGCAGCCATAGGACTAAACGGCGAACTCAAAGGGGAACTCCTTGCTGAAGTCCATATCCAGCAGGCTCACCCCTCGGATCGCCATTGGAGTCTCTTCAAGTGAACGAGTGTGTAGGTGGCGGCAGCAGTTTGTTTTTCAGCTCTTGGGGAACTGGATTCAATAGTAAACTGAGTGTGTACAGACGACAACAGTTACTACCCCTCCCTCGTCTACTGCACGCCCGGCAGAAGATGCACCCTCGGCGCATTCAAATCCCTCCATTAAGAAACCTACTCCGGCCACACGTTGGTTCACGAGCGGGTCTGTATTGGTACTGTAATAACAGGAGTTAGTGGTCACTTTACTTAAATTTAATTAGCTTTAATAGAAATTTATACTTAAAACAAGAAATGCACTGGCTCGTTCTATCAGTGCCACAGGATCAACATGTAGAACAATTAGAATTATTATTCTCAGGACGCACACGATCAGCACATTTGTCACACTTTCACAAAGATAATACTACCAAGTTTGAACTGTTTGTTATGGTTGTTGTCCTCTGCATCATCATGCCGTGTTTCTCAGCTTGCAAGATTCAGAACCAACAAATAAGATCCAAATAATAAGTACAACAAAGATGCCTACACATCTCATTGATTCCCAGCTTGCAAGATTCAGAACCAACAAATAAGATCCAAATAATAAGTACAACAAAGATGCCTACACATCTCATTGATTCCCAGCTTGCAAGATTCAGAACCAAAAAATAAGATTCAAATAATAAGTACAACAAAGATGCCTACACATCTCATTGATTCCCAGCTTGCGAGATTCAGAATCAACCCATTAGAGCCTTTTGATAAAGTGGATATCGAGATTAAATCAATCTTGGCTAGCCATGTCATACAATCGAAGAACTTGCCGAATGCTCTTGACCGTCACAACATCTATAGTTGAGTATTCCTGTTTGCACAGCACAAACAAGAAGAGCATGATTTCACTTTAATAGTGGCCTCCTTGAACTCAAGTAGCAAGAAGTACTTGCTCTCGTGACCTGGCAGGTTCTTCTTTAGTAGTTGCACTAAAATTGAGGAACAATAAGGTTGGCTGTCTAGCTCATGTAAGGTGCAACTACAATTTTCTTATCCTTTTGTGCAGTTCCACTAAAATAAAGTGCCATTGTGGTGACAGTGATGGCTCATCTTGCAAAGGCTAATAAAATGTTGCACAAGATTACCAGCAGAACTTGACGGAGATTTTGGAAACTCCAATCACCATTTTGTGCAGTTCCACCAAAATTGAGAGATGTTGCCCACGTGACATTTTAGTTGAACTGCACAAGACACTCATTCCAAAAAAAGTGTTTGTGCAGTTCACCAAAAGGTCACAATAGCAACAAGGTGAAATGGATATCCCTATCTGCACAAAAAGATAGAAAGTAAACAGTTGCTGGTCAATAAGAATATACGAAACATATACGAAATGAAAAGAAGCATCTTAATTATGTTCATGGAAATCATGCAAGGACAATAGAAATTTTAAAACGTTAGCAATGCTTTATGTTACCAGAAGCATTACGATCAACAATGAGATTCCTCAAATATGGGATTACTTTAATGGTGGCATTGCTTGTTTACCAGATACAGTAAATCAACAGCAGCTAAAGAGTTGGTTTAAGGGCATGGGACCGTGGGGACACCAGGACACTCAGCAGTGTAAAGGAGCAACTTACTTATCATACTGGGGAAAATAGCAGGAGTGCCATTTGTAACACAGTTTAATTGCATCTTATCACTAGAGGCATTAGATTAACAATAACACTGGTTAGACATGTCCCTAAGGTAACAGTGTGATCGCTTCATTTTACATGTGCCCTTACATTAACAATAGCAAAAGGTTGGTATAAGGACATGCGACAGTGGACGCATCAGCACAATGTACCTACAAGGAGGCATAAAGTGGTGATGCCGAGTTTGTTCATGCTATGTGAGGGCAGCAAATCTAATCCTGGAGACCTTTTATTATGTGAGGGCAGCAAACCTAATCCTGGAGACGTTGTACTATGTGAGGGCAGAAAATCTCATCCTGGAGACCTTTTACTATGTGAGGGTAGCAAATCTAATCCTGGAGACCTTTTACTATGTGAGGGCAGCAAATCTAATCCTGAGACCTTTTACTATGTGAGGGCAGAAAATCTAATCCTGGAGACCTTTTACTATGTGAGGGTAACAAATCTAATCCTGGACATACTCTGTTGACTTGTCCACCAGCCGCCACTTCCTATCCTTTTTTCAACCAATAATAGATATGTTCCTTATCCAGTTTGTACTGCGTTTTCCCATTATTTCCCTTTTCAACCAAGAGACCGGTTGGGTATCTGGTCTCTACTACTTTCACCATATTATTTCCTCATTGAATCAAGTCCTAGGTTCATGCTACAACTTTCCCCCCTTTCTTCATTGTTTGAACAAAGCCCTAGATTCGAATGCATGAAGTAGCTTTACCTCTAATAATACTAAAACTTTAGGTGGCTTTGGAAGAGCTGATGGGAGTAGAAAAAGATGCACATGCAGACACGTGGGGAGCTGGGGCAGTAGAGCAAGGCCGCTTTCGAAGAACTTATACCTGAGGGTGATCGGGATGTCGACGGCGGCAGGTCGGATCTGCGGACAATACGGCAGGGAGGAAGAAGGGTCGGAGGACCTCCCGAGCCGGCGCTGTACCAGAGAGAACGGCACGGGCAGAGGATCGGGCCCCTCTGGCAGATGTGGGTTTCCTCCCTCGCCGGCGATGACCGCGTGAACAATGCACCTAGTCCTCTACACACACCAGCTGAAGGGATCCGGCCGGATCGGTGACCAGCGGTGAGTAGAGAGAAAATGTCGCTACCGTTGTCTTGTTTATATCTGGAGAGGATGAGAGAATGAAGAGAGCAACACTAGTAAAGCAAGCGCTCAGGCCCCTCCATACATATATAGTGGAGTGATTATCTTTTTCTCTCCATAACAAGCGTTTCAATTTGTGTACGTGGCATTAAAGAAAAGAAACTCTCTATTTAAGGTGACTACCTGTACGACTCCTACTTACTACTACTAGTAGTAGTATTGTTCACTTGTGCTCCCCGGCCCTCCATTCATTGAACAACCCCACGGGTGAATAAACATACAATACTACTCTCTCTGTTCCTAAATATAAGTCTTTGTAGAGAGTATACTATGGACCACATACGGATGTATATAGATGCATTTTAGAGTCTAGAGTCACTCATTTTGCTCCGTATGTAGTCCATAGTGAAATCTCTACAAATACTTATATTTAGGAACGGAGGGAGTAGTATTTATATAGAACGAACAAGCTCGAACTATTTTCGCGTAGTTAAAAGCTGAGGGTGGGGCTTTTCCCGGGCAGTACGCGCGACAGTTTTCGCGTAGGCGGTTTGACAAAGAGGTGAGGAGGGTGAGGGAGCAGCGGATTCAACTTACTTACTGCTGGAAAGGTCGTGTTGTGCGATTTGACGGCGCGTTACTATTTGGATCCATGTGTTAGAGTTAGTTTGGGTTAGTTTGAACTCAACTAACCCAAAAATATCGAAACAGGAGGATTAGTTTGGGTTACTGTTTGGATCCATGTGTTAGAGTTAGTTTGGGCTAGTTTGAACTCAACTAACCCCCAAAAAATCTAACCCACCCAAGAGGTGCTTATTTGGGTTAGTTCTTCTCGGGGAACTAAAAAGCACATTTTTCTCTCGCTCTCCCCGCAGCAGATCCCTCCCCACTTCCTCGAAGCTTCTCGTCCTCTACCTCCCTCCCTCTCGCACCGCCCATGAAGGCACCTCGCCGTATCCACGCTCCATCTAACCCTGTCATCCAAACACCTCTTTCGCTAGAGTGACTTCAGGGTTAGTTCAGGATTAGAATCTAACTCTAACCTTTAACTGAGTTAGAGTATCCAAACAGGGCCAGGCGGTACGACCGGGGTAATGCCCCCTTCCATTCTGCACTCTAATCTGGTGCATGACACGTATTACGTCGACCCGGATGCTGCTGGCTGTCCCACATGTCGGCGAAGTAGTACGTAGTAGTAATAAGAAGCAAATAATCATGCGGTATAAGTCGTTCTAGAGATTCCAACAAGTGACTAGACTACACCGCGTGCAGTATATCAAATCTCAAACCTCAAATCTCCCTTCCGGTTTATTGGGCTCAAATCTCAAATCGCATCAACCAAGGCATTTTTTGATTGGAGGAATGTATCTTGTACTTTACAAAAGTACCCTAATTAAACTCATGCATTAATTATGTAGTTCTCTCATTTTCCTCTCCGCCTTGGTCGCGGTGCACAATATTGACCACTCCTATATGACTAGCCGCTCTATCTACATGCGGGACATCAAAGCATCTGGGCCGCGTGCCATCCACCAAATCACAGCGAGGTGCTACAGTCGAAACTCACCGGTCACCCCGGTGTGGCCATCATGACCCGTCATATCACAAAACCCACACCTTTACCAGCAGTGGTAAAGTGGCCTCGAAGTTGGACTGGATGAAGCAACCATCATTTCACTGGAACACTCGTTGAAGCCCTGTCTCCCCTTTCTTGAAGAAAACCTCACTCCAGGCTACTCACTTCTGCCATTTTTCTTCTGTACCGACGAAGGAAAGGTGGGCGAATCAGTGATGCTGCTATACTTTCATTCCAAGAATCTTCCTTTTGCGAAGCACCGACCGATTCTCACAGCCTATTCTTTTCCCGTTTGCATTGCGATTGTGGTTTCCTTTCGATTGCTTTTTGTTTGTCAGTTCATTGATGGATCCTGGAGCACTGGGCAAAGAGTTGCGGACAGACAACCCACTGGAGACAGCGATCTCCAGGAAGCGAGCACCGACCAACGAGTTGACCATGTTGGCGGGCCAACCCATGGAGACGAAGAACTCCAAGAAACAAGCACTGGCCAAAGAGTTGACGACGTTGGTGGACGAACTCCTCAAAGAAAGTTGAAAGAACAGCAGGGGCCCCACCGTGCCTACCCCAGAAACTCTGATGGCCACCTATGCGAGGCTCAAGGCCAAGTTTGAGGAGATAGTCGCCGTTGAGAAGCAGTATTCCCCTGGCAAGGTGATGGCCCCATCGAGGACGAGGAGATGGCCCCCGGAGGGATGGGATCCCCCGGTGAGCTGCACAAGGTAAAAAATAATGGCTTATTACCAAAAGTTGTGGTTTTTGATTATTTGCAATGTGCTTGCTAACATGTTAGGGTTGTGCAGGTGCCGGTGGACGTCCTTGATGATTCCGATGTCGCGGCCCGTCCTGTGGACAACGCCCCAGAGATCGTTTTCGATGTCGCGGTCCGTCCTGTTGGCATCGCCCCGGAGATCTATTCCGATGCCGCTGTCCATCCTATGGACATCGCCCCAAAGATTGATTCCGATGTCGCGGTTAGTCCTGTGGACATCACCCCAGAGATCGATTCCCATGTTGTTGTCTGTGTTGTGGTCATTGCCCGAGAGATCGTTGACAAGAAATAGTTGGTCGCGCTAATCCTTCAGGATAGTTTGCATTGCCCTGTGTTTAATTACCAGAAGGATGCGTGTTATCAAACCATCTTAGGGCTAGTGCACTGTATTGTGTGGGCGGTACTTGCTACTTTTGTGTGATATTGAATCATGCGAACCCTCTCCAAGTTATGGAAACAGATGTATCCTCACCAGCTTTTGATGTAATATATGGCATGCTTAGATGTAAGTTTGAATTGTTTATCATATCAGCAGGGCTTATTTGATGATTCTTAGTGTTAGTAGGCTAGCTACTGTGCGAGCTATAGTACTTGCAAAACACTCATCGAAGAGAAATGTTGGGGCTGATGAGCTCGTGGTACGCTTATACTGATCTGTTGTCGATCGGCCAATAGCCCAAGCTCCTAAAATTGTAGGCTTAGCGATCAATCAGACAATAGTCGACACAGATACATTCAAGCCTCATTTGGTTCATAGGGTAGGAAAATCGTAGCAAAAGTACAGAGGCGTACAACACAAAATCATAGCAGTACAGAGACGTCCCTCCGTTCCAAAATAGATGAGTCAACTTTGTACTACTAACTTTGAAATGGAGGGAGTACAAATCCTAGGCGGGCTAGTTTGGCCTAGTGGGTTTTAGTGATATGACGTGGTACAGTGCCGTCCAGTCTTTGCGTGTGGTAGCAGTATTGCGGGTAGAGTAAGTTTTCACGAAGAAGCGGAATTCAACGAAGTCATGATGGTTCCTTTGTCCGACTAACTTTGTGCATGGTAGGTGGACCAGGATAATTTTGTGCATGGAAGGTGGACCAGGATGGTCGACGTCCCACATGTCGGTGAATGAAACTATTCTTTCCGATATAGTGGATGAGCAACGAGTATTCATTGTTTATTTTTGATGAAACCTATTGTCTCCACTGTTACGACGGAGGAGTGTGAAACACGGCAGCCTAGTGAACTTGGCATGTGCACCACTCCCTCCTTCCTCATGTAATACTACCAAAGTGTTGACTATAAGGTTACAACTTTTTCTCACTCTCCTATTTTTATAGAATTAGTTTTTTTATACCTAGGAGCAGGTGTAGAGATGGGCTCCTGCAGATCCCACTCCTTGACTTTGTCAATGCCTCTCTCTCCTGCACATAAGCAGGCTTGTCGAGAAGACAAGAGATGATCTCTTAGCACAATATGTTTCACCATGTTTTTAGGAATAACTAGTTATTGAAGACAAGGCTAAGAGATGATCCATTGTACACATGTTTTTTTGTGATCTCTAAATTACATGCAAGACTTATGATAAGACTATCTTATCAACCATCGTACATGCCCTTTATAGCCCAGAATTTTACTGGTACTACTTGCTATGAATGCGGGCAGCTAGCCTCTAAGGGGGAGCGCGCGGGGGGAGGTGGTGGGGTGGGGGAGGGGTTTTGGTGGGCCAGGGCGGTAAGAAGCAGGCTTGGAAGCGGTGCGGACTCCCGCATGGCCCACCTCACATTATCACCACATATTTCTTGGAGTCCGTGCACGGTGGGCAGGCGATCTCTTCTCCCTCCCCCGTCTCTCTCCTCTCAGCCGATGCCCGCTGAGCGATTAGATTTTGGCTATTGACGGTTTATTTAATTGCAGTCCCACATGTCAGTGAAAATGCAAGATAACGCACGTCCCCTCTGGTGAGCGGCGTGCGAGCCGACTGTCGGGGGTGCGACGTGAACGCGACGTGTACGAGTTGTAAGTGTGCCGCCTTTTCCTTTTGAACTTGCGAAGCGTAACATTTTTGTGCGATCGATTGATAGAAATCCAGAACAAAATGATGAGGGTGGTGCTTTCCCGCGCGTTAGGCGGGCTAGTTTGAGTGATATGACGTGCTACAGTGTCGTCCAGTTGCTCCATTTTTATGTAAGCAGGAGTCTACACTCTTACGTGGGAGGAGTGCGAAACACAGGGGATCTGATTTTGATCAAGGGATAATTGTTCCCTACGAAATAATGGAGCACTGTTAGCGATTATAGCATGATAGTTAGGGCATCTCCAGCACTGGCCCTCAAATTTACACCGGCATCTGTCCGAGGACACTGATGGATGCCATCCAATGCTGCCCGCATACCTTTCGACAACTATATGAACTAACCAGACGAAATTCGTGCAAACAAAGTAAATTTCAAATTGACCGGATGAAATTCATTACATTTCGAGAACTTTTCATATAAACTAGATGAAATTCATTACATATTTTGCACAAAACGTACTAAAACCTACTGTAAACCTAATCTAAACAATCGCTGGGCCCCGACAACCATGTCCGGCCATGAACCCAAGAAAGCCGGCCATTGCCTTTGCCTCCTCCTTATCCGCCTCGATAACCTCCTCCTCTGGAGCACAAGGTTATGAAGATTTCTGCCTCCACGTCACCGTCAAGCGGCTAATCGGCTACCGATTTTTATCCCACCAAGCTTGGCATCGACTGAGTGGAGGAGCGGTGGCCTTCTTGAGACCAGAGCAGTGGCGACCTACCATGTACTACTCTTCCTCGCTGTTGGCTACGCCCGCGCACGCGCGCCGGCTTTGTGGTCGTGGCGGTAGAGGGCGGCGGGAGAGGGAGCCGGCGATATCCTTCATCTGCTCCTGCGAGAGTACGTCTAAGAGAGCTTTGGAGCGCGCTCGGAGCGGAGCCACCGATGTCCTTCGTCTGCTCCTGCGACAGTACGTCCAAGAGAGCTTTCGAGTGTCCGGAGGCCGTGGTTGGAGTGGTTCCAACAGAAGGTAGGGACCGGAGGAGAATGAGTGTGGGTCTTTGGCTATGGCTGGGAGCTGGGGCTCAAGTTAATATGGTGGGTGAATGGCAATGAGCCGTGGCAGACGAATGGACGTCTCGCACCGGAGTATGTTCATCGGCAGCCGTGGTGTCATTAACTCGGAGCAGTCGCTTGCACTGGGATGCCGCGCGGGTGGCGCTCTCTTGGCCGCCGCACTGCTGCAATGCCGGCGCCAGTGAGAGGTCGCGTCGGGCATGAATGCGGACGCTGCTTCAGTGACTTAACCGCAGGTGCGTTGTCTCACTTACATGTGGGCCCAACGGGCATCAGGCCCGCATGTCAGTGACACACCAACTACACCTGCAGTTAAGGCCAGTGAATGCGGCATTGACGTTCTGGAGAGACGGTGATCGTTTCAGGTGGGAAGCGCGCGCTAGCGATGGAAGGGGTTTCGGTAGGCCAGGGCGGTCAGACGCTGGCGTGGGGATGACGAGCCTTTGAAGCATATGCGGCACGTATTGACAACTAGGCGTCCATGCAGCCGCTCTTGTCGCCAACTAGCATTCGACGACCACCATTAGACACCACACAACCATACATAACTTACGAATAATGGACGAATCGATCAGACACACACTCGTTTGCAATGGCACTATGATCGGTTGCTCACGATAGTACATACTCCGCACCATAGTACCCTCTCTAGCTAGGCTGTTTTATGGATTGTCGTTGTGATGGACGATATACATGAGCAAGGCGCCGAGTCATGAGTATGACCGTTGGTGTTGAGCAAGGTGAATACATGTTCGGTGTTCGTGGAGGCCTCCAGCAAACGTCTAAACAGTAATGTCACATACGCATAATTTTGGTTTTTATTTCTTTCTCCACTGACAGGTAGGCCCACATAGATAGATAGGTAAAGAACACGAGCTGATGAGGCACATGCGGACTGTTTATCTGGTCAACCAGACAAATACGGAGCTATACGATGTGCCAGTGACCGTATAATCACCATATCTCGTATACAATGATCAAAGTGAACTATCAAGACAAGTTCAATGACCGCCAATGCATTTTACCCGGTAATAAATGATCGGGATTGAAGAGGCATACAAATGTCCTTCGTCTTCTGTCCTTGAGCTCTTGACAAACCAATGCACTTTACGGTTGTCCAGCCGCTCCACCCTAGAGATGTCACCAAGCATCGTTCATGCCACCGCGCCACACACTAACTGGTATGGAAGCAATGCCATCCCACCGCGCCGAGTTCCTCGCCGCCCATGACCGCACACAGAATGGTACGCAAGCGGTGGCATCCCGCCGTGCCGAGTTCATCACCGCTCGCGACCTCACACCTATGTGGGCGGAATTTGAAGCTGCCAAGGCCAAATGGGCGGTAGAGCAAGAGGCCGCCAAAGCCGCACAGAGGGAGCAGAAAAGTCAGAAAGCACTCAAGAAAAGAGAGGTCCGCCGCCGCAAGAAAGAAGAGGACGCACGCGCTTCTATGGAGAGGTCGGCGGAGATCCAAGCACGGTGGGGTGTCGCCGACAAAGCCAGGAAGGAGAACGACGACGTCTGGCCAGCATGTGAGAAGTAGTAGTACTAGTAGTTAGTGTGTGTGTGTGTGTGTGTGTGTGTGTGTGTGTGTCTGTGTCGCCCGTACGTTTGTTTAAATAATTACGAGCATGTAACAGTACTACTAGTTACTATTGTAGTTTTTAGAGCAAATTACCAGTACATTAGCCTAGACTCAGTGGAAAAATTCCTATCCTATTGATACGTCTCCAACGTATCTATAATTTTTGATTGTTCCATGCTATGTTATATTCTGTTTTAGATGTTTATTGGGCTTTATTATACACTTTTATATTATTTTTGGGACTAACCTATTAACCGGAGGCCCATCCCAAATTGTTGTTGTTTGCCTATTTCAGTGTTTCGAAGGAAACAGATATCAAACAAAGTCCAAACGGAATGAAACCTTCGGGAACGTGATTTTCGGAACAAACATGATCCAGAGGACTTGGAGTCTACATAAAGCAATCAATGAGGAAGGCACGAGGCAAGGGGGCGCGCCCACCTCCCCCAGGCGCGACCTCCACCCTCGTGGGCCCCTTGTTGCTCCACCGACGTAGTTCTTCCTCCTATATATACCCATATACCCTAGAAACATCATATACGGAGCCAAAACCTTATTTCCACCGCCACAACCTTCTATACCCGTGAGATCCCATCTTGGGGCCTTTTCCGGCACTCCACCGGAGGGGGCATTGATCACGAAGGCTTTCTACATCAACACCATAGCCTCTCCGATGATGTGTGAGTAGTTTACCTCAGACCTTCGGGTCCATAGTTATTAGATAGATGGCTCCTTCTCTCTCTTTGGATCTCAATACAAAGTTCTCCTCGATCTTCTTGGAGATCTATTCGATGTAATCTTCTTTTGCGGTGTGTTTGTCGAGATCCGATGAATTGTGGGTTTATGATCATGTTTATCTATGAACAGTATTTGAATCTCCTCTGAATTCTTTTATCTATGATTGGTTATCTTTGCAAGTCTCTTCGAATTATCTGTTTGGTTTGGCCTACTAGATTGATCTTTCTTGCAATGGGAGAAGTGCTTAGCTTTGGGTTCAATCTTGCGGTGTCATTTCCCAGTGAGAGCAGGGGCAGCAAGGCATGTATTGTATTGTTGCCATCGAGGATAAAAAGATGGGTTTTATATCATATTGCATGAGTTTATCCCTCTACATCATATCATCTTACTTAAAGCATTACTATGTTCTTATGAACTTAACACTCTCGATGCATGCTGGATAGCGGTCGATGTGTGGAGTAATAGTAGTAGATGCAGAATCGCTTCGGTCTACTTGTCTTGGACGTGATTCCTATATACATGATCATACCTAGATATTCTCATAACTATGCTCAATTCTATCAATTGCTCGACAGTAATTTGTTTACCCACCGTAATACTTATGCTCTCAAGAGAAGCCACTAGTGAAACCTATGTCCCCTGGGTCTATCTTCCATCATATTAATCTTCCAACACTTAGCTATTTCTATTGCCGTTTATTTTACTTTGCATCTTTATTTCTCTTTATCATAAAAATACCAAAAATATTATCTTATCATATCTATCTGATCTCACTCTCGTAAGTGACAGTGAAGGGATTTAAAACGCCTTTATCGCATTGGTTGCGAGGTTCTTATTTGTTTGTGTAGGTGCGTGGGACTCGAGCGTGATCTCCTACTGGATTGATACCTTGGTTCTCAAAAACTGAGGGAAATACTTATGCTACTTTACTGCATCACCCTTTAATCTTCAAGGGAAAACCAACGCAGTGCTCAAGAGGTAGCAAGAAGGATTTCTGGCGCCATTGCCGGGGAGATTCGCGCCAAGTCAAGTCAATATTTGACTCCCGACAACGAGCCATTTCTGTCGCTGTTGCCGGGGAGATTCGCGCCAAGTCAAGTCAAGATTTGACTCTCGACAACGAGCCATTTCTAGCGCCGTTGCTGGGGAGTCTACGCACAAGTCAAGACATACCAAGTACCCATCACAAACTCTTATCCCTCGCATTACATTATTTGCCATTCACCTCTCGTTTTCCTCTCCCCCACTTCACCCTTGCCGTTTTATTCGCCCTCTCTTTTCTGCTCGTCGCTTTCTTGCTTGCCTTGATGTTATGGCTAGTCCCTTATCTTCTTTGTTGTCTCTCAAGAATGAAGTTCTTAATTTTAAGCAAAGGGAGGGAGAAAATCTAAAAGATGCTTGGTATAGAATTTACAATGCTCAAAATAGATCTACCAGGAAACAATCTACTTCTGTTTTTCTCCGCAATTTTTTTGTAGGCGCTACTCCTTGGTACAGATATATTCTTGATACCATTACCGGAGGGAATTTCTTGGGTAGCCATACTTTTGATTCTTCTAATGCTATGATAGATTTGTTTGGCTCACCACCCCTTTTGGTTAATGGAACTATGTTGACTTTGGAACATGTGATGCAAAGGCTTGAAATTATTGAAAATAAAGTTGCTACTGTAGAGTTGATTGAGAATTTGGATAAAATGATCCACAACCAAATTACCCTATATGGATCTAAGGTGGGAGTTACTCTGAAAAGTTTTAAGGAAAAAGAACCCATAGTTAATGAAAGAATAGATCAAGATTCTACTAGAATTGATAACCTTGAGGGAATTATCACCAACTTGGGGTCCACTTTTTCTTCCGTTAAAAATACTCCAAATCCCCCTACCAAAATTTCCAAGCTTGTTTATGTTCTTAAAAATAAGGGTGAATCCTCTAGTAAGGAAACTGCGGATTTAAAATCAAAAAGTGTTCATCCCAATCTTTTTGCTATCATTAAGGAACCATTTGCTACAAATGATTTTTTAGATTTTGTGCCTAGGAGTTTGATAATTAAAAGAAATAAAGAAACTCCTAGGGGTTCTAGGTGTCACATCCCTAGCTTCTGGTGCTGTCTGGTGTGTGCATCATGTTTAAATTCAAATGAAAATTTGAATTGGGGAATTTTCAAAAGCCTCAGAATCCTTTAAAAAAATGATCAAGATAAAAATTGCTTCAAATAAGTCCAAGAAAATGTTCCTGTTATCCTCTGGAAATATTGGCAAGAGGCAAAATCCAAACCAATATTTTTGGTGTCTCAGAAACATTTAATTTGGGCATTTGAATTAAATCAATAATTATTTGAATTGGATTTATATCTACTATTAAATAAATATAGGTCCAATAATTCTGAAATATTTTGTGGAGCATTGTTTTAATTCTTTTAGCTCCTAAAAATATTGTCAGAAGCAAAATAAATTGAATTGGTTTCAAAACCAAATTCAAAACAAACCTGCAAAATAGAAAACTGAATTAATTAGAAAAAGACAGAGAGAGAAGGGAATTAC